>NW_017618788.1:0-322500 GCF_001879475.1 Ipomoea nil | reverse complement strand
ATTACCAAAGACTTGTCACAGGCATTACAGAGGAAAGATCAAAACATTGTGAATGCCATGAGACTAGTTGATGTCTCAAAACAAAGGTTGCAAATGATGAGGGATGATGGGTGGGAAGCTCTTTTAAAAGAAGTTTCACTATTTTGCAACAAGAATGCAATTTCCATAGCTAATATGGATGAAGTTTATGTAGTTCATGGAAGACCTCGCCGTAATGTTGAAGAAAGGACTCATCTTCATAGGTACCGTGTTGAAAGGTTTTGTGTGGTCTTAGATCTACAACTTCAAGAGCTAAACAACCATTTCAATGAGAAGAATACAGAGTTGCTCTTATGCGTGGCATGTTTTGATCCAATGAATTCCTTTGCTATGTTTGATAAACATAAGTTAATTCGATTGGCACAGTTCTATCCAAATGATTTTTCTGATATTGAACTTGCATTACTAGATAACCAACTGCAGACTTATTTTATTGATGTAAGTTCTGATCCTGTTTTCTCTAAATTGGATGGTATTGATGAATTAGCTCAAAAACTGGTGGAAACGAGAAGACATTTGGACTATACGTTAGTGTATTTGCTTCTAAAGTTGTCTTTGATCCTACCGGTTGCAACTGCTAGTGTGGAAAGAGCATTTTCTGCTATGAAGTTAATTAAGACATCTTTACGCAACCGGATGAGTGATGATTTCTTACATGATTTCTTAGTGCCATATGTTGAATAGGATGTTTTTGATCAAGTTTCAAATGAAGCAATTCTACAACGATTTCAAAAGATGAGAGAGCGTAGAGGAGTATTATCCCGTACTTCATCATAAACTTTGTATTGTAATTTATAATGTATTTTATATGTTGACAATTATATTCGTATTAGATATTTTGTATTTGAACCTTGTATTTGAACATTTTTAAATTTATGTTGCCTTTACTTCTTCGCCCCCCTGAGAAAAATTCCTGGCTCCGTCCCTGCTTATAAGTGGTTATTGTTGGATAATATGGCCATATGAATTGTTAATCACAAAAATTATGAAAATATCTTCTAATTTTGTGATTTTGTGCTTGAAATGCATGTAAATATATATTGTGAAAGCTTATAAGTGATTATTGTTGAATAATATGGTCATATGAATTATTGATCACAAAAATGATGAAAATATCTTCTGATTTTGTGATT
The DNA here is from genome assembly GCF_001879475.1 of Ipomoea nil. Lineage (NCBI taxonomy): Eukaryota > Viridiplantae > Streptophyta > Magnoliopsida > Solanales > Convolvulaceae > Ipomoea > Ipomoea nil. The sequence continues at coordinate 321,328 of NW_017618788.1, read as the reverse complement.
CTATGCTTAAAATGCATGTAAATATATACTGTGGAAGCTAATAAGTTGTTATTGTTGGATAATATGGCCGTATGAATTGTTGAACACAAAAATGATGAAAATATCTTTTGATTTTGTGATTCTGTGCTTAAAATGCTTGTAAGTATATACTGTGGAAGCTTATAAGTGGTTATTGTAGGATAATATGACCATATGAAATGTTGATCACAACAATTGATGAAAATATGTTCTGATTTTGCGATTTTGTGTTAAAAATGTTAAGTTGCATGAATATATTATGTGGAAGTATATTGTCTTTACTCAAATAATGAATTGTTTAAAACTGATGCACATCATTATAAATGGAGAGCATCATTGAATTTGGATCCCAACCCACAACTTAGGAGGAACATGGAGGACAAACCCAAGGCACTAAGACAAATACTCAGGTGACTCTTGCTGTTCCTGCAAAGAAAATAAAAGAGGTTGTGATATGAACCTCGTCCAAGGTTCAAATAAGATGCAGTATTGTCCCAAGATTACTCTCAATGCAAGGATAGAGATGGATCAAAGTACCTTAGACCTCACGAGAAACCCTTAGTCTCGAATACTCAAAGACTTGAAAGAATCACATTGTAGCTTCAAGTACCTCGATGATGCAATCTTCAATCAACTAGAGTACCCATACGAGTACCTCGATTGAATGAAAGCCTCCCCTCAGATAATTTGATAAGCTAATGATTTTTTTTCCGTGTTCCAGAATACGGTTAACCAACATGTTAACTAATCGATTACGATAAATTAGATCGGATTTTGCCGTTTTTTTTCTGCAGTACCTCAACGTGACACTACGTAAAACCGCACCGATCTACGAGATGAGCTGATAGATGAGTAGGCTTTCCCTTTCGATTCACGGAATGTGATCTGGGACACGATGGAAGTAATAAGAAAGAAAAGTGTTTGTGAAACACTCTCAGTTTTCATGAGAGAAAACATAGAAGTTCAAATGTGGAGACCAAAGAAGTGGTAATAACGATAAGAATAAGAGAAGTAACAAAGAAACTTTGAGTTAGTGAATTCTAGCAGTTAGATTAAGTTTAGCGCATTAGTTGCTTCGGTGCTTGTTTGGAACTCAGAAATTTCATTTCTTCTTAGTATTCCAAGAGAAACTTCTAAGCCAATTCTTGAGATTCTTACGATCTTTTCGAAAGCTTCCGTTTTGAGAAAATCGATCCGTTCCTTCTAAGTTTCGGGACGAAACTTCTTTTAAGGGGGATAGAGTGTAACAACCCAAAATTTTATTTTATAAATTCAATTTTAAGAAATTCTAAAATAGTCATTTTCACTCCATTAAAAATTTTTGTGATCAATTGGTGTTTGAATAAATTATTTTAGTCACATTTTAAATTAATTTGACACCAAAATTTATTCTATTCGAAATTTCCTAAATTTTTGGGTACTTCGCGTACCAAGATTTAAATCGAGAAATTTATCTGAGTGAGACCGGTGAGATTTCGTGTACCAAGATTTCGCGTATCTGAGTGAGCGTACCAAGATTTCGCGTACCAAGATTCTAGTCACATTTCTAGCCTTTGGACCATGGAGTATGGTGAACCACTAGCCTCCACCTTTGTCCGATGCTTTAATTGAGAGCCAATAAGATTGTTCCTCTAATCAACCAATCATAAGAAGATCTTCTAGGGTTTTGGATCCTATAAAACTCACCTCTTCCATCCTTAATTTCCTGATCTTCCCTACCTAGCAGCTCAGCAAGAAACCAAAGGAAAACACAGTAAGTGTTCCTAGGCCAATCTCACCCATTCATTTTCCTTTAAGGTTTTCATCTTCCTTTGCTTCAATCTCTGAGTTTGGTTAGGTTTGGCTTGTGTTGTTGTTAGTGGTGTCTAGATGGTGTTTGGTTTGGTGTTGAGTAGAATGGAAGCTAAGGTTCACACAAGGAAGAAGAACAAGAAGAAGATGCAACAAGAGGTATAACCCCATGGATTCCTTCTTAAATTTGGCTCTGTGAAGCCTTAGTATTGAGTAAAAACTATGAGATTTTGTTGTGTTTATGCTTAGAAGTGATCTAGTAATTGTTTATGAGTTGTTGAGAATGTTTTGGACTTGTTTGGATTGAGTTTTGCAGATGAGAAAGCCTTCTGGTGCACATACAGTGTACACCAGATCAGACCAACGACCCTAGCCGCGGCCCTAGAGGAGGGCCACCGGCTAAAGCCGTGGTCACACGAGTCTAGGGCACGGCCCTAGAGGAGGGTCGCCGCCTAGACCCGATGGAGTAGCGGGGCTCATGGGGCGGACCATGAGGAGTCCCGCCCCAGGTCCCTGAGTATTGTTCTGATGAAATTTTGTGTAGTGGACGGGCCCTTGTGGCTCAGCTACGTGTCATTTCGGGCCAATTGTTATGGGCCCTTGTGGCTCGGCTCTTCGGGATCGTCTCAGCGCACGTTTTGGCTTTGATTTCGTTGAATTTGGATAAAAAATGAGTATGTTATGAAGGTTTTATTGAAGATTTGCTACACAGAGTATATATTTGCTAGTTTACTGTGTAAGAAGAATTATTTGACTAGGTGATCTGTTGATGTTTTTATTGAGTAAAGAAGCATGATCATTTGAGAATATGATTTATTATGAAAACATGACTTGATTGTGTTATTTGATCAATGAGAATAGAAGCACATTTGTTGAGTGAAATGTATAGAATTTGCTATGTTGCAAACCGAGCATGATATTATATTCTTGAGTACTTCATGTTATTTTATACATGGTTTAGAAGCATGTTATAGAGAATTTTGACATTTCGCATGTGTCATATTTCAAAAATGCATAAGGGGCCAACGTGAGCCCAAGAATACTTTCAAAAACCATAAGCATGTGGTATATCATTCTTTGATGCATTGAGAAGTAGTAGAGTTTTTGCATGCATGAGATTGATGCATGAGAGATATATTTATGTTTTATCTATATCGGTGAGGTTTTGGAGGATACCGTTTGGACTATGTCCTCTCGGAAGATATTTATGGACATTGCGGTCCCAGTATATGTAACACGGCGTATTCCCACGTTACGAGGTTGGAAACTGCACGCCAGGCTTGGAATCCTGGTTAGGGGGTGTGTACACTAATAGTTCGATACCTGATTCCACAGTGATAGAACCAAGAGATTGGTTCCGTAGGCGGTAGGAGATATTGGGTCGGATTTATGCCGTTCCCGATGGGGTAATTCACGCATCGGTGAAACCTAAGCCGTCTACGAGTAAAAGAAAGAAGAGAGTCAAAAGAGACTCAAGAGAAAGAAAGAGAGTCAAAAGAGACTCAAGAGAAAGAAAGCGAGTCAAAAGAGACTCAAGAGAAAGAAAGTGAGTCAAGAAGGACTCAAGAGAAAGAAAGTGAGTCAAGAGAGACTCAAGAAAGTAAGAAAGAGACCTCCACAGAAGGTACTCTATTTTATAAAGAGTGTATGAGTATATATATATATATATATATATATATATATATATATATATATATATATATATATATATATATATATGTGTGTGTGTGTGTGTGTGTGTATTCAAATGAGGACAAGTATATTATAGAGGACTGTGAGGACAAATGTAGTGTGTGCCATTAACCGGTATGTTGTGTGCATGGCCGAATGAAGTCGCGTGCCACATTTTGTATGTCGCGTGCTAGTTTTGTTAATTTATATAGCATGAGTTCGAAACTTGATGTTTACATTTATTCTTGTGTGCCATTATGTATTAAGTTGTGTGCCTGGTATTAGTTTGTTGTGTGCCCATTATTTGTCCTCACAGTCCTCTATATATTGTTGTCCTCATTTGAACTCAACCCTATATATATATATATATATATATATATATATATATATATATATATATATATATATATATATATATATATATATATATATATATATATATATATATATATATATATGCAATCTCGTGCAACAATATACTCATACTCATATGCAATCTCGTGCAACAATATACTCATACTCATATGCAATCTCGTGCAATACTATAAACATACTCATATGCAATATCGTTCAACAATATACCCATACTCATATGCAATCTCGTGCAATACTATAAACATACTCATATTCAATCTCGTGCAACAATATACTCATACTCATATGCAATCTCGTGCAATACTATAAACATACTCATATGCAATATCGTTCAACAATATACCCATACTCATATGCAATCTCGTGCAATACTATAAACATACTCATATGCAATCTCGTGCAATAATATATATATATATATATATATATATATATATATATATATATATATTATTGCACGAGATTGCATATGAGTATGTTTATAGTATTGCACGAGATTGCATATGAGTATGGGTATATTGTTGAACGATATTGCATATGAGTATGTTTATAGTATTGCACGAGATTGCATATGAGTATGAGTATATTGTTGCACGAGATTGAATATGAGTATGTTTATAGTATTGCACGAGATTGCATATGAGTATGAGTACATTGTTGCACGAGATTGCATGTGAGTAAAGTATCGCATGAGAGTACATAATGAGAATGTTGATTTATAATCATTTTGTTGTATTAGAAGTCTTGTTTATCGAATTATGAGATGAGAATATGAAAGCATGAGAATACATGTTATATGGTTTATTAGCATGATCCTATTTGTAAGCATGAATTGCTTGTTAAGTTATTTGAGAAGTTTATATGCTGATGAATTTAAGTGAACAGTTTTATATATATGAGCATGCCAGCTGATATAATAGGGTGCAAGCATCTAGAAAGTATGTGTTAGATCTAAAGATGATTTGAGATGAGTTTATTGTTTATAAAGAAATCAGTGTTTTCAAAGTAAATGCTAGAATTAATGCTTTACAGGGTTGAGTGTGGTTATACTTAACTTCGTGCTAACGGGTGTTTTCGTATTTGTCTATGTGTTGCTTGCAAAACCCCTTTCAGGTGGGCTCAGCAGTGAGAAGAGGTCGAGTTAGATTAGTCTCTTAGTTTGAGATGTCTAAACTCTAGTTTTATTGATGATCATGTTGTGGATTTTAGACTTATTGACTCTATGTTTTTTAGGATGATGTAGGCTATTGGGGTGACGTTTTTCCCCCTTATGTTTCCAGCATTTTATTTGGATGCTAGATTTTTATCTTATTTCTAGTTTTACCCCTTAGCCTGTGTAAACACCACGGAGTGGTGGTTGTGGCGGGCACTCCCACTGACTCGGTACTCTCTCCGGCCTGGGACTCGGCTTGCCGATCCTCGTTCCGGGCAGGCCTCTCAGTCCGTCGCCCCTGGGTTCTGGTTCTTCTGGTGTGAGTCCTTTCTCGGGTGACCTCATGATTCTGCCGACCTGACCGCACTCGGCTGGGTGCTCCCTTACCCAATCGTTCTTTTGCCAATCGACGGGTCGTATTTGGGCCCGGTCTTGAATGCACAGACCTAGCTGGCGGATCTTCCGCCCTCCGGTCCTCTCGCCAGTCTCTGTCAGACCTTTGGGGCGGATGTTGGTTTTGCGACTGTGGATTCGGCGATCGGGAGACCAATGGTTCCCTCAGCTCCCGGGTTTGCACGGTCACGGCGCGAGCAATGGCATCGATCTGCGCGGCGGTGAGATGTATCATCGATGGAGGGTGATTTCGAGGCGCCGAATCACCTCCTTGACTTTGTGAATTTCGCTGGTTCAATTGATGCCTCAGGTCCACCTCAGGCACATTGTGACGATCGGAGGCCTGGCTTCGATCCTCGGCCATCGTTTCAGGCTTCTGTTCCTGCCTACTTGGCTTTTTACTTTCCGACTCCTTCCTCGATGCAAAGAACGAACGTAACTTCTTGTTACGTCCCCACAGACGGCGCCACTGTTGGTTTTAGGGGTTTTTGGCTAAGGGAGGTCCAACACAACCTTAGTTGGTGGATTCACCTTTCAAAAAACAGAAGTAAAAAGGATGATAGCTGCAAGTATATGTGTATTCTTGGCCTGTTCTCGTCATCCCCCTTTACACTCTTGAGGGGCCCCTTTTTATAGTGGGTTGTCCCTTGAATCATTCAAAAGTTTACATTTAAGGCCATAAATTGGCTTATTAACTCTATTTAACTTTAGGAGCCGTTGGGCTACCGTTACTGGGCCTCCTAACGGCTCGTTGACCGGGCCTCTTAATAGGCCTCTTAAATGCTAACGGCTACCTTCGGGCCGACCTCCTACTCGTGCTGACCTCTCGCTCGTGCCGACTTCGGGGTCGAGCTGACCCCTCGGTTTGGCCCATGTCTCTTTTGGGCCTCTCTTCTTCTGGGCTTGATCCTTCTTTTTCTTGGGCCCTAAGCCCACGGGGTTCACACCCCACCAATAATAATAATATTAGTATATATTTAATATTTTATACCCTAATTTTTATTTGTTCTCCCTTATGTCTCGTATTTGGTTTCAATCATACCTATACAATTCTTTTTATTGACAATTATAATCAATCTTGACTATATTATCTTGCATTTGTAAACTTAGAATTACCTACTTAAATACGCAATTTCAACATTCAATTATATATGCATGAACAGTTCCAATATAATCTTGCCTTGATATACTTTAAAGTACTTATTTAAAAAAAAAAAAAAAACATTGGGCATTATCCTAATCGCGCAATGTGCGTAAAAAACTAGTAATTTAATAAGAGTAAAATAGAGTACCAATTACGCCAACTTTTATTGGAATGAGGTTCGAAACTAAAACCTTTATTATTGAAATCAATGAGCAAGTTAACGGTGAACTAACAGAAATTAATGGACAATATAATATTTAACGGAAAAGTTAACGAATAATCATATAATTAAGTATGAATTAGGAAATTTCAAAGAAAAATTAAAATCTAATTAATATAATCTGAGTCATTCATTTGATTAAAAAATTTGACCGTCATATTTTCTACCCATTATAGGCCTAACTCTCTTTTGGCTCTTATTAGTATAGTAGAATAGTAGATTATAGACCTAACGCTCTTTGGCTCTTATTAGTATGTGTGTGTGTGTGTGTATATATATATATATATATGGAAGGGATCACGTGCATTTGTGGCTTCCCGTGCGGTTGATTATGTGCGTGAGTTTTATACTTAATGTGCGTGAGTCTTGTTCTTAATGTGCCTGAGATTTGTACTTAATGTGCGTGAGTGTGTAATGTTAATGTGCGTGAGTTTTGTACTTAATGTTCCTGAGTATTGTGCTTAATGTGCGAGAGATTTGTGCTTAATGTGCGTGACTTTTAACACAATTGCACATGAAGCTATAAAAAAAATACATTCAGACCACAACCTCACACACATTAAACACAAAAGTCAGACGAAGACGAAGACGTATATGATGAAGAACAGAGAGAGGGAAAGAGACGATTAAGGAAATATATAGGAAGAGATGACGAAGACGTATATGATCAAGAATAGAGAGAGGGGAAGAGAGGATTAAGGGAATAGGAAGAGAAAACGAAGACGTATATGAAGAAGAACAGAAAGAGATGAAGAGAGGATTAAGGGAAAAGAGAGGAAGAGAAGACGAAGACGAAGACGAAGACGTATATGTACATGAGCACATTAACATTACACACTCACGCACATTAAGTATAAATCTCAGGCACACTAAACACAAGACTCAGGCACATTAAGTACAAAACTCACGCACATTAACATTACACACTCACGCACATTAAGTACAAAGCTCAAGAACATTAAGCGCAATACTCACGCACATTAAGTACAAAGCTCACGCACATTCATCAACCGCACAACCGTTCGGGAAGCACCCAACCGCACTGGAACCTTTCACTATATATATATATATATATATATATATATATATATATATATATATATATATATATATATATATATATATATGAGTTAATACTATCTAAGGTCATCCGAGTATAATGGTTTTGCCACGTTTAGTCCTAAGCTTTCGAATTGACCATTTGTGGTCCTTCGACTTTCAAATTTAACCATTCGTGGTCCAAGTTCACCACCCATGGTCCTTCAAGTTTCGAAATATAACCAGTCGCGGTCCTCTTGAAAGGACCATGGTTGGTTAAGATTTAATAGTTGAAGGACCATGGGTGGTTAACTTGGACCACGAATGCTTAAATTTGAAAGTCGAAGGACCACAAATGGTCAATTTGAAAGTTTAGGACTAAACGTGACAAAACCACTATACTCGGAGGACCTCCGATGGTATTAACTCATATATATATATATATATATATATATATATATATATATATATATATATATATATATATATATATATAGTGAAAAGTTCCAGTGCGGTTGAATGCTTCCCGTGCAGTTGATCAATATGCGTGAGGTTTATACTCAATGTGCGCGAGTCTTGTGCTTAATGTGCCTGAGATTTGTACTTAATGTGCGTGAGTGTGTAATGTTAATGTGCGTGAGTTTTGTACTTAAGGTGTGTGGCTGTTGTGTCTAAGGTACGTGAGTTTTGTGCTTATTGTGCGTTGTTTGTTGAAACTTTTTAAAATGCATGAGTTTTATGCTTAATGTGCTTAAGTTTTGTGCTTACGGTGTGTGAGTCTTGTGCGTAAGGTGCGTTAGCTTTGTACTTAATGTGCGTGAATATGTACTTAATGTGAGTTGTTGTTAAAACTTAAGTGCATGTGTTGTTGTGCTTAAGGTGTGTGAGTTTTGTGGTTAAGGTGCGTGAGGATTGTGCTTAAGATGAGTAACTTTTGTGCTTAAGGTGCGTGGATTTGTGTTAAAATACACGCACATTATGCACAAACCTCACGCACCTTAAGCACAATACTCACGCACACTAAGTACAAAATTCACACACATTAATCACCCGCACAAACGCACGAGAAGCTATACCCGCACCTGAACCCTTCCCTATATATATATATATATATATATATATATATATATATATATATATATATATATATATATATATATATATATATATATATATATATATAATAGATCAATGAGTAAGTAAACGGATAATATAATTTGTATGGGAGAAGAGAATATAACTTGTAAGGGAATGTTGAGTATTGATACTGCTAATTGCTACGTACGCAATAATAAGTAAATACGAGACCAATTAAAGCAAGTAAATGTGTTTTATTAATCACGGTGAAGGCCCTAAGTACAATCTACTTGGTTGCTCTGAGTACCGACTGACTGCGGTGAGGATTCTCTAATAACAACCTATCGATCGTCCAAAAGTCCCCCACACTGTAGCTATCGCGGGTATTTATAGTCGCGGAGCCGGAGACACAAATCCGGCCGTTCGGCATGCTTCCCACGTAGCCACCACGTGTCGCCGTCCCGGGCGCCCTGCCTGTCAACGCGTAGAGCCGCCACGTGTCCCTCGTCAGCTCTCTCGCCAAAGGGCTATCGCTCGGTGGTCGACATTGCCGCTCGAGCAACTCCCGGTCGGACCTCGACAGGATTCTTCACAAGAAGCCCGACTTGCTACCTGCAAAGACAAGAAGACAAAAACAAAGGCACACCAACCGGGGTAAAATTATGCCGGTCGGGATATTCCCTACCAAGAGCCCCCCAGCCCGGGCCTTTTTAACCGTCCGGGAAAAACAGGGACGGGATGAAGAAGCCCAACCGTCAGCTACCAATCCGACCGGCCAGCTGTCATTCCTCCTCTCGCCACGTGTCGGCGACTGCCGCCCTCGGCGACTGCAACGGTCGCCTCGGAATCAGTGCGGGTCACATCGCGCAAGTGGATTGGTTTCCCGCCCAAATGCTCTCCTATAAATAGGCCCTTGAGGCCCTCATTTGAACTTTCCTCAATCTTCTGAATCAACCGGTACCCTCAGAGAGTCCCGAGTGAATCATCAGCAGATCAACCGAGCAAAACATCCTCAAGCTCCATCTAAATCTTCGCGATCGGTAAGCTTTCTACTTCCCTGCTTTGTCTTTTATTTTTAGCTTTGTGTAGGAGTAGGATAGGACTAACTCCGACCTAACATCCCGAGCCCTGTACTAACCACGACCGACCTTTAGGTAGAAAAGATGTCAGATTCGGATAGCCAGAACGTCTCGGTTGCAGACTACGACGACACGGTCGAGCAAATCAGCAAGGAGGTAGACATCATGTCCTACTCTCCAGAGGTCGAGCAACGACCGCAGCAAATCCCCGACTGAGCCCCCGAGCCAGCAAGGTCATCAAGCTCGTCGGGGACGTCGGGGTCGAGCTCCAGCAGATCAGGGAACTCGAGCGAAAGGAGCAGGGAAACGTCCACGAGCGGACGGAATTCCCCGGCTGAAGGCGTCAGGGGAACGCCTACGAGAGTGATTGGGGGTTACCCCCAAGCCGAGCCCCAAGAGGACAACCGGGCAAAAGACGCGGAGGCGGTCGAGGAAGACCCGGCCGGGCCGACAGCGCCGGGCGGGGACGGGTTCGAGTTCCTCAATAGCGAGTCCGTCGAGACCCAGATGAGCTTGCTGACAAAAAGAGAAGCGAGCAAAATCGCCGCGACACTAGGTGGTCGGGTCGAGTTCGACACTAGCAGGCAGCTCGGGAACATCATCGAGCGGCACCAGGGGAAGTGGCTCGGGATGCATTATGACTCTCTAATGGCCCCGATCACTTTCCCCTTTTCGAGCCTCCTCACCGCGTTCTTGGGCTACTATCAGGTCATGCCCGGGTAGATTTGCCTGAACGCGCATCGAATGATCGCGTGCTTCCCACAGATCTGCGGTCGACACCAGCTGGCCTGCACCATGGAGCTCTTCAACTTCATCTACCAGGTGAAGGTGCTAGCGGCCTCATACGGGGGCGGGTATCTGATGACCCAGTCCCGAGCGGACATGTGCTCGATCGAAGGTCTGCCCGGGAACAACCGGGGATGGAAGAACGGGTCGTTCTCCGTGAAGTACGAACCGTGGATTCTCCCGGTCGAGCGGGTCTGGAGTCAGCGTTTCAGGAAACAAGTTATACCGGCCGAGACTCAGGCCCTCAAGGATGCAGCCACCAAGATATTCGGGGAAATCTACGAGTACCGGATCTTCAGGACGTCCGAGTCCTTGGAAGCGGCCGACCTACCCGAGCCCGTATACGACGTGCCCGAGAAGTATAAGCCCGAGCCTCGGGGCGTGACGATTGCAAGGATGCCCGGTCGGGGCAAACGGAAGGGTAAAGGTCTAAGCTAACAATATTTCCCGACCCTTAACATCCCGACCGTTCCTTACTTTCCCGAACTAACTACCTTTATTATTTTTTCACTTTGCAGAAATGGCGGAGTTCGGAGATGACGATGCCCCTCTTCCCCCGCCCGCCAAGATCTCACTCGGCGGCAAAAAGAAGCCGAAGGCCAAACCAACCCGGCAGAAGGAAGTCCCGGTGGCCCGACCTCTCGAGACCTCGACCATTACGACGGCCGAGGGCTTTGTGGTCGAACCGACCGATGTCCTGGTCACCCGGGTGGAGGTCGCCCGGGGGAAGGAGAAGGTGCCCGAGAAAGGCGTGACCGAGGTCGGCGGTATCAAACGCCGTAGGGAGCAGCGGAGCCCGAGCCCCTCGGCCGGGCAGAATAAAGACGATTCATCCGTTCTTGCTCGGATCAGCAATGCCGGGCCCGTTCGGGACGACCTGAGCAAGCTCACCTCAACCTAAATGGCCGAGAAAATCGGCCTCAACTTGGCTGAGGTAAAAACCCGTTCCCTCACTTGGCTGAGAAAATCGGCCTCGACTTTCCTGTTACCAGTCGTGCTAACGTAATTTGTCACGCAGATCTCCCGAGTGGTTCAGCTCTTGCAAGGTCGAGCCATGCTGGCCGACGAGGCCGATCGGCACAAGAAAGCCGCTGCCCGACGCCTTCAAGAGGTCAAGGACATCCAGGCCGAGCTGGAGAAGGTCCAAAAGGACCTTAAGAAGAGCGAGGAAGATCGGGTCCTGGCGGAAAAGGTCGCGCAGGGGGCGATCGGGGAAGCCTCGGAGCTGAAGGCCCGAATGGAGAACCCGAACGAGCTAGCCCAGTCCGTTTTCAAGGATAACGAAACGGGCTCGGCATTCCTCACGGCGGCTCGGAGGACGAAGATCGGGGAGGACCTGATCCTATCTTTCGGTCGGTGGGCCTTCAAAGCCGGGCAGAGGAAGATGCTCGAGAGGGCCCAGAAACGGATGGAGCAGGCCCTTGAAGGAGACGACCTCCAGCTGGTTTTGTCTGTCCTTCCTCCCGACCTTGCCGACCCTGGTCCCTCTCCGTTCGCCCCAAAGGACAAGGCTGCCGACCCGAGCGGTCCTGCGGCGACGGCCCCGAGCGAAGCAGAGGCTTCTAAGAAAGAGGAAGCCAAGGGAACGAAGAAATAGAAGTAGTTTCACTTCTCCCTTCTTTTTGTAGACGCTGATCAAGAGCCCGGTCCCGAATTTGTACCGGGCACTTTTTCCAATTAATGAAATCCGTTTTTTATCCAACTTGTCTCGTCCGTTTTCTATCTTTGAATTTTTATTTTTTATCATGCATACGCCGAGCCTTAACGCTCGACCTCTTGGCCTTTTGGCCCGGTCATGCGTTACTCGACTCGTTCGACACCCGACCCAGTGGCCTTAAGGCTCGGTCGTGCGTCTGTAGCTTCGACATAAAACTGGCCTGCCCGATCAGGTTTACCCGATCTCTTGGCCTTGTCGAAATTTTGAAAATTGGTAAGCCTCCACGGTCGGGGTTTTCCGAGCGACGGGCCTATAATACTTCATCCCAACCCCCACACTATTGTGCCCTCGAGGCACGAGTGGGTGCGATAGTGGAAAGAAGTTGGACGGATTGGGGAATTATGCTGGGAGCTCTGGCTTTCCCGATCGGTGGCGTGACCCAATTGTCCGCCGAAGAGGAGCGCATTTGACCATTCGAGTGACTCGCCCGGTCGATGTGACTTGGTAATGAGATGTCCTGCATGCAATGAAGGTAAAGAAAATAACCGATCAGGCCGCCGTGTGCAAACGGTCGAGCAATCACCGATCGTATATACATTGAACCTTCCCGCTCGCAGGCGGTTGAATAAATATTTACAACAATGAAATGGAAAAATACATGACGACCGGGACTAACTCACAGGTCGAGCCCCCACTTCGCCCAATATTTACAAAAAATAGGCTAATGCCTAAACATAACGAGGTGCTCGGGATTCCAAGTCCCCTCGATTATTCGACCGGTCGTCGTCTCCAGCCGGTATGTCCCCGGTCGCACGACCGCGCTGATGACGTACGGCCCTTCCCAATTTTGAGCTAGCTTTCCACCTTCCAAAGGTTGACTGGCCTCCCTTCGTCGTAAAACGTAATCTCCCACCTGGAAATAACGAGGGTTGACCCGGACGTCCTTTGAACTCTTGACTCGCTTCTGATACTCGGCCATACGCCGAGCGGCTAGCTCTCTCTTCTCCTCGACCCCATCGAGGTCACGACCATCGCGTGTTCGTTCTCCACCTCGTTGTAAGTTCTTTCTCGATCGGGAGTCGGGCTTCTGCTCCGTAAACCAGGGCGAATGGGGTCTCCAAAGTAGCCTCCCTCGGGGTCGTCCGATAAGTCCACAATACATATGGCAACTCATCGGCCCAACTACGACCAGCCGAGTGCAGCTTCTTTTTTAGACCTTCCAAAATCGTCCGGTTGGCATTCTCTACTTGTCCATTTCCCTGCGGGTAAGCCACCGACGACCGGACGTGGGTCGTCCCAATCGTGGCCAAGAAGTTTTGGAAATACTGGCTTACAAATTGGCGGTCGTTGTCGCTAATGAGATGCACAGGCACACCAAAGCGGGAAATGACATTGCGCCAAAGGAACCGAGCACACTGCTGAGAGGTGATCGTGGCTAACGGCTCGGCTTCGATCCACTTGGAAAAATAGTCAATGGTGACAATCACGAATTTTCTCCGACCGGAGAGTTGAGGGAAGGGACCCAAAATGTCTACCCCCCACCTAGCAAAGGGAATTGCAGTCGTAACCGGTTGATAGAAGGTTGCCGGTCGTCCAGGCATCCGGGCAAACAGTTGGCACGTCTCACATTCCCGAGCTAACTTTTCACAAACTAGCTGGAGGGACGGCCAATAGTACCCGATCAGCATAATACGACGGGCTAACGATCGGCCTCCTTGGTGTGAAGAACATATACCCGAATGCAATTCCTTCATAACCAAATCGGCCTCGAATGCAGTCAAGCAACGCATAAGAGGGCCTCCATACAATCGCCTATAAAGACGACTGTCCAAGACTTGGAACCTCGGGGCTCTAAGCTTGGCCTTCCGAGCACGCTGGGGGTCGTCTGGGAGCCGACCGTGCTCGAGGAACTCCTTCAGATCGGTGATCCAATTGTCTTATGCCGGTTGGATTGGATTGACCGGCAAGCGATGGATGCTGTGTCTTGGGGTCACCAGAATCCGGGCTATCTTCGACATGTGTTCCGGGGCGTCTTGAGCCAATTTGGACAGGATGTCCGCGTCGGCATTATCCAATCGGGGTATGTGCCGGACGGTATACCCCCGGAACTGCGTGAGCTTCTCCATGGCTAGGTCTCGGTATAATTGTAGACGCTCTCCATTGACTTCATAATCTCCGAGAACCTGCCCGACCACGAGCGCGGAGTCTGTTTGAGCTCGAATGTATTCAGCCCCCAAGTCCCGAGCACACTGTAAGCCATTGATGAAGGCTTCGTACTCGGCTTCATTGTTGGTCGGGTGGAACTGATACATGAGGGCGAAATAGACTTTGAATCCTTCCGGGCTCGTGACCACCACTCCTCCTCCTGCTCCTTTCTTGCTACTCGACCCGTTAGTAGCCAGTGACCACCACTCAGCCTCGGGATCTGCTACCTCGGGAGGTCGGGTATCCCGGGCGGTGCACTCGACCAAGAAATCAGCAAGGGCTTGACCTTTGACGGCTGGTCTCGGTCGGTATTCAATCGCGTACTGGGTCAGCATTAACGCCCACTTGACTAGGCGACCGGATGATGAAGCAGTTCAGAGGACTGGCCCGATCGACTGATCGGTTAACACGCGAATTGCTCGACCCTGGAAGTAGGGAGCCAGCTTCTTCGCGGCAATGTACAAGGCATAGACGACCTTCTCCAACCGGGAGTACCGGAGCTCGGGTCCATGTAGCGCGTGGCTTACATAGTACACTGGTCGCTGGACCCCTTCCGGATCGGTTCGGCACAATACTGCGCTTACTGCACGATCGGACACGGCGAGGTCTAGCTCTTCCCCGAGCTCGGGCTTTGAGAGCACGATTGGTGACATGAGATACTCCTTTAGCTCATCAAAAACTGCTCGGCATTCTTCGTCCCAGACGAATTCATTTACTTTACGCAATACCTTGAAGAAAGGTAAAGCGCGCTCGGCTAACTTAGAGAGGAACCGGCTGAGAGCTGCCAACCGACCGGTCAATTGCTGGAGCCTCCCGAACGGTAGAAGGTGGTTGCATGTCCAAAATCGCTTTCACTTTGGCCGGGTTGGGCTCGATTCCCCTCTTGGTCATATGTAGCCGAGGAACTTCCCGGTCTGAACCGCAAATGTGCACTTGGTCGGGTTCAGCCGCAACTGGTACTTCCTCATGATTTAGAAGCACTCCCGGAGGTCCCGAGTGTGGTCGGATCGGTCCCGACTCTTGACCAACATATCATCAATGTAAGCCTCCATCGTTCGGCCTAGCAGATCGGCGAAGAGCATATTGACCATCCTCTGGTAGGTCGCTCCTGCGTTACGGAGGCCGAACGGCATCACTCGGTAGCAATACAGCCCGTCCGGGGTTACGAAGGCTGTTTTGCTCTCATCTTCATGGTGCATCATTATTTGATGATAACCTTTGAACGCATCCATGAAGCTCATCAACTCGGCCCCGGCCGTCTCGTCGACCATCTGATGGATACTTGGCAGAGGATACGGGTCGAGCGGACAGGCCTTATTGAGGTCGGTGAAATCAATGCACATCCTCCAAGCTGGGGGCTTAGGAACAAGAACAATATTGGCCACCCACTAGGGATAAATTACGGGTCGGATGTGCTCGATCGCCGCCATCTTCTTGACTTCTTCCCTGACAAACTCGCGGCGATCGGAGGAAAGGTGCCGGGTCTTCTGCACGACCGGCTTTGCTGCGGGATCGACGGCTAGCTTGTGACAAATTACCGATCGATCGATCCCGGGCATATCTTCAGGCCCCCATGCAAAGATATCGGCATACTCCCGGAGTATGACCAAGATTTCCGTTCGAAACTCGGGGGTGAGGGCCCGGCAATTTTAATCTTCCTGTCCGGTCGGTCCTTGGACAGGGGAACTTCCTCTATTTCTTCGGAAGGTTCGGGTTGTTCCTTCTGGTCCTTAGCCTCTTCCTTGGCTATAGTGTTCACCCGGGAAGACTGACCGGAGTCACGTCTATTGACCGCTCGGGTGTAACACTTCCGGGCGGATTGAACGTCGCCACGGACTACACCGACCCCATTAGGGGTGGAGAATTTCATGCAAAGGTGCGGCATCAAAATTATCCCACCGATCTTCATGATTGCAGGTCGGCCCAAGATAAAGTTGTGGACGCAATGGAGGTTGACCACAACGAACTCTAGCTCCGCCTTGATCGACTTCGGGGATGTGCCGATCTCAACCGGGAGCATTATCTTCCCTTCGGGGTAAATGAGCGCCCCGGTAAATCCCGACAGTGGTACACCGACCGGAGTCAGCTCCTTCCTGTCAAGTCTAAGTTTCTCAAATACGTTCAAATAAAGGACGTTCACACTGCTACCAGTGTCCACCATAACCCTCTAGACATCCGTCCCTTTCACATCAATCGTGACCACTAGCGCCTCCATGCCATGGTCACCGCTGCTGGGTTGATCTTCGAGGGTGAAGGTTATGGGCTCCATCTTCTGCCTTTTCCCGGTATCCCGGGAATCTACAACGGCGACCGGGCAATTGCCCCTCGACCGGGAAGCATCATCCAGTCCACCAAAGATGACGTGGATGGTCGGCTTTCCTGCTGGTCGGCTGCTAGACGGAGGGTCAGGGTCCCGTCGGTCATCACGATGATCGTCTCTTCGGTCCTGACCTGACCGATCGGAGCGTCCATCACGATCGGAGCGATTGGAGCGGTGATGGGAACGCCGGTGATCTCTCCAATCGGTATTCCTCTTAGTATCTTCTCTCTTCCCCACACACTTGTCCAACTTCCCAAGATTGAGCAAGTCCTCCAAGAGTTGGCGCAAGTGGGTACACTCCTCAGTGTCATGCCCGGCACATCGATGGTAAGCGCAGTGCTTACTCTTGTCGGGGCCGTCTCGATCGGGATGGGGGAGTTTGATGAGATTGCAGGACTGAGCGTACTGCATGGCCTCCGCTGCGGATCGGTTCAAGGCCGTAAACTCACCAAGCCTGGTGCGGGATCGGGGATGGTCATCACCCGATCGGTGTTCCGCTCGGCCGGCCGGTTTACGGGACGAAGACCCGACCTCCTGCGAGCGCTTTACGGCATTCGCCTCGCCGGCGTTCGCATAATCCGTGACCCTTCGAAGGGCCTCCTTATACGTGGCCGGGGGGTGGAGAATGAAGTCTTGATACAAATAACCCGCCCGGAGGGAGATGTGTAGCATGTGGGTGGCGGTCGCATCATCCATAGACTCGACTTCCCCGACCGCCGCCTTCCACTTGACGAGGAAATCGGTCAAGCTTTCTCCTTCAAGCTGCTTGGCCTTCTCCAAGTACATGAAGGGCTTCCTCACCACCTTGGAGGTGATGAATTTCCTCACGAACTTGATCGCCAAGGCGTCAAAATTTGCAATTGAGCCCGGCTGCAAAGTTCGGAACCATTCCGCCGCCCGACCGGTGAGGGTGGAATAAAAAGCCCTACACATCACGGCGTCTGATACGCCCTTCAGCATCATGTTGCCGTAGAAATCATTAACATGGACCTCAGGGTCCGTACGGCCATCGTAACTTTTCTCCCCGAAGACCTTCAAATCGAGCGGGTAGGGCTGCGCCATTACCTCGGCCGTGAAAGGCGTCCGGAGCAAGGATGATTGGTCGACCGGGGGTGTTGCAGGGTGCGCGTTTCTGAATTGCGCAAACTCCGCCTGGAGGTTATAGAGCAATCCTCGGGTCTCGTTGAGCTCGGCGGCTTGGGCAGCTTGGGCTGCGTCCCGAGCGCGTCGTTGTCGATGAGATCTTGACCCGCTATGCCCGGATGAAGCCTCCTGGCTGGCTTCTTGCATCTGTACGTCTTCTGGCTGGCGGTTCGGGTCTTGGGGCCCCAAACGTTGCCGCATCTCCGGTGGAAGACGATCAAAAGCTACCGCTCGGGCAACTTCTTCGGGGTCCTCCGCTCGAGCAGGAACCTCCGCTGCTTGCTGGGCCTGCCGTGGTGCCTCCATCGCATCAGCACCCCCCGACCCCAACCGCGAACGAGCCGAGCGTCGAGCCCGGGAAGCGGGCTGATGCTGTGGCTCTACTTGTGCGGCCGGGTAAACTGGAGGGGCGGCGGCTGGAGTCGTGTACGCAGGCGTGTAAGGTGGATAACCAACCGGGGGCGTGTAGTACATCGGTTGGCCTGGCCAATACCCGTACGGTTGAGGTGGGACCGGGTATGGATACTGGCCGGGATACATCATTGGCTGCTGCTGATATTGTTGACTGGGTGTTGGGTACCCCGGCTGGATGTAGTTCACCGGCTGTTGGGCGGCCGGGTATGTGTTGGATGGATGTGGTGGTGAAAGGTTGAGGTTGAGGTCCATCGTCTGACCTTGTTGTTGTGTTGCCTGGTGGTCGGATGAGCTCGCTGCATCCGCCTGGTCATCAGCAAAGAGGTTTTGTGCCCATAGATACATTGTTGATGAGAGATCGGGTGCTCGTCAAGACGTTTGCTTTCTCGCACGGGTCCCCACAGACGGCGCCAAAATGATACTGCTAATTGCCACGTACGCAGTAATAAGTAAATACGAGACCAATTAAAGCAAGTAAATGTCTTTTATTAATCACGGTGAAGGCCCTAAGTACAATCTACTTGGTTGCTCTGAGTACCGACTGACTGCGGTCGGGATTCTCTAATAACAACCTATCGATCGTCCAAAAGTCCCCCACACTGTAGCTATCGCGGGTATTTATAGCCGCGGAGCCGGAGACACAAATCCGGCCGTTCGGCATGCTTCCCACGTAGCCACCACGTGTCGCCGTCCCGGGCGCCCTGCCTGTCAACGCGTGGAGCCACCACGTGTCCCTCGTCAGCTCTCTCACCAAAGGGCTATCGCTCGGTGGTTGACATTGCCGCTCGAGCAACTCCCGGTCGGACCTCGACCGGATTCTTCACAAGAAGCCCGACCTGCTACCTGCAAAGACAAGAAGACAAAGACACACCAACCGGGGTAAAATTATGCCGGTCGGGATATTCCCTACCAAGTATGATGGGGTTTGAACCTAAGACATTTTCTATTGAAATCATATAATTAAAGATAACTTTGGAAATTTTAAAGGAAAAATTAAAATTTGAACCATTTATTTGATTTAAAAATTTGACAGACATTTTTTCAATTTAGGCCTAACTTCTTTTAACTCTTATTAGTATATATATATATATATATATATATATATATATATATATATATATATATATATATATATATATATTGGTTCCTGTGAGGTCAGGTCTTTCCGTGCGGTCAGTGCGGCATACACCATTAGGTATGCATAAATGCACCATACAGTGTTCGAAAATACATCAGAATGAAATGCCAAAAAATACACCACAAAGAAAAATACACCACACATAATGGTGTTTTTACGAACACCGGGTGGTGCATTTATGCCTACCTAATGGTGTATGCGGCACTGACCGCACGGGAAAAGCTGACCTCACAGAAACCTGACCCTATATATATATATATATATATATATATATATATATATAAGAGAATTTGTTACGAGTTGAGATAGACATGTGGTAACATTCACCTGCCTTGATCCGTGAATCTGACTTAAGGAATACCAAAGCTCAATTGGCGTTATATATGCCTTCTTTGCTTTGCTGCCTTGGTGGAGTGGAATGCTTGTCAACTACTCCTTTACCCCTTTACCTTCCCACTCCCTCTCCATCTCCTCTGCTCAAAGCTTATGCTAGAAAAGCTAAGAATCTAGAGAGAGAGAGAGAGAGGTGTTTGATCTTTGAGTGTATGTATATGGAGAAATTCAAGTGCAAGCTGTGTTTGAAGCAGTTCATGAATGGGAAAGCTCTGGGTGGGCACATGAGGTCGCATTTGGCGGTGCTGCCGCTGCCGCCGAAGACGCCGCCGCAGAAGCAGCAGGATTCCATGGACGGCGGCGGGCGGAGCGAGTCGACCCTGTCGGAGGAAGGGGGGTTGAGGGGGAATCCGAGGAAGAGCGTAAGGTTGGTAGATCGTGATCCTGAGTTTCTGGATAGGGAGAGCGAGAGCGAGTCGACTCGGAATCCTACTCGGAGAAGATCCAAGCGAGGCCGGAGGGTGTTTTTGGGAGAAGCGGAGGAGGAAGAGAAGGGCAAAGCGAAGGTGACCGAGTCGTCGGAATCGGCGGTGCTGAGTTCGTTCTCCGACGAGGAGGAGATCGCGAGGTGTCTGATGACGCTGTCGCAGGATGTGTGGTCGAAAAGTGGAGGCGAGAAGTTCCAATGCGAGATTTGTTGCAGAAACTTCAAGTCCTCACAAGCTCTGGGCAGTCACAGAACAATCCACAACAGAGGTGAAATCGAACAGAAACCAAGAAATCCCGCCGCCGCCGCCGCCGCTGCCGCCGGCAAAATGCATGAATGCCCATTTTGCGGCAAGCTCTTCGTGTCGGGTCAAGCCTTGGGAGGCCACAAAAGATCACACATCGTCCACTCCCCCGCTTCCACTTCAAAGCTCATCATAGATCTCAACTTACCAGCTCCAATGGAGGATGACGATGAACCAGAAGCAGAGGTATCTGCAGTTTCAGATGCAGAGCCAGTGCCCAGTCATGAGGGTAGATAAGTAAAACAACAACCCATATTTTGGATATTTTATTTTATTTTTTTTTTATAAAAAATTGAAGTAGTTAGGTTCTTTGATTTTTGCAATCTTGTGAAATTGTAGTTTCTATTAATAGGGAGGAGAAAATTATTGAAATTTGAATCCCTTTCTCTGTTTGTGGTAGTTGTAAGTTGTTAACACACACTTTTCTTCAACTTGGTTTTTTCACAACCAAATATCATCACATCGGTTGCATAACCAAACAAAATGGTACAGTTCGCCAGCGTGGTCAGTCCCGCAGAGTAATTCCACTCCTACTATTATAATATAATAATAATAATTCCCTTCTCAATTACTCATATAAATATATATATATATATATATATATATATATATATATATATATATATGATTATACCCGATCCACATTGTAAATATTTTCTTCCTCAATATGCATTACTCAAATTCACCGTTCAATTACACAACTAAAGTATCAGTCAAAATAGAAGTTTTGTAATCTCTTAATCATGAGTTCGATCACTTCCTCTAAAGTATTGAATAATTGAAATTTGTCTTACAATTTGTGGATCTTTCGTACTAATTGAATTTTATCTTACTATATATCTATGGTCTTTAATCTTTTGTACTAATGACCGCTCGCATATAAGAGCATTCCCAATTATTTGAGTTTTTTTGTTCAACTTTTTTTCAGTCCAATAAGAAAAAAGGATGAGGAGAAAGAATAAGGAAAAAAAAATTAGATTTTCAAATCATTTAGGTTTTTGCTAGGGTGGTTGTCATTTGACAGCCACCTTAACAGGCCCAGCAGGCGCGTGTAGTGCACTGTGCACATGCCCGCTAGGCACTATCAGTGTCCAAGACATGCACTAGCTCATTATAAATGTTTTTTTCAATATATGATGGGGCTCAAAAAAATCATTTTTTTTCTGCGAGCATCTCTCATCCTTTCTCGCTCCATCAATTAAGCAAAAACTTGACAAATATTCAGCAAAAACTCATATTGAAGATTCTTTAAGCCCTAAAGTTGTATTTCGGATTACACTTACACATAGTAATAACTAATAAGTGATTCTACCAGGACTATGTGGTCTAATGGTACACGGGTTGGACTTCCATTTGGAAGGTTGTGAGTTTGAGCCCTAATGGAGGCGTTATTAGCTCTTTGTGTTTCAGTAGGTTGAGAAAGTATATGAACACATACTACATCAGTAGGTTGAGAAAGTATATGAACACATACTACATTGTAATAGAGCTAATAGCATTCAAAAAAAAAAAGTGATTCCGTGTATTCCTAATTTGTGGTTGCGTGTATCAAAATGACTTCAATTTTGACAATAAAATACTTATTCTATATACATTGGATAATAACAGGTAAGATATTCAACTTGTACTCGTTTTAAAATTGACTTTAAAATACCGAAATTCTATATATAATCGGGCAAGACATACAAATTTAAATTACAAAATTACCACTTAGACTTTTCAAAATCTACGTCTCACTCGGGGGCTAAGGCGGGGTGCGGAGGTGTGTTGCGAGACCACCGTGGGGATTGGATGTGTGGCTTTACGTGTAATATTGGTTCTTGCCCAGCAGATATAGCAGAAAGATGGGCGGTGCTGCATGGACTTCGAATGGCAGCGGACTGGGGTGTTGATAAGCTCATCGCGGAAAGTGACTCGGCGAACACAATCAAAGGGCTCTCCAGGGGCACCGGGGAGAGTGCGTCGGGGTGCAACATCAGCCATCTTTGTGTTCGGGAGCAGAGGAAGTTCCAAGCTTTGGAGTTTAGGCATGTTTTACGTGAGCAAAACAGAGTAGTGGATCGGCTTGCCTCGGCTACCCTCATGTATGATCTGGGGACGCATCATCTGGGGAGTATGCCACGTTTGATCGAAGATGTTATGTGGGAGGACAAGGCTGAGGCCATAATGTATCGTGGCGATTAGTTGTCTTCTTGCCTTCCATCCGGGCTTAAGCCCTCTCTTTGTTTCCAAAAAAAAAAAAAAAAAAAAAAAAAAAAATCTACGTCCCACATTTTAATCTCTCACAAAAAATTTTGATATATAGACATCTGTATTGAAACTTACAGAATAAAAATAACATATTATTCGTATTAATTATCATATTAGATTGTAAATATAAAAGAGTAGAGTTAGAGTTCATATGATAAAACTCTTTAAAATAAGCGGGAATCTTTAAGTTATTCAAGTAAAGCTATAGTGGAAAGAGGGACTGAGAAAGGGATTCTCTTGTGCAGTTATAGCTGGTAGTACCTTGGCTCCAGTATGTGTTGTCAGTACATGTCACATTCCTGGTTCCAGCTGTCTTATTAGGAATCCTTTTTATTTTATTTTTTATTTAAAAAAAAAATTGTATGCTTGCAGTATAAAATACTCAAAGAAATCCTCAAGCTTTAAGGGGTTTTGTTTTAATTGAAAAATTTTCTCTCTCATCATTGGCTTTATGGATTTGTCTGCTTGGGGTTCAGCAGCAGCAGTTGGATCTTCTCTTCTCCTCCCTTTTTCTATGACATTTCTGGGCCTGACCCTCAGAATCTTCTGCTCAATTACCAATTTGACCTTACCTTTCTATCCAATATTTTCTTTTTTTTTTTTAATTAATAAATCAAAATTGTGGAATTTACTATATACGGAGTATTTGTTTTGCAATTTAACAAATTAATTTTTGTTCACAAATGATTCAAGTTTTATAACTCCACCAAAAACCAAGTTCATAAATAATGCAAAACCCACTTACCAAAATACCCTTGCATAACTCTTTTCTATACTACAGATTTTATACGGGGAACGATTGATTTAATACTCAATATTTATATTTAAATTAGTTTTTTACGCGCATTGCGCGATTGAGATATGCCCAATGTTTTTTTTTTTTTTTTTAAATAAGTACTTTAAAGTATATCAAGGCAAGATTATATTGAAATTATTTATGCATAGATAATTGAATGTTAAATTTGCGTATTTAAATAGGCAATTCTAAGTTTACAAATGCAAGATAATATAGTCAAGATTAATTATAATTGTCAATAAAATAATTGTATAGGTATGATTGAAACCAAATACGGGACATAAGGGAGAGCAAATAAAAATTAGGGCATAAAATATTAAATATATACTAATATTGAAGAGCTAACTGGTGATTGTCAAATAAGGACATTGCGAGATAATTTTCCACTTCAGTTTGTTGTGTGACTTGAATACTCTTTTTGTCAATAAATCCCCCAAGTAGTTAATATGATTGGCTTAATTATATATTTTTATTATTTTTTTATTTTTTAAAAACAACAACAACAACAACAACAACAACAACAACAACAATAATAATAATAATAATAATAATAATAATAATAATAATAATAATAATAATAATAATTAATAGTGCACAAAAAAAGATAATACACAATGTAGTGAATATAACCAATTGATGATTTTTTTTTTTTTGAGTATTACTGGCCCTATTACATTGTAGTATTTGTTCATATACTTTCTAAATCTATTAAAACACAAAGAACCAATAACACCTCCACAAAGGCTCGAACTCGTAACCTTCCAAATGAAAGTCCAACCCAAATACCATTAAACCAAATAGTCTTAGTACCAATCAATGAATTTGAATGTAAAGAATTTTTACATTTGAGAAATATAAAGACAATATAACTAATAACATTATTTCTCTTAATTAATTTATTGATAATGAATAAATTTTTTTAATAAAGACATTGGAGGGACAATGTAGCGAATATAATCAATTAATGAATTTTAATGTAAATAATTTTTATATTGGAGAAAAATAAATACAATATAACTAATGAAATTATTTCTCTTATTTAATTTATTGATAATGAATAATTTTTTTTGAATAAAGACATTGTAGACACATAATTCTAAATTAAAGAAATGCATATGTATTTTTTTTTTTTGTTGTAGCTAATACTAAATTATTATTTTTAATTTAATAAGAGTAAAATAGAGTACTAATTATGCCAACTTTGATTGGGGTGGGGTTCGAACCTAAGACCTTTCTTATTGAAATACATGTGAGTAAATTAACGGTGAACTAATAGAAATTAACGGAAAAGATAATATTTAACGGAAAAGTTAACAGATAATCATATTCATTAAGGAAAAATTAGGAAATCTTAAGGAAAAATTAAAATCTGATCAATCTGAGCCATTCATTTGATTAAAAAATTTGACCGTCATTTTTTCTACCCATTATAGGTCTAACTCTCTTGGGCTCTTATTAGTATAGTAGATAAGTAATTTAAAATATATCAATACAAGATTATATATGAGAAAAAAATTAATATTTATTTGCAATTTTTTTAAAAATAATTATCTAAATACTTATTGTAGTTGGTATGGTATTAGTTAGTAGATAATACTTTTGGTTGAAATTACTCTAAATTTTGTTCATTCGCTTTTGGATAGATTTGTTATTGTCTTCGTTTTCATCTTCATCTTCATTGATTCTTCGCTTCTTTGTTGTTGGTAGTGTCTCATGTGCAATTGGGTTACACGTGCTAGTTTACAAAAAGAACAAATTTGATATGGCCCTGTTTGGTAAATGATTGTTAGCTGATAGCTGTTTGATGTTAGCTGATTGGGTCAATTAGAGGGTATAACTAATTTAAAACATTAGCTGATTGTAGAAAGATGTTTGGTAAATTAGTTGTAAGTTGATAGCTGTTTGGTATAATTTCTTTTCTCAAAAAGCTAATTGAAAAAGATACATTGAGCAACTTTTAAAATTTTAGCATTTTGGAGTTACAAAATGCTAATTAGCCAAACACTTACGATCTGTTTGGTAGGACTTATTTAGGAGCTTATAGCTTATTTTAAGCTACTAATAAACTATAAGCTCTGTGGTAATGTTCCCAAAATAAGCTCATAGCTTAAAATAGAAGCTTATTTTGGAACGCAAGGTAGCGTTTTAAAATAAGTTCCTAGCTTCCTAACTTTTTTTCCATCTTTATCCTTATTATTTTAAAGAAATGACATAATTTACCCTTCCCAATTAAAACTCTTTTCTCTTCTCCTTTATCCGCAACTTTCACCACAAATATTATTATTATTATTATTATTATTATTATTATTATTATTATTATTATTATTATTATTATTATTATTATTATTATTATTATTATTATTATTATTATGAGATTTGCAACAATATTGCTACTTCATTATGAGATGCTAGATCATGATTATACTAATAGTTTTATTTTAAAATGTTAATTTTTTTTAAAGACAAAATGTTAAATTTTAATATGTAAACAAACTAATTTAAATTTTATGAAGATGTCCTTTTTAGTCTTTTTACATTTATCAGCTTATCAAAAAGCTAATTTTACCAAACACTTTCAATCATAACAGCTAGATTAACAGCTCTTCAGTTTTCAGCTCCGAACTTATAGCTTTTCAGCTTTCAGCTCATTTTCAGCTTTCAGCTCCTAACTTATAACTTTTCAGCTAGGTTTGCCAAACAGAGCCTTATATTGATTTTTTAACCAAATCAAACAATTAATAGTGGTCAAATAAATCAAAATTGTCTGATAGGCTAATTATTTTACCAAATAGGGCCATAATTAGTTTTGTTACATTAAAGAAATAGATGCATCGAATCCCTAAGTTGATTCCCTTATACTAATATGTATAAAATTGATCTCGTCAATTTTTAGTCATTGATCATCCTAAATGGATGAATCAAATTAGTCCATATTTGTGTTATATTTATATTAATAATTTATAACCCTCTTCACATAGGTTCAATAATACTCCGTAATTTTGAGTCACCATGATTTACATCCTCCCAAATGCTCTGTCGGGCCGGGGTGTGGGGGGCCCTTAGGGTAGGGGTTCAGCCTTTTGGAAAAATAATACTCCGTAATTCAATTCTATTTCGTTAATGGGTCCATCAATGACTATTACCAATTTCATTAAGTCCTATGATTACGTTCATTATCATCTTCTTTTACTTATCACCAAATTTTATTCTTTGTATTTACTTTACTTATTTAAATATAACTTATTTGCTTACACTTTAAAGTTAGAAATTATTCACATTATCAAAATTAAGAATTGAACTTTATAAAATGTTTTAGATTTTGATTGAACTCAATAAATTTGAAAAAAAAAATGTGTTAGTAAACAAGTTTTCAAAATAGAAAACAGAGAATGAAAACTAAAAGAATTAGAAAACAAAAACAGAAAACAATCATTAGTAAACGGGCCTTAGTTTTTTGGCTCTAAAATCTTGTTGGGCCTTTTTTTTTTTTTTTTTTTTTTAATCCCTTGTGGTATATTTATCCATATAATTTATTTACAATCATTCTTCCAAAAGATTGAACCCCAACCCTAAGGGTCCCCCACACCCCGACCCGACATAGTATTTGGAAAGATGTAAATCATGGTAACTCAACTGAACATGGACCACAGAGGCTAGACCTTTGCTTACTGCGCACAAAGAGCCCCCTCACTTTGAGAGGTAGCTCCCACACTGCCGCTGGTGAGACTCATTTATTTACAATCATTATATCGTGGACTAGAGTCCACAATGCCCTGTGGGGCAAATTATTGTGTGGACCATGGTCCACACAATGTTATGTGGACCATAACAAAAAGTACATTTTTAATATACTAAATGTACATTATTTTTGTACTAAATGTACATTATATACATTACTGAATACAATGTACATTACTTGTATGGACCATGGTCCACACAATAATGATTGACACTCAGAACAAAAATAATATACATTCCCTGAATACAATGTACATTACTTTTGTACTGAATGTACATTATTTTACAGTAGACAAAATATGATCCACACAACTTGTATGGACCATGGTCCACACAATAATGATTGGCACTGTGGATGTTGGTTCAAATACACAGAATTCAATCATTATTGCACAGACCATGATCCACACAATTGTGTGGACTATAAATAAAAAGTACATTTTTAATATACTAAGGGTACATTATTTATGTACCTAAGGTACATTTTTTGTAAGTACATTTTAATATATTAAGGGTACATTATTTTATAGAGTTAATGACAGCCAAGGTCTCTCGACTTTGGTGGTTTTGCTATCTATCATCATTAACTTTAATATGTCTCAGTGTAGTTATCGGACTTCGTAATTTTGACCTCCAGTGGTCCTCGCGTTAGTATCTCACGTTTGCACCGTTAATTTCAAGGGTAAAATAGTAATTTCTCGTTGTTTATTGATTTTTAAAGAATAAAATAAATATTTAATTATTAAATAATAATAATAATTAAAACAAAAAAAGGAACACCCACCGGAGACGAAGAGGTTCGTCTCTGGCCATGGAGGCGAAGGTCCCGATTCGTGTCCGGCCAGGAGACAAAGGGATTCTGTCGGAGACGAAGACTTCTTTGTCTCCGACGGGTGTTCTTGTTGTTGTTGTTTTTTTTTTTTTTTCGTTTTTTTTTTATTTTTTATTTTTTATTTTTTAATTTTAAACATTTATTTCATTTAAAATTATTTTAAAAAATATTTTTTAAATTTGATAATTGTTAGACCAGGTAAACAAGTCATTTTGAGTTAAATTGCCTGAGTTTGTGTTGTTCAGGTATACTTTCTCAATCTATTGCACCTAGGGGTGGGCATAATTTGGATTAACCGAACTATCGCCCAAAACCCGAACTGAATTTTAAATTAAAGGTGAATCTGAATAGTTATCGGTTCGGATATTTTAAAATTTAGTATATCCGAATATTATATGTAAAAATATAAATACAAAAAATAATAAAACTGTTATAAAATTCAAGATTGATAAAAATAAAATTTTGGGTATATTCAAACAAACCCGAAATAATTTCACTCCAACCGAATATATCCGAATTAAATTTGGTTTGGATATCGGGTGTCAAAAACATCACTCGAAATTTTCGAATATTCGAAATAAAATTCAGGTGTCACTTGAACCGAACCGATGCCCACCCCTAATTGCAACCCAAAGAGTCAACCCAAAGAACTACTCTAAATATGTATTTCTAACTTTAAAAATCAATAAACAACGAGAAATTATCATTTTACCCCTGGAATTAACGGTGCAAACGTCAGATACTAACGGGAGGACCGTTGGAGGTCAAAATTATAGAGTCGGATGACTACACTGAGACATTAAAGTTAAGGACGATAGATTGCAAAACCACCAAAGTCGAGGGGTCGTGACTGCATTAACTCTTATTTTATTTAATGTACCTTCAGTACAACAATAATGTACCTTTAGTACAAAAATAATGTACTTTTAATATATTAAAAATGTATCTGATATTCATGGTCCACAAAATTGTGTGGACCATGGTACACACAATAATTTGCCATAGAATTCATGTTCATAATGCAACTGTGGACCATGGTCCAATACACAAAATTCATGTTCATAATACACATATACATAAACACGATATAATGAACATAAATTCTGTGTATTATATAGCCGAGGACACATACACACTTAACATAACATAATACACAGAATTCTTGTTCATACTGCAAAGAATTCATGTTTATAATGCACCAAATTCATGTTCACTATATCGTGTTTATGTGTATGTGTATTATGAACAGGAATTTTGTGCATTATGAACATAATTTTTTTGCACTATGAAGTCAAATTCGGTGTATCGAATCAGAGTCCACAATGCACTATAGACCCTGGTCCACGATATAATTTGTCATTTATTTGAGCATGCATTTTGATTTGAGATTTATATTACTATTCAAATTATTATTTGAATTCCATTTTTGAATATGCTCATATATTAAAGTACTATTTTGTACAATTTATTTTGATAATATGACTTTACGAATGCATATTATATCCAATTAGCATAATATATAGTTTTTTTTATGCGAACTATAGGCTATACTTTAGAAAGTGGATCCTCGAGTTTAACCAAACTTTGTTTGCATAGTTATTTTTTTGGAAACTATAAATCATGGTTGCTATCAACAAACATGAATTTATCGAGCTTGCCTAGGATGGGAAAAATTATTTAACGTGGTCTCTTAATATTGAGATTTATCTCACATCTACTGTTGGGTGTTGGTCGAGTCGGCCAAGTTCAGACCCTACTCGATTCGAGACGTGACGCTGTGACTTACCATGGAGAGATGTGGTTAAATGGTCAATGTCCACCTACTTATCACCAATTGGTTTTAAATAGGATATGACAACCAGGTACCATAGAACTCTGTGGTTAAGCGTGCTTTACTTGCAGCAATCCTGGGTGACTCCCTAGGAAGTAAGCATGGTGCAGAGTCGAGGTCACGGATTCGAATCGATGGCGAGGCGCAACTGGGCTTAGTGTTCAAAGGTTACAGTAGGTGTTGGGAGGGGGATATATTAACCATTTAACCACATCTGTCCATGGTAAGCCATCTGTCTATGGTAAGCCACAACGCGCAACTGGGCTTGGTGTTCAAAGGTTACGACAGGTGTTGGAAGGGTAATATATTAACCATTTAACCACATCTCTCCATGGTAAGCCACGACGTTACACCTCGAATCGAGCAGGGGCTAATCATTGAGAAGTTCACGAGCGATGGTGCCCAAAAAGCCAAAGCCCTTATTTTTTAAAGCCACCATCTAAAACACGACTTGAAAAATAAATACCTCACTAAAAAGGACCCCTATGTCTTATGGAAATCCCTCAAGGACCGTATTGACCAGCAACCATCACTGGTCCTTCCTCATTCACAATTTGACTAGCTTAACTTGAGATTTCAAGATTTTAAGTTAGTGACTGATTATAATTCAGCTTTACGCAAAATTGTGTTCCAACTTAAATTGTGTAAGTAGGATGTTTTTCACATGGACTTGGTTGAAAAGACCTTCTCATCTTTTCAAGCGAATAACCTTGTACTCTATCAGCAGTATAGGGCAAGAGCCGATTTCTGCGCCCCCCCCCCCCCCCCCCCGCCCCAACTAGTTGAAAAACACAATCAACTGTTGGTGCAAAACCATAGTGCACGCTAGTTGGCTTTGCACCAGTGCCCGAATCACACAATGTTGCCATACGTGCAACGCCAAGATGGGCCAAGGAAGAGGTCACGACAGGGGTTCAAGGCCAAGATGGCAACAACAACAACTCTCAAAATCAAAATAAGCAGCCAAATGAAAGAACTCTTCGAGAACAACTATGTTCTTTCAACCAGAACTCCGGCCAGCAGCAAGTATGCTTCAAGTGTGGGTGTAAAGGGAACTGGTCCCTTACGTGCCGCACCCCGAAGCATTTGGTATTCAACATTTCTTTGGTGTAAAGGGATCTGGCCCCCAATTGAAAACATTCAACATTTTTTTGTATTGATATTTTTTTGAATAATCCTTTTTGTGAATAATCTCTGAATCATCCATCTCCTTTGCGTTGTATTGATTCTTATCCATTTAATTATGAAAAATGTTTTTCAATGCTGTGCCTAGTAGATAGTGCAACCACAATAAACACAAAGTCAATATTTCTATTATTGCTGGCGATAAGGTTTCTTTTGTGGGCTTCGGTAGAGATTCACTTTTACTTTCTAAACATTAATTAAGTCAATTAATTTTCATGTCAAAACCATAAATGTTCATAACTTGGAATACCTTATTATAATCCAATTTGTTAACAAGAGAAAACAAGAAGTCAAAAAACCTGTCTCTCTTTTCCCCAAAATTATACTATTCCTATATTCGACCTTAGGTTTCGTGTGTTGCACTTATTTTTAAACAAAAATTCAAAGACTTACATTTTTTTAGCATTAGGAACTCAGGTGGAGCATCATATACCTTATGTTCACACCCAACATGGTTTAGCTGAATCCCTGATTAAACAAGTATAATTGATTGCTAGACCGTGATTTTAAAAGTCTAGTTTGCCGGTTATTTATTGGGAAAATGCAGTATTGCATACTGCTGATATAGTTTAACTCCAGCTCATTGTATATCATTATTTCCCTTATACCTAATATGTGGTTTCAAATCAAACATTTTTCAATCTGCGTTTCTATTCTTAAGTGTGCAGTCCATTTTCCTGTATCACCACCATAGCGTATCTCTAGGGGCTATCAAATATATATTAGTTATAAACCTCCGTCTGTTATCTAAATATTTAGAGCCCCTGAAAATGGATCAATGGATACGCTGACTGCATATTTTATGAAGATCAGTTCACGGCATTAGAGAAGATATGATCAAATTTAAATGGAATGCCGAGAAATTTCATGAAATGAAATGATCTTCAACATTGAAGCCCACGTACCAACTACACTGAACTGAAAGTTCAGAAGGAAATCAATTTGCAAAAATCTGTCAAACATATCTATTGATTATACTTATCATAAAAGAGTGACTAGGTCACATACACATTCCCCAAATTGGACCATATATATCTACCGACGCTCCTTGGCGCCAGAAGTGCGAGAGGACCCATCGGTGTAGAAAAATGAAAATCCACAACAACTAGATCTAGTAATGAATTTTCAACACTCTTGAAAAATCTTAAAGGGTTATGTCTTTAAGACATTTGTCCAGAAGACGAGAAAACCCAGTAAATTTATAGGTGCACAAAATAATTATAATACTGGAATGCGGAACAACTAGATAAAAATATCTTTAGTAAATGGCTAGAATCTAGTTAACTTAAAAATTACCATGTACTTATATATATATATATATATATATATATATATATATATATATATATATATATATATATATATATATATATATATATATATATATATATATATATATATATAGCTTAGCTCGCTGAGAAATATATTCTCTTTATAACATGAACACCATTAAAATATTAAACAGGTAAGTTACAAATGAGTGTTTGTATGAAAGAGAAACAAGAATGATAACGTGGTGTGATATAAAGCGAGTCTGTAACCCAAGGGCTCACGTAGAGACCCAGAATCAGATATACTCTCCCATGATGGACATCATTAAGGTTCCGCTACATAATAGGCAGCTTATTAAAGTCATGACCGTATATTATGAGTCATTAGACACTAATGTTTATTTAAGAAAATACTTGATGGATTTATAATTCTCAGAATAATAGAAAATAAATATCACAACATGTTTGTTGTTGAAGTACAAAGACTTTACTTAACTTGAAATAGTAAAGCAATTGACTGAGTAATTTACTCCTGAAGTAGGAAGATGTGCCATTATGAGCTCATTAAAGAGTTTCTAATAGAGTTATTTATTTATTATCTCAGTCTATGTTGATATTATGAACATCATTGTAATACATAAAGAGCTTAATGATATTAGCTCGTGTCTAAAGACGGAGTTTGGAAATAAAAGACTTGGAAAGCCAAGTATCATCTAGACTCACAGATTGAGTATTTCCTTGAAAGGAACTTTATACATCAGTTATCCTATTTTGAAAAATGTCTTTGAAGCATTTTATATGAATAAGTACCACTGACTTATCACACTAATGGTTGTCTAATAATCTCTTGAAGTAGATAATGGACCATTTAGACCCGAACTAGATAATGGGGACATTTTGGGACTAGAAGTCCATTACTTTATTGCTTTTGGAGCACTACTATAGAACTAGAAATTCCATAATCACATCAGGACTGACATTGTCCTTGGATGAAATTACTAATGACACCTAGTGGTCCTCCTACAATTAAATATTGGAATAATATTCAAATACCCTCCAGTATCTTCGATTTATAAAAGATTTTGAAATTCATGCGATATACCAATGTGTGATTTTCATAGACCACTTGTGTATTGACTCTTTTTTATCCACATATGCCAAACCACAAACTGGTTATGTTTTACTTTACCTCCATTGTCCTATGTGAGGACAATAAGCTTGTTTTATACAAATAATAAGTGGGTATCTTTAAAGAATATTAGACAAAATATATAACATCAAAATTCAACGCACGTAAGCTCCAGAAGAGTCACGAGATTATTGTATAAAATGATTAACTCTAGTGACAATATAATCTTGAAGATTGTACCATATGTCTTCTCTACACTCTTTTGAAACAATGATTTTATTTTAGAACATGTAGACCTTGAAGATTGTTACCTTCGGGAGGAGTGACATCTACTCGAATCAATCTTGGAGATTGGACTTAAATAATCTTGAAGATTGGGTCTTAAAGACTAACAGTTATACTCTTTTGCAACACATGAATGCATACATATCATGTACTCTTTTTTCCTCACTAGGTTTTTTCCATTGAGTTTTTCTAGTGTGGTTTTTAACGAGACATGAGTATGATATAGTAATGTCAATGGGGAAAATTGCAAATAAATACTTAAATAGACAAAATCCTGAAGATTATGACTTGAACGCTTATGGTTGTACTACTTTTCCCACGTGGTTTTCTTAGGATAAGGTTTTTAATGAGGCAACCAAACAACACATGAATTACCCATATATCGTGTACTCTTTTCTCGACTAGATTTTTTCCACAGTTTTTCTAGCGAGTTTTTAACGAGGTTTGGTTATGGCATGATAATGTTCAAGGGGGAATGTTATAAATATATTATTATTTTGGACATTATGGATATTCAATACACAACGATTGTAACGGTCAGCATTATTATTGTCATTATTATTTGTATATTATATATACTTGTTGTATCATTGTATTGAGGTGGTGGTTGGAATAAAAATTTCTACTTTACATTGTCTATTTCCATTCCAGCTCTTTGTCTCTATCATTTGCTATACTATAATCATTTTCACCAAGAGATAGGGAAATAATTACAACAAAGAGAACTTGTATTCTTCATTACCAGTAGCACACTTCTAGAGATGGTGCAATCCATATCCAATGAAATGGAGTTGAATGTTAAGCATGTAATATATATAAATAGTAAATGTACAAGTCAACTATCAATTTAGATTTTTAATTAAGATATCACATGCATATTTTTAAATTTGGTATCTAAGTCAAACCGTCACCATATGTGAGTAAGGTTTTAGTTGAGATGAAAAGTGAAAACACATCATTCAATTTTGGTAATAAAAATGTTAGTGAAATTAGTAAATTTGTTGTTGAATGAAATAAATGATGTGTCTGTAACCTTCTCAAAACTCCAACCTCGGATTACTCTTATGCGGGTTGCGTCATAAAATGTTGTAAAGAATTGACTAGGCACTTTGAATCGGTATCCTACCATTTTATCCATAGATCAGTGAATGAGCCTGACCATACTCTTGTTACTTTTTTGCGGATTAATTTGATTGCTTGATTTTTTTTTTTTTTAAAATAAATGATGTGGTGCATGCTACTTTTTAAAGAATTTTTATTTTCTTTTTGATGATTACCACTAAATTTTCATTTTGATGAAGAGGGAAATTGGTAATTACTACGCGGATAGTAAATATATAGTTGATGATGGTGCAGAATGGAAAGGAATGGAAGCGGGGTTTGAGGAGTAGTCAGAAAAGAAATAGTATTGAACAACTTTATCTTTAATGCATGTGATTGCTTGCTTAATAAGGACTTCTGCTCACATTATTATGGCATTAATTTGGACCACCAAAGATTCTAGTTCTACTATTTCCTGCACCACGCCCATCACTCCTTGCCAATGCCCATATAAATTAATTGTGATCCACAAACAAACAAATAAATAAATATATTCATCTTTCCCTTCAAAAAAAAAAAAATATATTCATCTTTCAATTTCACAATTATTGTAACATTACCATATTTTATTTTTTATTTTTTATTTTACTGTATTTATATATTCTTATGACTTTGCTAATATTACGGCATCTAGTCATCTATTATAAATTTTTAAAAATTTATTTGACTTATATTTTCAGGACAATTTAGTAATTTTATAAATTTAGTCTTTCTTCTTGTTGAAAAAGTTCATATATAATATGCTCCGTAATAAATAACCGTTTGATAGATTTTTTTATGATAAGTGAATTGTCATCAACAAATTAGTTCTCTTTCTATGTTTTCTTTTCTTTGAGAAAGTAAAAATGAGGTTTAACTATTTTTAGTGAAATATGAAAATGCACCAGTTTAATTCCTTTTTGGTGATAGGGAAACTCACACTTTTGTGTAATAGCCCACAAACTATATAAGAAAGGTACATCTCGCTAGGAAGATTATATCCGACAAGTTCGACTGATCTTTTAACACAATAATTATGTTTCGAGCACTCGGTCCATCCTTTTGGGCAGTTGAATCCCATTTTAAACAAGGCAATTCTTGTTTATATTTTGCCTTTACTCATTTGATGGGGATTGGCCGATTGGGATAGGCACGCAGCATCAAAAGTCAAGTTTTATAGATTGAAATGAAATTTGATTTATCAATAAGTTAAAATTGCAAATTAAACCGCACTAGGGATTGCATCGTTATCAATTTGTTGGTATGGTTTAATGTTGAGTTTGACATTAAAGATGACAGCATACATGCTTTAAAATACAATTATTATTATTATTATTATTATTATTATTATTATTATTATTATTATTATTATTATTATTATTATTATTATTATTATTTTGAGTACTTGGGGGTTTTAAAGTGTTTAGTATTATTATGTATTATTAAAAAAAATAGAAAGATATTTTACTACAAACTGAAAGACAACACATGTAATTAATAGGGGGACAATTTGATTTGCAATTTGTGAAAGGCTCACTGAATGTACGTAATGAAGCAGCTGCTTCTAACAGCTGGTTGTGTAGGGTGGCTCATCCACACTTTATTATGTAATTTGTTTGATTCTTCTCGTTTATTTATATGAACAACAAAAAATTGAAAATATTTAAGGCATCTTTTGTAAAATAGTTAACCTAACAGTCAATATAATTTTAACTTATTTGATCACTATTAGCTGTTTGACTTGGTTAAACAATCAATATGAATGTTTGATTAAAATGCTAAAATTCAAAAATCTGCTTAGATCAAAGTAGCTTTTTCAATAAACTTTTTTGAAAAAGTCATTTTGTATGTAATCAGCTAACACCTAACAACTAGTTTACCAAATATTTTTCTACAATCAGCTAATACTATCAACTAGTCAAACCCTCTAACTCAATCAGCTAATAACAACCATTTACCAAACACCCCTTAATTTATAAGAAGAGTTTGGGAAAAGAATATGTCCATCCCCCTCCTATTTAAGTATTTAGAGACTGACATGTATTTACCCTTTGTGGATATTGCATAATATAATCACATTTATCTACAATTATAATCTAATTTTTGAATTTCAATATCTAATATCTTGTGCTTTTTAAATGGAAGATTATGAATTTACGTAATATTTATCAAATTTGAATTCAAATTACGATAAAAATTAAAACTAAATTCATTATTCATATAACCAAAATCGAAATATATTGTAACTCTGAAGATAGAATTATAATAGTTATAAAGTTTTATTAATAATTATTAGTGAAAATTACATGTTTAGTCCTCTAGTTATACTCATGGTAAAGACTTAGTCCTTGAGTTATATGTGTAATGATCTTTTAACTCCTAAGTTATATGCAAAGTGGCGAGTTTAGTCTCTTAAGGACAACATCTATCACTTTATTAAGTGACATATTGGTGGTAAAAATAGTTCTTGATGGACTAAAATCGTCACTTCGCGCATAACTTGGAGGGGTTATAAAAATGACTACGCATATAACTCATAAACTAAGTTTATACCCCAAGTATAACTACATGACCAAAAATCCAGTTTTTCCTTAGTATTATATTTTTTGTATTGAACGTTACTAAATGAAGATATGGCAAGGATGCCCTGTCACATGCAATGTAGGATGGTAGGAATGTTCACAGTTTAAAGTCATTCATACCAAAATATTACTCAATACGAATAGTTACTTTTTATTAAACTCTCAATTAAAAAAATTTCTCATATAACTTATGAATATTGAAGGAGATTCACTATGTAACCCACAAAATGATAAATTTACCACTTTAACATATACATACAATATAGTAATCATGACCGTTCAATTGTCATGTGTTGGAAGTTAAGTATGAATTGTCTTTCTCGTCCAACATGAAGCAGGTTATGAAAGTTGGTAGTTAAAAAGGAAAAAAAAAATGCTTTTAATTTTGGTTATAATGAAGTACACATGTCTCTCTAGCCCACATGAATATTGTAATATAATATTGTAAAATTTTGTTTCTAAACACACACGGGTTCCCGTGCGGTTGTGTCTGTCCGGTGTGACTGTGGGGTGAGATGAGAGCCATTGATATTGTCAAGATTAACGTCTAAGATTAACAAAATTAAAAAAAAAAAAAATTAAATGCAGTGGCAATTTGGTAATTTTGCATCTAGGTCAAATTTGAGGTGTGTGGTTTTCCTTCTTAAGGTGTGCGGTTTTTGTGCTTAAGGTGTGTGAGTGATTTTTGTGTTGTGTGCTTAATGTGCGTTAGTTGTTGAAAACTTAAGTGTCGGTCTAAAGCTTTAGATGTGTTGTAACACCCCCCCAAACATGACCTAGATAAAAGTCCTTAACACATGCAGATTAGACAACAAAACTAGCACAGCGGAAGATAAAACGATAACTGGATAAAAGAAATTCAACGGGGTGTCACGCCACGTCTACAAAATACGGTAAACGCTACGGCAAACAATCTGCAAGTGTAAACATCTATCCCAAAAACATTAGTCTACAACTACATTGGCACACATGCCACAAAACAGGGATAAAGGTGCTAAGCTACCAGGCACTAGACATCGCGTTCGTCTAAACATCACCTGAAAGATACAAAGATAAACATTGGGACGACGCCCGGTCAGCGAATAATGCTGGTAACCCACCAATACATGTGAAATATCATACATAGATAGATATAAGTTGTAAAACCATTTTCGAAACGGAATACATAAGTATATAAGTCAAAAGTCAAGATCAACAGTCAACACAAGACTCATCACTCACAAGGATAACACGGGAACACATCCCAAACCACAAAGGTTAACCACAACACAAAGGATAAAGACAAAACCGATGGCAACACATGTCCTTGTGACTACACACGTCACAAGAAAGAGAATTCACAACAACGGCTACACGAGCTCTCGTGACATCACCCATCACGAGTTGATATGCCTTCCTTATGCCCTGTTCCAACCTTATGGCTACCCCCGACCTTGTACCTTCATGCCAACCATTACCTCCAGGACCCCTGTACTTCTTAGTCCAACCTTTTCCCTCCTAGGACCGTCGTCCCCCACCAACAAACCACCAACAAGACCACCAATTCATAGTACACAAGGTACCGTACACGGCAACACATGCCCGGATAACACATGTTATCCCCCAATCACGTGAACCTCACACGAAGGCCACAGCTCCATAATCACATCACGGCCACCACGAGGACCGCTGCAATACCTTGGTGACTAGTCTCCCATACCACTAATCGTGCAATCCAGGTAAAGCCACACATGCACCACCACTCACACGAGTCAATCAACGGATCACAACGAAGATATGAAACAAACTCAATCAAGGAATGGGTCACAGCCCAACGACAACAACGACGAATAACACAAGTTATCATCAACTAAACGGAAAGTACAAACCACACACACACTAGCATTAGGACAATAAACTAGCATGCTTAACAACGGAGAAACTCAAGATAGTTCCGAGGATCACACAAGACACCTCTTGGTCCAACGAAACACAATGTTGAACACTTAGCACGATTCAAGACACCAAAGTCCTAGATGGATACCTACCATATAGTTCTAGACATACGAAACATCAAGAAGACGCTCAAATAGTTCCACAAATGAATAACGGGAAGTCAAAGACCAAATACCGAGTCAAACGGATCACGGGGAACAAATCCCAAGCAAACACCACCGTGTACCCGCGGGTAGACCCACGGGTAGTGCCCCACCCGTGGTTCCGCCCGCGGGAACATATTCCCATAGGGCTGTGTACCTGCGGGT
The DNA here is from genome assembly GCF_001879475.1 of Ipomoea nil. Lineage (NCBI taxonomy): Eukaryota > Viridiplantae > Streptophyta > Magnoliopsida > Solanales > Convolvulaceae > Ipomoea > Ipomoea nil. Next base: position 281,360 of record NW_017618788.1, on the reverse strand, counting down.
AGGCCGGCGGGTGGTGCCCCGCTTGCCGTTCCGCCCGCGGGAATACTCCTGTTCCACAACAAATCCCTTCGGGAATTTTCTTCTCCAAACACAAATTCAAGTCCAAAACATGCCAAATCTCACCCAATACAATAAAATGACTTGAACCATGGAAAATGCCAAACAATGGCACAAAGGAACCCTAAACACAAGCTCTAGATATGCAATATCACAAGACAAATGCATAAACCCTCACATTTCATAGCAAAACACAAGTAGAATCCAAGAAATCACATATAGGTAAGCAAAATAGGTTTTGTAGAGCATGGGTTACCTCTTGTAGACCAAAAGACTTCACTTTACACCACAACAAGCTCCCCACAAGGCTTACTTTCCAAACCCACTTCAAGATCAAACCAAAAGATCATAAAGATCCTACCTTTAAGAAAAAGACAACTAAGATGGAACCAAAAAGACAAGATAAACTTAGATCTTACCCTCCTAGATGCCCAAATAGGTAAAAGGTTGAATCTTGGAAGCAAAACTTGAAATCTTGACAAGGGTCTAAGCTTGGCTTGGAGAATAAGCTACACCTCTTTTCTAGAGAGAAGATAGAGAAATTTTCTAGGAATTGAAAGGAATGAAATGAAGAAGTCTTCTAGGTTAGGTTACAATACTAACTCTTGGTGAAAAGTCTAGAATACCCTTACTAACCTTTAGAAAGTGTAAAGAACAAGGGAACTCCCCTCAAAGCCCAAGGTACAACACAACTTTAAGGTTGACTAGTCAAATACTAGTCCTTGAGTATTAAAAATCAGGATTTTAGGAATTAATACCTCAAATAAAATAGGATTAATTACTCAATTAATCCATGGATTGAATGTGGATTTTTGGGGTGTCACATGTGTGATTTTCCTTCTTAAGGTGCGTGGTTTGTGTGGCTAAGGTGCGTCAGTTGTTGAAACTTAAGGTGCATCGGCCTAAAGCTTTAGGTGCGTGATTTTCCCTTTTAAGGTGCGTTATTTTCCTTCTTTAAGGTGCGTCGGTCAAAAATTTTAGTTGCGTGAATTTTCTTCTTAAGGTGCATTTTTTTCCTTCTTAAGGTGCTTTGTATTTTCCTTTTTAGGGTGCTTCGTTTTTCCTTCTTAAAAAAAATTAAATAAAATGAATTTTTATGAATTTTATAAATAATTTCATGCATTCCTTTAGTTTGTCTGTGATTCGAGGTGCTCAGATGAGAGCATTAATGGAAGACACGCATTTTTTTAAAAATTTTTCATTGATTTGGGCCATTTATCTAGATTTGACCAATGGCTAAAATCTAACCCTATTATTTATTTGAGAGTAACCTCGTTACAGAACTCATCCGGTCATCCCTCTATATATATATATATATATATATATATATATATATATATATATATATATATATATATATATATATATATTTTATAAGGTAAGAAGTTATATTTTTAAATATCCAATACAATATGACGGGTGAATTAGCATGCATCCTCAGCTATATGAGTTACCTAAACTGATTTATTTATTTATTTTTTTTTTTGCAGTCTTTTACCGGTCATGATCATAAGGCGAGTTTCACCTAGAGCACACCATCAAATAGCAGATGTCGATTTTTCTATAAATCAAAGAGAATATTATATATGACTATATGAAGCAAATTATTGTGTGGACTGTGGACCATAACAAAAATTACATTTTTAATATATTAAATGTACATTCTTTTTGTACTGAATGTACATTATACAATATAATGTACACTCAGAACAAAAATAATGTACATCCCCTGAATACAATCTACATTATTTTTATATTGAATGTACATTATTTTACTGTAGACGAAATATGATCCACACCACTTGTATGGATTGACTATATGAAAGGTATGTAGTAAAAAGCTGTTATGATGTCTTTATCTAAAATACAATTAAGAGCATAAATAATGTAGAGGACTAGAGGTTACTTTGGATTGACATACGAAAGGAATCTTCAAAGGATAAGAATATTTAGAAAATTTGAAAGTTAGATGATGAAGCTCATCACGATCATCATGATGCCTCAAAATTAATTACAACTAAAAAGCATGTTTTCACTTTGTAATGCATTTCATCATAATTAAATTTCTGCTAAAGTAGCAAAGATTCATACATGTAAGACACAAAATCATGAGTGTAACTCTTTGTCCGATCTTCATAGGATTATTATTCCCGGTCGCTACTAATCTTTTTTTTTTTTTTTTGTTGGAAAGAAGACTATAATGATAAAGAAAAAAATTGTTTTCAGTCAATTTTGTTGTGAGTTCGTGCCCATTTCTTTGAAAGGTCGTTTAATACGCAGGAAAGTTCGAACTTTCTTTGAAATTTAAAATTTGGAAAAATTATTCCCACAATTGGTACACTCTTTGACTTAGGAAAGTTTATGTCAATGGAAATTACATTTCATGATATCAAGAAAGTAAATCTCACCTAAGGGGTTGAGATTCTGTTTCCTGGCCTACTAAGAATTTATACATAAAGGCCGAACCCCTGAACATGAACCATGAACCAGAGGCTAGTCCTGTGCTCACTGCGCACAAGGAAACCAGAGGCTAGACCTGTGCTCACTGCACACAAGGAACCCCCCTGCCCCCCCCCCCCCCCCCTCACTTCTTCCAAAAGGCTGAACCCCAATAATCATGGTAACTCAACTGAACATGAACCATAGAGGCTAGACCTATGCTCACTGCGCACAAGGAACCCCCCTCACTTTGAGAGGTTGCTCCCACACTGCCGCTGGTGAGACTCGATCCCTGATCATTCTTCCAAAGTTTCACCTCTATGATCAGTTGAGCTGCCCATGCGGGTTATTCAATTACATATTATGATATCATACTTCCATGTTAAAAATTTCTTATAAATATAAAAAATTTGACACTCCCACCATTACACATTCTTTAGCAAAATATAAGGTTTTCCCTATGTATTCTAATTTGTAATTACAGCATATATTATATTTGTATATGCATTAGTGTGTGTGTGTGTGTTTATATATATATATATATATATATATATATATATATATATATATATATATATATATATATATATATATATATATATATATATATATATATATATATAGTAAAAGACATTTTTGGTCCTAGACTTATAGTGACATGGACAATTTTAGTCCTTTATAAAAAATTTAGACAATTTATAGACACACTTATTATGACGAGGACAATTTTGATCCTCCGTTTATATTTCTGTTAGATAGCTATTTGAGATGAGGGTATTTGCGTCATTTCATCTTCTCTTTATTCCATCTTTAATTTGCGTTATTCCATCTTCTCCAACGCCGACATTTTCCCCTCCTTCGTCGTAGAAGATTTGTCGGACCACCACCACCTCCTCCTTCACTCTGCCGAGACCACCTCCTCCCCTGCCAACAACTACTTCTTCACTCGGGGCTATCTCCAGCATTCTTGACTTGGGGACCGCATCACTAAACGAGCAACTATAGTTATCATCAATTTCAGATTCGGTACCGAGCAATTTATTCTCCAATTCTCGCAACACGTGCCTCAGTTCATTCCCATCAACAACGCCATAACATCCGCTTAAAGGCGAACCACAATTAGTATTATCCGACATATACGATTGAGAGCATTGGGGAGAAAACGCGCTCCGATTGGAAGAAACACTGGCAGCGGGGGGCGAATCATAATACACGGAATCAATCGCAGCGGGAGCTGAATCCAAAGTGAAGAACTGCTCGTTTTGGGCCTGGAAAAAACCTTGTTCCCCTACACTACCACTCTTATTCGAAACATCGTTGTTCAAAACATGGAAAGCGCCATAGTACTGCTCAACTTGCTACTGAGGCTGATGGTAAAACCTCTGTACACTGCGAGACGACGATTGAGGTCCCTGGGAGGCTTGCATTTGTACTTGCAGAATAACCCTTTTTTCACTCGCTCAAAAATGGGTGAATACTACTTCACTTCAGGTACGTTTCTTCGATCGAAACGAGTCCATTGATCGCTGTAAGTGTAAATATATTGCACATTTAAACCTCTGTTTTATTGGCTTAGATTAGTTGTCAAAGTAGTTCTGGATTAGTTGCTGGATTAGTCACACGTCTGGAGTAGTTGACTAGATCAGCGCAAGGAAGTTATCCAGGAGGTAAAAAGCTTGTTCAAAGTATTTATTCAAGACCCTATCAATGGGGAGATCTAGATCTAATGGAGCAGCCGAATTCAAGGAATGGAAGAGTGCATACTTTGAGGATCAAAACATCATTTACAACCTATATATAATGCTACCTTAATTAGCATTTGATTTGTACACTCTTTCACAAAGTCTTACACTGAAATCTTGGTGCATCTATACCAAAGATATCTTGTACTGTTGTGTGTGAAGAAGATCTTGCAATCAGATCATGAAGCAATGAAGAACGCCTGCACATCGGATAAACTGGAGTAGGTTCTGGAGTAGTTATAGGTTATACTGTAGAGTGTAATTAACTACCCTTTTGTACTCCGTTTTTCATCATAGTGGATTTGTGTTGATGTGAGTGGCCCCGCAGACGTAGGAGTGAGGCTCCGAACTGCGTGAACATATCCTGGTGCATGCTTTCTTTTACTGCTATTTATTTCATGCTCTTTATTATTTCTGGAATATGTTTTCATCTAGTCCAACGTTAAAATTGAAATAAATTAAATGTTCTAAAGGCTTTATCTTGCATTCAAGATTCACGTGATTTTTCAATTGGTATCAGAGCCCGGGGACTTAAATTACTAGTCTAACCGATCTGGCTATCACGTGTTTTTTGAACTCAAGATCTCAGTATCTGTCTCTTATTTTGTTTATCTGGTTTACTTGTTGCTCACTGTGCATTGAGTCTTACAGAATGGAACGACATAGAGCACCTCATGAGCTAACAGGTGACAACTATGCGTACTGGAAGGCCCGCACCAAAATGCATCTACGAGCTCAAGGGGAGAGGGTCTGGAGGGCTGTTCTCACTGGTTGGTCTCATCCCACCAAAGATGGAGACAATACAGGAGATCCTCCAGTCCTCAAACCAGAAGCGGAATGGATAGAGACTGAGATGACTACCGCAAGCTTCAATCATAAAGCGTTAGATACTATATTTTCTTTAATGCATGAGAGTCAATTTACCATTGTTGCAGGATGTGATTCGGCCAAAGAAGCTTGGGAAGCCCTATAAACTACCTATGAAGGAACTGCATCAGTTAAACAATCCAAACTCCAAATGGTTCAAACCGACTTTGAAGATCTAAAGATGAAAGATGATGAAACCATAGTGGATTTTCATGCTCGGGTACAAGAACTAGCCAATAGGGCAAGCATTCTAGGCGAACCAATCACTCAGGAACGACTCGTCAAAAAGATTCTTCGCTCACTCCCTCCAAGGTTTCGAATGAAAGTTACAGCCATTTAGGAGCACGATGGATGGGAAAAGAAAACAGTACAACAATTGATGGGAAGCCTACAAACTTATGAGATGGAAATCTTAGGCGGACCTGAAACAAAAGGGAAAACCGTAGCATTCACTGTAGAAGATGCTGGAGCTGTTACTGATCCAGATGAGGTAAGTGATGATCCAGTAGTCTTTTTAACTAAAGGTTTTTCTAAATTGTTGCAACAGGTAAAACAAAGACAAACTGGAAAGCTTGGCAAGTTTCAAGGTCAAAAAGGATCAGGATCAAGTGCAAATCGAAACAATCAAAGATCAAACTCATCCAACCAACGACCAGGTGCTTCTCGGAACTCTCAATCTAAAGACAAAACCGGAGGCAAAGGGATCAAATGTTATGAATGTGAAGGGTATGGCCATGTGCAGGCTGAATGTCCAACCTATTTGAGAAGGAAGAAGTCAATGAAAGTTGCCCTTACCTGGAGTGATGATGATGAACCAGAAACTGATCCAGGTTCTGATCCAGATGAGATCTCCGGAAACTTTGTTGCCTTTACAGCTCTTACAACTATCGTATCTGCTACTACAACTGGCGAAGAATCAGAAATTGAAGAGTATGTGTCATCAGAAGACCAAGATTTACCTGCACCTTCATTTGAAGTAGAATATAAAAAATTGTATGCTAAATGGGAAATTCTTGTAATAGTCAATAGGTCTCTGTCTAGTCAGGTTAGCATTCTAGAAAATGCCAAAAAAGTGTATCTATCTAAATTATCTGACAGGGACAGCATCATTGAAGACAGTCACAAGAAAGAAGAAAATCTCAAACATGAGCTAGAAGATCTCAAAAAGGAACTGGAGTAACTCAAATGCAAGATAAAAATGATGGACAACACATCCACCTTAGACCAAATTTTAGATTCTGGTCGAAAGACGTCTACAAAGTATGGGTTAGGCTACTCTGGAGGAAAGGACAAAGCTACTACAATTTTCGTCAAAGCCTCAGGCTCTGACTCAGTCTCTGGAGCAGATCAAGATCGTCCAGAAACTAGTACAGCTCGGCATCAAGTTAACTTTGCTCCAAGGAAAACATCAATCAAGGTTAGAGTGTATAATCCTATATGTCATTATTGCAGGGTACGCGAACATACAAAACCGGAGTGCTTCTACTTCTACAAAGACCAACGTTGTGAGAAATACACAAACAAATCTATCACCCCATTTGTCAAGCAAATTTGGGTGAAGAAAAGTGACTTTGTATGTCATGTCTCTTTCCACTCTACGAGTACTAACAGAAAAGAGAGATGGTACTTTGATAGTGGATGCTCGCGGCATATGACGGGTGATCCTAAGTACCTAAACAACATAAAGGGAAGTACAGGAGAAGTAACTTTTGGTGATGGTGTTAAGGGAAAGATCACTGGAATTGGCACTCTAAATGTCACAGGTCTACCCAAACTCCAACAAGTTCTATTGGTGGAAGGTCTGCATGCAAATCTGATTAGTATCAGCCAATTATGTGATCAGGAGTGGAAAGTCTGCTTTACAAAAGACAGCTGCAACGTTACAGACTACAAAAAGAACTGTGTCATGGAAGGTAAACGCTCTTCTGATAATTGCTATATACTTACTAACGATTCTTATTGTTACAGGTCCAGCATAAAAGAATCAAAATTGTGGCATCAAAAGTTAGGTCACTTGAATTATCGCTCACTTGAAAAATTGATCAAGATTGAGGGTGTTCGAGGTCTACCTAGTATCAAGGTAGAAAAAGCTGGAGTATGCAGTGCCTGTCAAGCTGGAAAACGAACTAGAGCAGCACATACCTCTCAAAATATGATCAATACCACACACTGCCTGGAACTCATTCACATGGACCTCATTGGACCTACCAGAATAGAAAGCATTGGAGGTAAAAGGTACATTTTAGTTTGTGTTGACGATTTTTCTAGGTTTTCGTGGGTCAGTTTTCTCAGGGAAAACTCAGAAACTTTCGAAGCCTTCAAAGCCCTGGCCCTAAAACTCCAAAAAGAGAAAGATGAGCCAATCATACGCATTAGAAGTGATCATGGACGTGAATTCGACAATCAAGTATTTGATGATTGGTGTGCATCAGTCGGTATTTTCCATGAGTATTCAGCACCCAAAACGCCACAACAAAATGGCGTGGTTGAAAGAAAGAATAGGACGATTCAAGAGATGGCTCGGGTTCTACTCAATGCAAAAGACTTGCCTCAGAAATTTTGGGCTGAAGCAGTAAGTACTGCTTGTCACACGATAAACTGAGTATATCTATGACCCGGAACGCATCATACTCCATATGAAATATGGAAAGGTAAGAAGCCTAATATTAATTACTTTCACATTTTTGGCTCACGGTGTTTTATCTTGAAGGACCGAAACTCAACCGGAAAATTCGAGCCTAAAAGTGATGAAGGGTACTTTCTTGGGTATTCAACGAATAGTCGTGCCTACCGTGTCTACAACAAAGTTACAAAATCCATCATGGAATCAGCAAACGTGGTGGTTGATGATCAACCTGAGGAAATAACTGAGGTTATAAGCGTCTCTAACCCAGAAGTTACTCCAGAACCTGACACAAATAATCCAGAACCCCCTGAAACTACATCATCAGATTCTACTCAATCTCCTCCAGATACTAGTCTAGAACCTAGTCCAGACCTAGATGCTGGAGCACTCGACGGAACTATACGACATCACAAAGATCACCCTACTCAAAATATCATAGGAGATCCATCCTCTGGAGTAAGGACTAGAGGGATTAAACGAAACTACCTCGAGCTTGCAGGGTATACATGTTACACATCAAAGATCGAACCCAAGACGGTAAAAGAAGCCCTAAATGATGAACACTGGATTAAAGCCATGCAGGAAGAACTCGGACAATTTGAACGTAACAAGGTATGGAATCTAGTCCCTAAACCTGACGGTGTAAATGTTGTAGGAACAAAGTGGATCTTTCGCAACAAGACCGATTCAGCTGGAAACATTGCTCGCAACAAAGCAAGACTGGTTGCACAAGGCTATTCTCAAATTGAAGGTATCGATTATGAAGAGACATTTGCACCAGTAGCTCGTCTAGAATCTATTTGCCTTCTTCTATGTATAGCGTGTGCTCTAGGAATAAAATTGTTCCAGATGGATGTCAAAACGGCTTTTCTAAATGGATATCTGTCCGAAGATATATATGTTGCTCAACCTAAAGGGTTTGAAGATCCTCATCATCCTGACTATGTCTACAAACTGGACAAGGCTCTATATGGTCTAAAACAAGCTCCGAGGTCCTGGTATGAAAGACTATCCCAGTATCTTCTCCAGCACGGCTACAACCGAGGGGGAGTCGACAAAACCCTATTTATCAAAAGGTCAGGTAAGCATATTACAATTGCTCAGGTTTATGTTGACGATATTATCTTTGGTTCCACTCAAACAGGTGCTACAGATCAGCTGGTTCAAGTCATGCAACAGGAATTTGAAATGAGTATGATCGGCGAGCTAACCTATTTTCTAGAACTACAAGTCCAACAAACCAATGAAGGTATTTTTATATCGCAAGAAAAATATGCAAAAGGCCTGCTAACAAAGTTTGGACTTGAGTCAGCCAAAGAAGCAAGAACGCCAATATCTACAACTATGAAATTAAGCAAAGATGAATCAGGGAAGCCAATTAATCCTACTTTATATAGGAGCATGATCGGGAGTCTACTGTATCTGACAGCCAGCCATCCAGAAATTATGCTCAGTGTTGGAATATGTGCCAGGTTTCAAGCGGCTCCTAAAGAATCACATCTTAAAGCCGTGAAAAGAATAATAAAATATGTCAAAGGTACTCTCAATTATGGCATTTGGTTTTCGAATGATACTAATTTGAATCTTGTAGGATACAGTGATGCCGACTGGGTCGGAAATGCAGATGACCGCAAAAGTACATCTGGTGGTTGTTTCTTTTTGGGAAAGAACTTAGTTGCCTGGCTAAGTAAGAAGCAAAACTCGATATCTCTCAGCACAGCTGAAGCTGAATACATCGCAGCTGGTGGCTGCTGTACTCAACTCCTATGGATGAGACAGATGCTTCAAGATTATGGTCTACATCAAGAATACATGACACTCTATTGTGACAACACTAGTGCGATCAACATCTCCAAAAATCCAGTTCAACATTCCCACACTAAACATATTGAAATATGACATCATTTCATAACAGAATTGGTAGAAGACAAGGAAATCAACCTGGAGTACATTTCAACAGAGAAAAATCTAGCGGATCTATTTACAAAGCCTCTTGAACACAAGATTTGAGTTACTACGAGCTGCTCTCGGGGTATGCAGGTTTTCAATCTAAGTTTGTTTTGTGACTCAAATAATGTTTTTTTTTGCTCTTTTGTTTTGTGTTATTTCTTTCTTTTTCAGATTTACTCCAGAAAATCCTCCAGATATGATCTCTGCTCCAGTACGCTCACCAGACCGGAAAATAAGCCTCTTTGACCGCACTAAATAATCAGAATTTTTTATTAATTCTTTCTCTCACTTAGCTGTTATACACTACCGTATTCTTCCCCAATTAATCGAATCAAATCCCTAAAATCACTCTCCCCTTTCTTTAAAACATCTCTCACCTTCCATAGTTTTTCAAATCCTAGCCAAATTCTTCTACCAAATCGAATATGCCTACCTCAAATATGGCAAGCCATTCTGACCTTAATCCATTCCTTTTCTACCTCACGGAAGATGAGCGCCTCGATCTCTATCGTCAGATTCTTCGGGGAACAGCTCCGATTTCGGACATCTCTGCTCGCCGGGTTCTTGCAACGCTTCTTCGACATCCAGCTCTAATGGAGGAGTTATCTGTGAAGGACTCAAAGGAAATCTTCTCTAGAGCATCAGGAATCACGGATGACCCATGGCCGCTTGATGAAATCTTAGACGAGGAAGTCCTTCAAGGAGAACTTCGGGCTCGGCAAATGCGGGCTCAATCTACGGTTTGATTTCTCTCATCTCTTAGGGAGCAATATCTAATTGCTTGTTTATTAGGCATGCATCGCATTTTTATGCTTTAATTTGCTTATTTAGCCTTGATTATCTATGGTCGAGTTTTTTATACCTAAAACTGCTTCTTTCTTTGATTATTTATGGTATGTTAGTTTTGAGACTGTGCTATTGCCTTGTGAAATTAGGATCCCTCTGCTGGTTTGTCTATTGTGCCTCTGTCTACAATTCCCTTCACAGGTTCCCAACCTCAAAACACGGACAAGGCCACTTCCAAAAAGGCTGAGAATTGGCATGATCCAGTCAATGCTCCAGCCTCAGATCCAGTTATAGATGATCCCGTCTCTGTTCCAGGATCTGTTCCGGAGGATGTTGAGGTTTTGATTCGGGACATAGTCTCTGAGCCTGAGGATCCATCCATTCAAGCAGCCATCATCTCAGACACCATTGCAAATATGCCAAACACTGCCCGTGCTGAAACGGCTGTTCCAGTTATCAGGGTGCCGTTTACGAAGGCCAAAGGGAAAGCCAAAATTACTGATCCAGATGAAGCACCTGCAGCAGCTCCAGTGGCTAAGAGAAAGCTTCACATGTCCGATGATGTTGAATTTGTCTCTGAATCTCGTCCTAGCAAACGGTCTGAACATTGGCCTACGGGTCTTGCTCAGCGTACACGATCGAAAACTGGCGTGTCTACTCCGGCTCCTCCTCCAGCTTCTGCTCCAGCCTCTGCTCCTGTTTCAAAGGCAGCTGCATCATCCAAGTCCAAGACTGCTAAGGTGTCCAAGGAGACCTTGTTCAGACCTATCTTGCTCTCCCCTGCATTGGAAATAGTATGGCAGCAGCACTCAAATCGCGATATCTTGGTTGAGAAGAATTTCAGCATTGAGTACCTCATTCGCGTGTGCAATATTATTCCTCTTCTTAAGGCTCAAAATCTTCTCCAGACTATCCAGAATGTGGGAGCTTACTCTGCCTGGCTTATTCCTGAATTCTACGCCAATCTCACATCTGATTTTCTTCGACCGGCCTCTCCGCATCATCATCAGGTGTTTCTTCGGGATGTTTGGTATGATTTTAGTCCCTCTATTATTAATGCTTATTTTCAGCGTGATGCGTGTGATGATCTTTTTGAGCCTGCTGGAGACTTTCTTTCTTCACATCTTACCCACAACGAGATCAACATCTGGCCAAAGGATGGTCTGCCCTCGAATGTACTTACTGCAGTCTATTCGGTTCTCTTTCGCCTAGCTTCTAGCAATTGGATCCCGAATGTCTCTGTGCACACTGACAATAAGAAGATGGCCTCTCTGTTATACAAAGTTCGACATCAACTGCCTATTGATCTTGGTCACCTCATCTATCATCACATCATAGGTTTCGCTAAGAAGAAGGAAGCCAAGATTCATCTCCCTTTTCCATGTCTTATCACCGGGATTCTGCAACAACAAGGACTTCAACTCTATTCCAATGAAGAGCTCTGCCATGTTAAACACAAGATTTCTATGGACTCTCGCATCTTCCAGAGATCGCACTATGATGATCGGGCCACTCTCTCCTCAATTCCACCTGCCCCTGCTCCAGCTGATCCTCCAGCAACAGGCCTGGACTCTGCACCGACTGCTTCTGCTGCTGCTTCTGCTTCGACACTGGCTGTTCTTCGTCAGCAAGTCACCTTTCTTACTTCACACATTGCTACCATGAAGGATGCCTCTCTAGCCATTCAATCTTCCATCTCTACTGCCGAGGCTCAACTGCTCTGCGCCAATCGCCAGATTGCCTCTATAGAGGATGCTTCTACTGCTGCTCCGCTGGTGATGACGAAGACCTGGCGACCTCCTCCTCCTCCACCCAGTCCTGATGCTGCTCTTTGTCTATTAGATTGACAAAAAGGGGGAGTGCACTTAGTAAGGGGGAGTACGTGTTTTTGAGAACTTAGCCATAAGTGCCAGTGAGTAATGTGGTGTGCTCTACCTTTATTTTGTTTTCTTTTAAATGTGTTAAGGTGCTGCGTGTTTTTGCCTTGACTATGTGATAAATGCTATGCAGCTATATTATGTGACGTATATGTGTTCTGTGTCTTTTTGTGCTTTTAAATTTCTATGTGTTTGTATGCCTTAATTGTGTTTTGAATTCTCTGGCACAACATTGGTTAAGTTTAAAGGAGGGTGTGTGTCTAGCTACTCTTGACTAGTGACTAATTCGATCTCTTTTGTATAGATTATTCATTTGGCAATTCATTTTAAAGCCGATGATATCTTTTAGTAGTTTTGTCAACTAATAGCCAAAGGGGGAGATTGTAAGTGTAAATATATTGCACATTTAAACCTCTGTTTTATTGGCTTACATTAGTTGTCAAAGTAGTTCTGGATTAGTTGCTGGATTAGTCACACGTCTGGAGTAGTTGACTGGATCAGCGCAAGGAAGTTATCCAGGAGGTAAAAAGCTTGTTCAAAGTATTTATTCAAGACCCTATCAATGGGGAGATCTAGATCTAATGGAGCAGCCGAATTCAAGGAATGGAAGAGTGCATACTTTGAGGATCAAAACATCATTTACAACCTATATATACTGCTACCTTAATTAGCATTTGATTTGTGCACTCTTTCACAAAGTCTTACACTGAAATCTTGGTGCATCTATACCAAAGATATCTTGTACTGTTGTGTGTGAAGAAGATCTTGCAATCAGATCATGAAGCAATGAAGAACGCCTGCACATCGGATCCACTGGAGTAGGTTCTGGAGTAGTTATAGGTTATACTGTAGAGTGTAATTAACTACCTTTTTGTACTCCGTTTTTCATCATAGTGGATTTGGGTTGATGTGAGTGGCCCCGCAGACGTAGGAGTGAGGCTCCGAACTACGTGAACATATCCTGGTGCATGCTTTCTTTTACTGCTATTTATTTCATGCTCTTTATTATTTCTGGAATATGTTTTCATCTAGTCCAGCGTTAAAATTGAAATAAATTAAATGTTCTAAAGGCTTTATCTTGCATTCAAGACTCACGTGATTTTTCAATCGCAAAAGGGAGTGTAACCAACAAAATCTGTGAAGAAAAAAACTTCGATCAGCTTGCTTAAACCATTAAATCTTGTTAAGATGAATAGTAAAGATCACAATCAAATCAATCAAAACAGAACAAGAACTACAATATTGATAAACATCTAGTTTTCACCTTGTAAATTCAGAAGCTTATGAAGTAAAATAAATATCAAACTTACATATTCAAACCCAAATTTTAATAAATCTGAGGAAGTAATACCAGAAAGATCGTTTTACACTCTTGCAGAATATAATTAAATCAGAAATTCTTTTCGTATGATAATTAATATCTTGCCTTGCTCAATTTCCGTATTTGGTGAATTTGTTGTGTTTCTATGTATTGACTCTTTTAGTGGCTAATATTTAGTATTTTTCATTTCCCTGATGCAGTTTTGACTTTTGAGGCCTTTATCCTTCCCACCAACAATGGAGGTATACTTGTGTGTTTACTAATTTTCAGTTGACGAGTTATCTCGCTTAAATTTTTTGTGTCAATGTCCATAAATTTGTTACAGGGAACATCAACTGCTAGGGATGAGAGAGAAGATGGAATAACGCAAATTAAAGATGGAATACAGAGAAGATGAAATGACGCAAATACCCTCATCTCAAACAGCCATCTAACAGAAATGTAGACGGAGGACCAAAATTGTCCTCGTCATAATAAGTGTGTCTATAAATTGTCTAAATTTTTTATAAAGGACTAAAATTGTCCGTGTCACTATAAGTCTAGGACCAAAAATGTCTTTTACTCATATATATATATATATATATGGAAGGGTTCAGGTGCGGGTATAGCTTCCCGTGCAGTTAGATCTGAGCCGTTGATCAAATTTAGATCAACGGCTCAAATCAATAAAAATTATTAAAAAAAAAAACGCGTGCGTGTCTCTGGAGGAAAGAAGCATAAGCTAAAAATGGAGCACCTTAAGTGATAGAAACACACAACTTAAGTTTTAGATCTTAAGCACAAACTCACGCACATTAAGTACAAAACCCACACACATTAGACACAACCTCACGCACATTAAGCACAAAACCCATGCACTTTAAATATTAAGTCACAGACTTTAAGTTTCAACAACTACTGACATTAAGCACAAACTCACGCACATTAAGTACAAAACCCCCGCACATTAAGCACAACCTCACACACATTAAGTACAAACCCCACGCACTTTAAGTATTAACTCACAGACCTTAATTAAGTTTCAACAACTACTGACATTAATCACTAACCTCACACACACTAAGCACAAATCCTACGCACATTAAGCACAAACTCCACTCACATTAAGAACAAATCTCACGCACCTTAAGCACAAAAGTCCACACTTTAAGTTTTAACAACTATTCACGTTAAGCACAACCCCACGCACATTAAGCACAAAACTCACGCACCTTACGCACAAACCTCACGCATCTTATATACAAAACTCACGCACATTAATCACAGATCCGCTCACCTTAATTTTGACCTAGATGCAAAAATTACAAAATTACTACCGCATTTTTTTTTTTTTTAATTTTGGCAATCCTGGACGTTGATTTAAGCGAAATGAATGGCCCAGATTAAACCGCACAACCGCACCAGAACCTAATTATATATATATATATATATATATATATATATATATATATATATATATATATATATATATATATATATATATATATATATATATAAATTACAGGCCATTAGAGTAGATAGATCCAATGAATCACATTAATCAAGATTCTTCCAGTATCTTCGCGCGCGTTCTCCTACCCAGCAAACTGCAAGGGTAAACTCGTCATAGCGCACCGGAATAGGGAAAATCACATTGTTGTGTGTTTTATTTGTGTAATTGGTGCATTATTAGCCTTACTCTGGTGTATTTGTAGATTCTCATTGGTGCCAAGTTCAGGTGCGGCAATGCCTTCCCGTGTGGTCAGTGCGGCCGCACCAATTGTTATACAAATATACATCATCTATGTTATGAAATGCATAGCAAAAAACATACACAAAATAGGTACGGACCACAAAAAATGTGCCATTAGATATGAATAAATAAACCATACAGTGTTCGGGAATACACTATTGGTGTGTTTAACTGTGGTGTGTTTTATTACACTATTGGTGCATGTTGTCAACACTGTTGGTGTATTTCTGGAATCCGGCCGCTATAAATGGCCGCTGTAATTACAATAACACCCCCACTTACCAAAACGCGCTAAAATCCTCAAATCCTCATAATTAGCCACTGTCGTTAGATTAAATTGATTCAACGACACAGATACGACCACACCGCCACACCTAATGACATGACCACATATGAGCTCTCTTCGATATATATATATATATATACATATATACACACACACACACACACACACACACACACACACACACACACACACACACACACACACACATATATATATATATATATATATATATATATATATATATATATATATAATTAGGTTCAAATGTGGTGATAGGCTTTAAGTGCGGTCCGTGCGGAGATGAGGTTTAGTCTTAGTCATTGATCTAATAAAAATCAACAGCCCATATTGAACATAGATTAAAAAACACAGTGGTAATTTGGTCTGTTTGCATCTAGGTCAAATTTAAGGT
Source organism: Ipomoea nil (assembly GCF_001879475.1). Lineage (NCBI taxonomy): Eukaryota > Viridiplantae > Streptophyta > Magnoliopsida > Solanales > Convolvulaceae > Ipomoea > Ipomoea nil. The sequence goes on along the minus strand of NW_017618788.1, from coordinate 265,265 downwards.
GCGTAATTTTTGTACTTAAGTGCGTAGTTTTTGTGCTATGTGCTTAAGTGTGTAAGTTTTTAAAACTTAAGTCCGCTGGTCTAAAGCTTTAGGTGCGTGGTTTTCTTTCTTAAGGTGCATGGTTTGTGTACTTAAGGTGCGTCATCCTAAAGCTTTAGGTGCGTGATTTTCTTTTTTAAGATGTGTTGTTTTCCTTCTTAAGTTGCGTTGTTTTACTTTTTAAGGTATGCCATTTTTTTACAGTTTTCTTCTTTAACTGAGGACGCGCGTTTTTGTTTTTATATATTCATTGATTTGAGCCGTTGATGTAGATTTGGTCAACGGCTCATATCTCACTCCATTTCTCACTTGGGAATGTCTCCGCACTTGAACCGCTCCCTATATATATATATATATATATATATATATATATATATATATATATATATATATATATATATATATATAAAGAGAGAGAGAGAGAGAGAGAGAGAGAGAGAGAGAGAGAGAGAGAGAGGTTCAAGTGAAAAGGAAGCATGAGGTGAAACGTGCTGGTGCATCTTAGCCATTCATCAACTCATTTTTAAAAACAAAACATTCGCCACATGCGATCCACAACAATGTGCACTGGAAGGCAAAAATTGTGCACTGTAAAAAACTAAAATATGCAACAACTATTGAAAAGAGTAAATTTAATACATGATCTTTAACACAAATATAAAAGATCCCAATATTCAACTAAAATTAGTAATTAGTGATTTATTTAAGATCAAATACTCTTTATATATGCCAAGCGCCTTGTGCTCAGTTGGCATGTAGTGATCTCTCCCATGTGGGAAGTCATGAGATAGAGCCTTAGTGGAGGCGTTGTTGACTCTTTGTGCTTTGAACAATGTAAATAGAGTTAGTAGCACAGAAAGTATGTTCAGTGTGCACTAGAACTCTGGACGAACTTAAAGGTTGAATCAATGGCTAAGATTATATCATATATATAGGAGCGCGTAGAACTCTGGACGAACTTAAAGGTTGAATCAATGGCTAAGATTATATCATATATATAGGAGCGCGCTCAGGTGATAGCAGCCTCCTAGGAGAGAAACAAGCACCACTCACAACCGTCCACGTGTTCAGATCAACGAATCAGATGTAATTTTAAAAAAACGACGCGTTGACATTTTCGTAAATAACTTCAACTTTGTTGCAAGTGAATGTGTTATAAGTGCAAGTAATTGGTGCAATGCTGCCTCCGCCCCTGAACGTTAGGTGCATTTAGTATTAATGCTCAGTGTAAATTTTACTTACACCTGTAATAAATTTTACTTGCACTTGTAATACATTTTACTTACACTTAGGTGCACTATATGAAACTGCTACTTGCAGTTGTAATACATTTTACTTGCACTTCGATGTTCAGTTATCTTACGAAAATGTCATCGTATTTTTTTAAAAATCAGTGTTTCTCATTCGTTATATTTAGACACGTGAAAAGATGTGATGCGTTCTAAGTTCTCTCTTGGGCGAGCCGTTCACATACACACACACACAAATATATATATATATATATATATATATATATATATATTATATATATATATATATATATATATATATATATATATATATATATATATATATATATATATATATATATATATATATATATATATATATATATATATTATATATATATATATATATATATAAAGTCTAGGCATGGGTCGATCCCGGCTTAGGCTAGCACGGACTAAGACTGACCCTTAATTACCTAGGCCGATCTTGTACCTGGGTCTTTCGTGGGCTGGTTCAAGGCTCGCCCAGGAATTTTTATTATTTATTTCGTTTTCTATATATAAAATAATTATAAAAATTTTTTATTGGAAATAATATTTGGTACAATAATGGTAATTAATATTTTTATTTAAATTAATATTTGAACCATTCATTTCAAAATTAAAACTTAATAATATTTTCTAGTAACTTAAAATGTTTAAAAAAAAAAAAAAAAAAAACTAAAATGCCTCTTTCTAAAATCATATTTTTTGATGTTTGTGCACACAATTAATATTTTAAAGTCATTTTTTTTTTGTTTCTATTATATCTAAGTCATTTACCACATTTTATAATCGGCTTAACAAAATCAGTCAAACTTTGAAGTCCTTGAACACATAAACTTAGAACACGAGTACAATATATAATATGCAATAATTGACAATTAACAGGGAAAAATAAGGTTTAAAAAAAACAGGGAAAAGTAAGGTTTCAAAGTAAAAAATTTATAGATCTAGTATTGGATGAAGCATTATTTAAAGATATTGAAAACACTTTATTTTTTTTAATTCAAACTTATATGGGCCAAAGTCTGGGCTTCGGTCCAGGCCTAAGTCGTGTGGCAACTATTTCATGTTAGATGATGTGCTCACATTCTGAATTTGTTGGTGCAAGATGGCCTTAGCACTATTAAAGATAAAGATGTCATTCACAATGTTCGTGCAAGTGTCAAATTTATAAATTATTCAAATGCAAGGCTAAAGTCATTTAATAAAGTTGTTGAATTAAAAGGATTAAAAAAAAAAAGGAAACTTATTATCGATTGTCCAACATGATGGAACTCCACATTCTTGATATTGTGGACTACACTGAAATTTAAGCATACCTTTTCAGACTACAATGAAAAAGAGTCACATTATAAGTATGCACCATCATTTGAGGATTGAGAAGGTTTGTTAACTTTTGGAGGTTTTTAATGATGCCACTCATGTTATATCAGGTAGTGATTACCCTACTTCTAACTTGTATCTTGCTAAAATTCAAAGGGTGAAAAAGGTTATTGATAATGCAGCTGAGTCTTTTGACATGTCCATGAGTGAGATGGCAAAACCTATGAAAGAAAAATTTGATAAATATTGGGGAGAATGTAATTTGTTAATGGCTATTGCATGTGTTATCCAAAGATGAAATTAAATGGTATTAAGATAAGTTTTCCCTTATTGTATAAAACACAAAGTGATGTTGAAAAGAATGTGGATAAGGTGAAAAAGGGCATTAGAAGAATTATATCTTGATTATGTGAACTTGTATAATCAAGATGCTTTCTCTACCAGTGGATATAGTGAATTCAATGTTGAAAGCACCACTGTGGGTGATGGTGTACGGCAAATGGATAAAGGGATACAAGAGTTATTGAGTATGGTCTACCAAAGTCAATCAATTCCTCTTACGAAATCAGAGTTGGAGACTTATCTTGATGAAAATCTTTTTATTCTTGCTTCTTCTTCATCTTTTGGTGCCTTGGAGTGGTGGAAAGATAATAGTGTAAAGTTTAAAGTTTTATCCAAGATGGCTGTTGATATACTAGTTGTTCCTGTTTCAAGTGTGGGATCTGAATCCACATTTAGTGTTGGGGGAAGGGTGATTGATGAATATCTTGCTAGTTTAAATGAACAATCTATTGAAGCTCTTCTTTGTGGTGAGGATTGGCTCCGTAACAAGTATGGGTTGAAGAAAAAACAAAAGGTAAGAATCTTATTTTATATTACTACTTGAACTTGTAAATTTATAATGGACTTAGTTTTTTTTTTTTTTTTTTTTTAAACTAAAGAAGCTAATTCATTAATCATAAGCTGAAACGTTTACAATAAAGGTCGATGGAATGGCCTACATTCCTTACAGTCAGATATACAAATAATTTCCCTAGTAATGCTACAGAAAACTTTATTCGTAGACTGTTTCACAAATTTGAAGTTGAATTCTTTGGAGGAACTTAAAGCTTCTTTAATGATTTAGTCAAACATAACCAAGTCTGACACTGGTTGAATAGACTTGCACACCACATGAGTATCTATTTCCATTCTTCTATCCATTGACAATAACTCAATCGGACTGAACTACATATCATAGTTTAGAGGAATCTCTTTTTCGTTGTCATGTTTGTCACCCAGGATGAGGTTCACATAAGCCATGACTGGTGTTATCGTTTCACGCTTTATGAAAAAGAACTCGCTAAGTAAACGATAGGGAGAAACTCGGCAAAACAACGAGAGAAAAAACACAAAAACTGCAAACAAAATTAAACTAGTAAAACAAAGTAAATGGAAACAATAGTGCGAAAATAAGGGAGTAACGACCGGTAGCGGTGGAGATGGAGGAGAAAACAGTGAAGGCGGACGCGTTCTACGATGGAGATGGCAACAGGGGAAGACGATCGGATGCCGCCTTCGATCCGCTTTGTGACACCCCGAAAATCCGACTCCTTAATTAAGATTAATTGAAGAATTAATCCTAATTTCCTTGATGAATTCCTTTCCTAAAATTCTGAAATTTAATAGTCAAGAGACTAGGAGTTGACTAATTCCTTAGTCAACCATGAGTACCTTTTGCTTTGTGCTTTGTACCTTGCCTTTTGTCTTCCTAGTCTTTTAGTAAGGGTAAACTTGTCCTTTCACACATGATTGGTGTTTAAGCTTTCCCTAGCAAGACACACTTCATTCATTTCCTTACTAGCCAAATCCTAAACACTCCACCTTCTCTCTAAGAAATCTTGGCTTACTCTCCAAGCTAAAAGAAGAACAATCTACCCTTGCAAAGATTCATCCCAAGATTCCACATTTCTATCTTCCAAGCTTAGGAAAGGGTAAGATCTAAAGTTATTTAGTGTTTTTAGTTAGCTTTAAGGTGCCTTTATCTAAGTTTGGTGTTTTTTCTTGTGGTTTGGCTTGTGTAAGAAGTCTTGGTTGAAGAGAAGCTTCAAGGAGAAGCTTAGAAGGGTAGAAAGGAAGAGTTTCTTGGTCTTTAAAGGTAACCCATGCTATACCAAACCTATTTTCTACTTGCTATTAATGATTCTTGACTTCTATTGATGATTCTTGGTGTTAATGTGAGAATTGATGCATGATTTTGTGATAATGCATGTTTAGAGCTTGTATCTAGGTTTCTTGAATGCTATTCTTTGATCTATTCCTGGGTTCAAGTCATTTCCTTGTTGTGTGTGAGATTTGGGGTGTTTTGGACTTGAACTTGACCTTGGAGATGAATTTCCCCGAAGGGAAATAGTTGTGGCTCGGGTGTTCCCCACGGGCGGATGTCCACCCGCCGCCCCACCCGCGGGTGGCAAGTGTGTACCCGGCGGGGGGTACCGCGGGTAGGGATCCACCCGCAGTTCCACCCGCGGGGTACAACATGGTGGATTGTCGGGTGTTGTTTTTCCCATGGTTCCATCTTTTGGTATGTGATGTTTTGACCTCCTTTTGTGGGATTGTTGAGCTTTTGGGTGTCTTCTTGATGTTTCGTATGTCTAGAACGATGTTTTAGGAATCCATGATAGGACTTGGTGTCTTGAATCGTGCGTATGGTTCAAATTTGTCATTCTTTGGACTTATGTGAGTCTTGGAGGTTCGTTGGAACCGTTTTGGTTTACCCGTTTGATGTGCATGCTAGTCGTGATGTCTTTGATACTAGTATGCGTAGTTTGTCCATTCTTGTTGAGGATTGGAAACTTGTGTTGCCAATCATGTTGTTGATTGGATTGAAGTCCATCGTTTTTGTTGAGTATCGTTTCATGTCTTTCATTGAAACCTCTCGAATGAATCCCTTGATGTGATCTTGTACAAATGTTGTACTTTGTTGATTGTTCCTTGACTAAGTTATTGTTGGGGTTATCTGTTGTTGTACACACTTCGTGTCGAATCTATGTTTTGTTATATCTCTAGATTTTGTGTGTATTGACTCTTGTGAGATGATATTTAATGTTACCCTCGTGTACTGAGAGTTCGGCGGTGAATGATTGGCGGATGTTGGTGGGGGACGACGGTCCCAGGCGGAATAAGGTTGGACTCAGAAGTACAGGGTGGCAGTAGCAGGTAATGGTTGGAACTGAGATAAGGTCGAGGGTAGCCATAAGGTTGGAACTTGGAACGTGAATATGTCATTATGTGATTGTGTATTTCCTTACTTATATGCATGTCTTTGATGAACTCTACCTTGTGAATGGTAGGTTGCATCTAGAGCTGTGTTGTCCTTGTTTTTTGTGGTTTGTTGTCTTGTTGAGGTTGATGATCCTCATTCTTGTTGAGAGTGTGATGAGCCTTTGATGTTGATCTTCTCCTGGCTTTCAAATGACTATATACTGTATTCCTCAGTCTCAAATGGTTTTGATTATATCTATCTATATACTATGCTATTTAACGCGTATTGATGGGTTACCAGCATTATTTGCTGGCCAGGTGTTATCCCCATGTTTTACAGGTTTTGCTTAGTTGGAGAGCGCGCTAGATGTAGACTCTAGTTAGCGTAGCTTCGTTTTTCCCTCTGCTTAGTGTTGGGCCTGTGAGCCTTAGTTAGATGTGGCCTATGTGCCTTAGACAATATGTTTCTTTGGTGGATTTTTGTAGACTTAGCCTGTGCACCCATGGTTTTATGGGTGTAGCATAACACCTTTTCCGGTTTATAATAGCTTCCACTTTATGTTGATTGATGTTTAGTTTGCTTATCTTTGAATTTTCAGTTTTAAAATGTTGGTAAAAATCGGGGGTGTTACACGGAGGTATAGGTTGGAACTGATATAAGGACGGAGGTGAGCTACAAGATTGGAACTTGGTATAAAGTTGGAGGATGAATTGTGTGCCTTGATGACTACTTGCTAATTGATTATATTGAATACCTTCGTTGCCTCAACTTGTTATTCGTATGCTTGTCTGCTTGTCATGTCTTGTATTGCACGCTTAGAATGCCTGCTAGTTCTTATGATTATTCTATGATATTGAGTCTATAAATATGTCTTGAGTCTTGATCTAGATTTAAATTAGAGTCTCGTAAGTATATATGCATTCTAGTTTCAAAATGAGTTCCTTATATCTACCTATATTGTACTTAACGCGTTGGAGTGGGTTACCAGCATTATTCGCCGACGGTTGTTATACCGAATGTTTTCAGGTGATGAGCAGTAGCTTCGGAGCGCGCTAGTCAAGACCTTGGACTTAGCTTAATTAGCCTTAGTACTGTAGTTGGCATGCGTGCATTGGGATTGTATTTGAATAATGAATATTGAGTTGAGGATTCATTATGCTTGGTTAGTTTAGCATGTGCACCTAGGTTATCAAACCTAGGTGTGGCATAGCACCCCGATACTTATGGATAACTTTATGCTCTATTTGGGATTTAATTGATAGATTCACCTTTATTTTATAAATTTTAAATATCTCAAAATTTAGGGGTGTTACAGTTGGTATCAGAGCCTAAGTTCGACCCTAGGACAATGCCTTTAGGATAAGACTTTTGGACATTAAGCTTGAACTCTAGGTACTTACATACTTGGGATATTAAGAGTTAGACTTTAAGAATCTAGGTTGCAGCTAGGATAGTGCTCTAAGTTTGAGACTTTAGGATGCTAAGCTTTAACTCTAGGTGTTTAAATACCTAGGACGCGCGGTGAGGCTGTGAGTTACCTATCATTATCTACTTAACTTCTCTTTACTCTATTCTGTGTTTGGCTTAAGAATTTCCCATAATTATAGCATCAAGGTAAGGATGCGAACCCCTAACTTACCATTACAACCGATGTTGGTCCTGTAGAACACCAGAATGGCGCCAACAAGGAGTCAGTCAAGGACCCCTGAACCCTCTGCTCACGAATCACTAGCTCAGAACCTACAGCAACTGACTCAGGTCGCCCAGACACTAAGCAACCCCATCCTCCATAACAATAACCGACCACCACCACCGCCGAATGGAAACTCAGATGTAGCTCGGCAAGTCTCAAGCCATCGCCACCTATCTTCTCAGGAGAAGAAGATCCCACAACCCTAGAAGAATGGATCCGAACATTCGACAAGATCTTCCAGGTAGTAGAATGCCCGGAGGGACACCGTGTAGAAATAGCATCATTCTACTTCGGACACGAAGCCGACCTTTGGTGGGTTCACGAAGGACCTGCTTATAGGCAAGAACCGGGATTCAATTGGGAATCCCTAAAAGTGCGACTACGGGGACGGTTCTTGTAACACCCTAGATTTTCAAGATATTTTAAGCTTATATAATAAAGGTAATATCTCATTACATCCCAAAGTATATCATAAGTGTACGGGGTGCTATGCCACACCTGGGCTAGAGAACCCAGGTGCACAGGCTGTCTAACTAATATCCATTGAAACACAATGCATAATATGGCACGCAGGCCGAAAGGGAAACTACTCTACTTCTACGCTCCAGTTCTAGCGCGCTCCAGTGCTCTAGTCCTTTGTGCCTGAAAGCCAAATATATCTGTTCAGCGAGAGATGCTGGTAACCCACTCCAACGCGTTGAAATACAATACATATAGAGATATATATAGATATACGAAAACCATTTTGAGCATGAAGATATATCCTACGAACACTAGCTTTAAAACCGGGAATGACTCGACAGATAAGGCCAGACACAAGCACAGTTATAACGAGCATATGCAGTTCACAACAGATAAGGCAGATAAGGCAAAGCATAAACAATGATCATAACCCAACATGAACAATCCCCAATATAAATCCCATAGTCACATCCCCCAAGACACTCGTAATCACAACTCGTCCATGTCACAACACATAACACACTTTGTTGGTGCCACAGGACCAATCGCATGCCCATACATGAGGGTCAGCGCATATAGCTCTGACACGGCCCCGCAGCACCCTGCCCCGTATCGCAACACGGAGGGGTCGATCGCAACCGACCGATGAACCGCAGCTCATCATAGTGTTTGATCGCAACCAAACAGTAGACCGCAGCCCAAGAGAATGTCATCTGACCGCAGCCAGGAAAAAGGACGAACCGCAGCTCGTATAGAAACGTTTGATCGCAACTAAACGGTAGACCGCAGCCCAAGAGTATCAATCTGACCGCAGCCAGCTTCTGAACCGCAGCTCAGGATAACCAATCCGATCGCAACCGAATTGGGGTAACACACACATAACACATAGCAAGCACATGCAACCCACATTACACATTAGGAAGGGGGAGAAAACGTATAACAAAACCTATGCGTGATCCATCACTTACTAAGAATAGTCCTAAGGGGTTCATACTTCTTCCACCTAGGTCAACGGGATACCAATTCAACTAGCATGCAATATAATAGACTCATAAACCTACGAACGGTACCCGAAACATCAAACTAGACATAGGCACGATAAACGGAGTCCGTTGGGACACCACGGGGAACGGGGAACATCAAACGGGGAAGCCGGGATCCCGGGTGGGATGAATTTCCAGCGGGTAGCCGGTGGGTGGGGGCCACCCGCCGGCTGCCCGCCGGAGAATACTGTTCCGGGCAGCGGGTCGCCGGCGGGCAGCTGCCCGCCCGCCGGCCACCCGCTGCCGGGCGGTGCTTCACGGCCGTGGGTAGGTGGCGGGTCCCCTACCCCCCACTGACTCTTTTCACACACTTTACGCCCCGGGAACCGTTGTGGAACCCGAAACCATGCTTAGACACTTTACAACGCAATTAACGACAACACGTAGACAATTAACGAATCAAATACAAGAACGAACGGCACATAACCTATCATGCTTTTCTAAATATAATTAACACCCAAACATGCGATTTCCCCACCCGATAATCCAAGAATAAGATCATACGATACAACCTAGGGTTCTAATCACTTTTATATCAACAAGAATACAGTTCGTCTTTTAATTGCAAGATTCGGTAAGAATAACACATAAACATCAAGAGCATCACACAGTTATCAAGAACGACACATAATCATCAAGAACTCCATATAATTATCAAGAACACCATAGTTATCAAGAATCTCCCAATATCAAGATCATCAAGATCCCCCATGGGATCATCACATCAATTACCAATAATAATCATCATAACTCGCCAATATACAATAATATGGGGAAACCCTAAGGGGGAATTATAACTATGAAAATAGGTTTTGTTGAGACATGGGTTACCTCTTAGCCTTAATTAATTCCTTGGCTATGAAGGATCTTTCTTTAAGCTTCCTTGCTTTCTTGATTTCTCCTAAGGGGATTCTTGGAGCTCTTTTGGGGTGGTGGGGCGTTATTTTTGTGGGAAGTTCTAGGTGCCTCCTAAGTCCCCTATTTATATATTTAGGTGTCCTAATTAGGAACTAATATTATAGGCTCGCTAATTCTATTCCTTTTGGAACTAAGGATTGGGTTTAGGGGTTGGGTTTATATATGAGGGCCCATGGGCTATGGTGGGCCTTTTTCCCTAATTAATCATTATGATTTATTCTTTCTCTTGGGCTATTGATTAATTAATTAAATGGTTTTAGGGGCCGTAACACGGGGTGTTACACTCTCCCCCCCTTACAAGGGGCTTCGTCCCCGAAGCCCGGTGTTATAGTCCATCCTTTCACCCCTAGACACCTCGTAGCTCGGCCTCCTAATTAGGGTTGCGGCCTTACGTTTGTCTTGGCTTGGGGTAGGCTGAAATTTTGATGGTGTTGTGATAGAGAATTCTTCGGTTGTACCTCGGTTTCCTGCGCTGGAACTGGATGCACCGCGAGTGCCCAAGGCGGCCTCGATCGCTGCTACCCTTTGATCGAGTGCGCGTGTGGTGCGAATCAAGGATGAGAACCCTTCTTCCATGATTTGATTCTGCCGGTCGAGCTGAGCGAGTATGCGTTCGTTGACCGAACCCTCGTTTTGTCCCCTCGGGTTCCCTCCTGGCTGTGGGTGCACTGACGGGTTAGGCCCGTCTTCCTCCTCTTGTCCCTCATTTCCCTCCGTACCTCCGCAATCTTGCATGGCTCGCTTGAGATTTTTGTTGGAGATGTCCAAGCGATCAACCAATTCCCTACGTTCCTCCTCGGGTTTTTGGCAAATTTCTTCGAGGGTGAGATAGTGTCCTCCCTCGGTGTAGTAGATGTCGTTGCGGCGGAGGTTTTGGGCATTGAAAACCATGCCGTTGGCGGTTTTGACCTTGGTGTGGCTTAGGTCTACCCCCTTTTTCTCCATGATCCAACTTAGGATCATCCCGTAGGGTAGGCTATGCCGGTTGTTTGTCTTGCAGAACTCTATGTGCTTTAGCATGAGTGCCGGCAGGTTGAACTTGATTTTACGTTTTAGGAGATACGCAAAGGTGCACTCCAAGCTCCCCACATCCTTGCTCTTGTTATTGGTGGGCAAGAGGCTATCGGTTACAATCATAACCAATATCTTTTGCTCCGCCGATAGCCACTTTCGGTTTGGTCGAGTGGCCGAGGTGAACCCGTCCTCTTTCCCGAGTAAGTACCCAAGATAGTCCTTGTATCCCGTAGTTTGGGTATCAATCCACCCCTTTCGGTCATAGTCAGACACACCCGTGGTGGTCAATTTCAAGAGCTTGGCCAACCGGCCTTCGGAAAGCACAATTTCCTTGCCACGGACCTTGGTGGTAATTTCTACTTTGTCACCCCGTTTGGTAGCCACAAGGTGTTGGTAGAATTCTTTCACCAATTCGGGGTATGTGTCCCCTTTGATGGCGAGGTAAGTATCTAAAAGCCCTTGGTGTTTGAGCATGTCAACCAATTCCGGAGTGAATTGGTCGGGTTCAAGTGCTTTACCTCCGATTACGGTGTAATCGGCGTTGCTCCACTCCGGGGTGCGGATTCCCGAGGGGTTTCTTTGGCATCGTGATGCTCGTTTGATGGTGATGTTTGCCGGCGATTTTTCCGGCGAGGCGGTGCTGTTTTCCGGCGGGTTCTCCGGCGAGGCGGTGCGGTTTTCCGGCGAGGCGGCGGCGGGGTTTCGGCGTATTCTTCGTTTGCGAGGTCGACGCCGGTGAGGTGGGGTCCGGCTCTGGTGTGGTGGGGGTGTGGTGGCGCTGTGGGGCTTGGACTTGTAAATAGGAGGTCTAGGGTTCAATTCCTAATGGTGACATTAGGCATTTCTTGATGGTATGATTTTTGTCCTTTTCCTTGTTTTGTCCTTTAGTGGGAGAAGGGTTGGGTTGATAGTGTAACTTGTGCTTTACCTCCGTAGTGGAATTGAAATTCGATCAAAATCTTTATTCATAATACTTTCGAAATAGCTAAGCTAAATAAGTGGTCCTTACGACACGGGGGTGATTACAAGGGGTGTGAGGGTTTATCCTAGACAGAACTCGTTTTCTGGGTTTTCTTCTGTGGGATCCGTATGGTCCTCGTCCTCCGGGATTGGGTTTCCCCCTTCCAGGTCCTCTTCGTTTCCGAGGTTGGCTTGAGTGTGGCTCATAACGAATACCTTTCCGGGAGCGCCGTAACTTCCTTGATGACCGGTGCCCCCGTGTTGGCCCACGGTGGCGGGGCGCAGTCTTTGGGGTCGAGTGCACTGGAAGGCCTTGTGCCCCTCCTCTCCGCAGTTGAAGCATCGCCAGGGGTTGCCTGCGCAATCCTTGCCCCTATGGCTTTTGTTGCATCTCGGGCAAGGGAAGCTTCTTGGATTAGTTTCGTTGTTTCCCAGGGTCGGTCTTTGGTTGGTCGGGTTGTTCGTCCTTGTGCCGGTGTCGTTTCTCGTTCTTTTCACTGGCGGTGCCCCACTTCCGGTGTTTCTTCTTCGTACTTGTTCCTGAACTCCGCGTTGGAGTAGTTGGATCCGATAGAGAATCGCGGCACTAGAGTAAGCCTCGTTGAGGGTCCGAGGTCTGCTTACCACTAGCGCCTTTCGACCTTCGAAGTTGAGGCCCGACACGAATCTCTCTATCTTGGTTACCTCGGTGGGGACTAGCTCTGGCGCGAAGCGTGCCAGCTCAAGGAATCGTTTATGGTATTCTACGATGGTGGCCGTTCCTTGTTTTAGATGAAGGAACTCTTCGTACATGGATGCCTTCACGTGGGTTGGATAGAATCTCTCTCGTAGTCGTGTCTTGAGGTCCTCCCAATTGAACCCCGGTTCTTGTTGATAAGTGGGTCCCTCGTGGATCCACCAGAGATCGGCCTCGTGCCCGAAGTAGAATGAGGCTATCTCTACGCGGCGTTCCTCCGGGCATTCTACTACCCCAAAAATCTTGTCAAGGGTTCGGATCCATTCTTCCAGGACCGCAGGATCCTCTTATCCCGAAAACATGGGTGGTCGGTGATTTGAAACTTGTCGGGCGACGTCTGAGTTTGCGTTTGATGGAGGTGGTGGGGGCCTGTTGTTGCGAAGGGCTGCGTCACTTAGTGCCTGTGCGACTTGTGTCAGCTGTCGTAGGGTTTGGGTCAAGGGGTCGTCTGTGGCGGGCTCTGGAGTTCTTGATTGCCTTCTGTTCGGTGCCATGCTATCGTCTTTCTGGTCAGTGTTTATAAGAACGTTAAATTAGAGTCTGACGCACTTCTTATGAAGTGATAAGTGGGGAAGGGTTTTTGAATGAGGAAGGGTAAAGTGTAGGGAAGTTATGTGTAGGTTTCACAATCTCACCGCGCGTCCTAAGATTCCTGAGTCCTATGTTCCTAGGTACCTAGAGTTCAAGCCTAATGTCCTAAAGTCCGGTCTTACGAGTCTCTTCCTAGGGTCAAACTTAAGCTCTGATACCAACTGTAACACCCCAGATTTTCAAGATATTTTAAGCTTATATAATAAAGGTAATATCTCATTACATCCCAAAGTATATCATAAGTGTACGGGGTGCTATGCCACACCTGGGCTAGAGAACCCAGGTGCACAGGCTGTCTAACTAATATCCATTGAAACACAATGCATAATATGGCACGCAGGCCGAAAGGGAAACTACTCTACTTCTACGCTCCAGTTCTAGCGCGCTCCAGTGCTCTAGTCCTCTGTGCCTGAAAGCCAAATATATCTGTTCAGCGAGAGATGCTGGTAACCCACTCCAACGCGTTGAAATACAATACATATAGAGATATATATAGATATACGAAAACCATTTTGAGCATGAAGATATATCCTACGAACACTAGCTTTAAAACCGGGAATGACTCGACAGATAAGGCCAGACACAAGCACAGTTATAACGAGCATATGCAGTTCACAACAGATAAGGCAGATAAGGCAAAGCATAAACAATGATCATAACCCAACATGAACAATCCCCAATATAAATCCCATAGTCACATCCCCCAAGACACTCGTAATCACAACTCGTCCATGTCACAACACATAACACACTTTGTTGGCGCCACAGGACCAATCGCATGCCCATACATGAGGGTCAGCTAGGGGTGTAAACGAGCCGAGCCGAGCCCGAGCCTGGGTAGGCTCATGCTCGTGCTCGTTAATGATAGCACTGCTCGAGCTCGAGCTCGAGCTCGTTCGAGCTTGTGAACTGATGCTCGAGCTCGAGCTCGGCAATTGTCGAGCTATTCAAACTCGAGCTCGAATTCGAATTCGAGCTCGAGTTCAGGCTCGAATTCCATCTCGAGTTTAGGCTCGAATTTGAGCTCAATTTTGATCTCAAATTTGACCTCTTTGATTTAAAATTTAAACTAATTTCCATCCCCTAATTATTATTTTTATATACTAAATATAATATAATTATATTATATAATATATAATATATAATATATTATAAGGCTCGCGAGCGGCTCATCGAGCCGCGAGCCTACAATACCTAAGCTCGGCTCGTGCTCGTTTAATCCACGAGCTGCTCGAGCTCGAGCCGAGCTCGATTTTGACCGAGTTCGAGCCGAGCATTGACCGAACTGCTCACGAACGACTCGCGAGCGGCTCGACTCATTTACACCCCTAGGGTCAGCGCATATAGCTCTGACACGGCCCCGCAACACCCTGCCCCGTATCGCAACACGGAGGGGTCGATCGCAACTGACCGATGAACCGCAGCTCATCATAGTGTTTGATCGCAACCAAACAGTGGACCGCAGCCCAAGAGAATATCATCTGACCGCAGCCAGGAAAAAGGACGAACCGCAGCTCGTATAGAAACGTTTGATCGCAACCAAACGGTGGATCGCAGCCCAAGAGTATCAATCTGACCGCAGCCAGCTTCTGAACCGCAGCTCAGGATAACCAATCCGATCGCAACCGAATTGGGGTAACACACACATAACACATAGCAAGCACATGCAACCCACATTACACATTAGGAAGGGGGAGAAAATGTATAACAAAACCTATGCGTGATCCATCACTTACTAAGAATAGTCCTAAGGGGTTCATACTTCTTCCACCTAGGTCAACGGGATACCAATTCAACTAGCATGCAATATAATAGACTCATAAACCTACGAACGGTACCCGAAACATCAAACTAGACATAGGCACGATAAACGGAGTCCGTTGGGACACCACGGGGAACGGGGAACATCAAACGGGGAAGCCGGGATCCCGGGTGGGATGAATTTCCAGCGGGTAGCCGGTGGGTGGGGGCCACCCGCCGGAGAATACTGTTCCGGGCAGCGGGTCGCCGGCGGGCAGCTGCCCGCCCGCCGGCCACCCGCTGCCGGGCGGTGCTTCACGGCCGTGGGTAGGTGGCGGGTCCCCTACCCCCCACTGACTCTTTTCACACACTTTACGACCCGGGAACCGTTGTGGAACCCGAAACCATGCTTAGACACTTTACAACGCAATTAACGACAACACGTAGACAATTAACGAATCAAATACAAGAACGAACGACACATAACCTATCATGCTTTTCTAAATATAATCAACACCCAAACATGCGATTTCCCCACCCGATAATCCAAGAATAAGATCATACGATACAAACTAGGGTTCTAATCACTTTTATATCAACAAGAATACGGTTCGTCTTCTAATTGCAAGATTCGGTAAGAATAACACATAAACATCAAGAGCATCGCACAATTATCAAGAACGACACATAATCATCAAGAACTCCATATAATTATCAAGAACACCACAGTTATCAAGAATCTCCCAATATCAAGATCATCAAGATCCCCCATGGGATCATCACATCAATTACCAATAATAATCATCATAACTCGCCAATATACAATAATATGGGGAAACCCTAAGGGGTAATTATAACTATGAAAATAGGTTTTGTTGAGACATGGGTTACCTCTTAGCCTTAATTAATTCCTTGGCTATGAAGGATCTTTCTTTAAGCTTCCTTGCTTTCTTGATTTCTCCTAAGGGGATTCTTGGAGCTCTTTTGGGGTGGTGGGGCGTTATTTTTGTGGGAAGTTCTAGGTGCCTCCTAAGTCCCCTATTTATATATTTAGGAGTCCTAATTAGGAACTAATATTATAGGCTCGCTAATTCTATTCCTTTTGGAACTAAGGATTGGGTTTAGGGGTTGGGTTTATATATGAGGGCCCATGGGCTATGGTGGGCCTTTTTCCCTAATTAATCATTATGATTTATTCTTTCTCTTGGGCTATTGATTAATTAATTAAATGGTTTTAGGGGCCGTAACACGGGGTGTTACAGTTCTACCCCGCACACAAAAGGGCGGCCATGTACGAATAATTCCTCCACCTGAAACAGGGGATGGCCATGGTAATGGAATACCAAAAATGATTTCTTGAGCTAGCTCGTTTCGCACCTGAATTGGTGCCTACAGAGACGACCAAAATAGCAAAGTTTGTGACGGGCCCCAACTTCGAAGCTCGAAAGGCTCTAATCGTGACTAAGCCCAGAACCCTTAACGGGGCATACACTAGCGCCACCGATCTTTACCGAATCCAACTTCTACAACGAGGAGTTCAAGAACAAATCTGCAAGAGGAACACCAGAAGTGGGGGACCGACTGTGAAAAGAGCAAGGTACGACTCTAACACAAGGACGGTTAACCCACCTAGTCAAGGATCGTCCATGAAGTACAACGAAACCAGCGCACGACAATTCCTTTGTAGAAAATGCAATAAGGACCATAGGGGCAAGGACTGCCTCGGAAGCACCTTACGATGCTTCAACTGCGGAGGAGAAGGACATAAAGCCTTCCAGTGCACCCAACCCCCAAGCGCGAAACCTACGGTCATAACCCTACAAGGAAACACGAACAATCGGGGGAATTACGGGGCACCCAGAAAGGTATTCGTCATTAGCCGCACCCAGGCCGACCTCGAAGTCGAAGTCAAGATCGACGAAGAAAACGTAACTCTAGGGGACGAGGACCCCACGAATCAACTGGAAGTAAATCCGGGAGAAGAATTCTGTCTAGGATAGACTACGAACCCTTGTAAACTGCCCTTTTAGTAGAATCGCATATTTAGTTCGGTTATTTAGAAGTTCTCATACCTTTAAATAAAAGACAAAGTTAATTAACACAATCAGCTTAAATTCCTCTGACTATCGTCCCTCGGATTAAGTAAAGGACTAACATCCACACCTTCTATAATCTACAAATCCCGAAACCAACACTTGGTGAAACCAAAGAATACGACGAGAAGACCTATTCGGAGCACTTGCTACCCCAGATAAAACGAATAGTAGGAAGCCTCAAAAGCATGCACTTGCTACCCCAGATCAAACGAATAGTAGGAAGCCTCAAAAGCATGGAAGAAGTGCACTAAAAGACCTAATGTAACTAATAAGAATCGACCCTTAAACCTCTCAAATCCTTAACCAATGCCCTAACCATTGACCACAAATGTTTCTTAAAATTGCAAGGGAACACAACCTTCTTAACCCCCTCCAAATCCCGAAAACCCAAAATCCCCAAATCAAAAATCCTTCTTCTTCTCCTTCTTCTTCTTCCTCCCACTCTATCTCTCTCTCTCTCTCTCTCTCTCTCTCTCTCTCTCTCTCTCTTCCCCTCTCTCTCCACGCCGGCCGACCACCCAAACCCCACCCAAACACCGTACGACAGCCGTGAGCCACCCGTCCGACGCCCGTACACCGCTGCCAAACACCACAACCACCGCAACGACAACCCGAGCAGCGTCCACCGGACACACCAGCGCTACCCGCGCACCACCCAGTCGTGTCCTGCCAACCGCCCAGCCACGTCCCGCCAACCGCCCAACTGTCGCCCGTCACCGAACCAGCCAACCACCGCGCCGAGCACAAGAACCCTCACCTGAAGCCTTGCCAAAATTCTCGCCGGAAAATCGACCCCGCGTCCGTAGCCACCCCCTAAAAATCTCTACAATGTCAAGGAAATCCACCAACGCCCGAGTCCCGGAGTAGAACAATGCCGGCTACACGGTGATCGGAGGTAAAGCACTCGAACCCGACCAATTCTCTCCGGAGTTGGTTGATATGCTTAGATTCCAAGGCCTTTTGGATACCTATGTCACGATTAAAGGAGACACATACCCCGAATTGGTAAAGGAGTTCTACTGCCATTTGGTGGCTACCAAACGGGGGCACAAGTTGGAGATCACCTCCAAGGTCCGGGGCAAGGAGATAGTACTCTCCAAGGGCCGCTTAGCTAAACTCCTAAAATTGACCACCACGGGTTTATCGAACTATGACCGAAAGGCATGGGTCAATACCTAAGACACGGGGTACACAGACTACCTCGGGTGTTTGTTGAGAAGAGAAGGCGGTTTTACTTCGGCTACAAGGCCAATCAAGAAGTTGCTAACCGCCGAGCAGAAACTGCTAGTTATGATTGTGTCCGACAACTTGTTGCCCACTAACAACAAGAGAAAGGATGTGGGGAGCTTGAAATGCACCTTTGCCTGTTTCCATAAGCATAAGGTCAAGTTCAACTTACCCGCCCTTATCTCGAAGCACATGGAATTCTGTAAATCTAGCAACCGGCTCAGCCCCTACGGGATGATCCTAAGTTGGATCATGGAAAGAAAGGGAGTGGACCAATGCCGGACTGAAGCCAGACCCATGAGTGGAATGGCTTTCAATGCCCAAACCCTCCGCCGCAATGACATCTACCATGTCGGAGAGGGACAGTACATCACCCTCGAGGAGGTTTGCCTGAAATCCCTGGAAGAACGGCGAGTGTTGGTCGATCAGTTGGAGATCTCAAACAAGAAAATGAGACGGGCAATGCAAGAAAGTGAAGAACATGAGGAGCAGGAAGAAGAAAGCGAGCCTAGCCAGCCTGAACCCGCACAAGGAAGAGGAAAGACGGAGGATCGAGACGAGAGGTCCATCAATGAGTGCATCCTCGCGTAGCTCACAAGGCAGAATCGGATCATGGATGACGGATTCTCGTCCTTGATTCTTGCAACGAGCTCATTGGACAGGAGGGTGGCTACGATCGAGACCATGTTGGGCACACGTGGAGCTTCAAGCTCAGGAGCAGGAAACCAAGGTATATTCGAAATCTCAAACCTCACTTGCCACCGACCTAATCAACCCCCACCCTACACTCGTTAAATAGCAAGCCTAGGCCCCATTTCCTCAATTAAAATACCAATTGGAATGACACCTAGGAGCAAAAAAAAAAAAAAAGTAATCTGTACCCGAGCTTCGGGGACGAAGCTCCTTGTAAGGTGGGGAGGGTGTAACACCCCGTGTTACGACCTCCGTATCTGAATTAATTATTTAATTAATCCCGTTACCATATAATTAAGACTGATTTAATTAGACTAGAATCCCCATCAATTAATCAGCGTGGTCCACAATGGACCATGGACCCTTATCCTTAACCAAGTCCTTAATACTATAAGCAATAGGATAAGTTGACCATTACGATTCAGACCCTAGTTGGGACTCCTGAATCTATATATAGGGACTTAGGAAGCATTTAGAAACCCTACCACAGTTAATCCTACTACACAAGATATTCCCGAAGAGAAACCTACAAAGGGATCCCCTGCCACCAAACGTAGAAGAATCCACTAGAGGGAAATATTAGAGAAGAACCCTAGTAGCCAAGGATATTGATTAGGGCTAAGAGGTAACCCATGTCTCGACAAAACCTATTTTCCTTGCTATATCTTATTCATTGGCTCATTTGATAATCGTATGTGTAATTCTATGATTGAGTCTTGATAGAGCCTTGTTTAGGGTTTATTTATTGTGTTTATGTGATAATCTTGATGTTCTTGATCTTGTGATTGATTATATGAATGATCTTGTATCTTGATTATGTCTAGAGCCCTAGGGTTTAAACCGTGAATTTCGTATTATGATGTTCTTGGTATGTTTGGGTGGGATTATGCATGATCGGGTGTTGAGTCTAGCCTAGGACTTGTGTTTAGGACTTTGCATATAGATTTCTTGATATTCTTGTGGTTCTGGATGTTCTTGAACCGTTATATGATTAATATTTAGTCTTGCCATGTTTAGGAGTCGTGTTAGAACATACTTGGTGTGATTCTTGGTTTAATTCCGTTAATTGAATCCGTGGTGTTGTCGTTATGTGTTCGAATGTGTCTGAACATGGTTTCGGGTTCCAGAGTGATCCCGAGACCGAAAAGTTGCCTGTCTACCAGTGGGGGTAGGTGGGGGGGTGACCACCCGCCACCTACCCGCTGCCCGGGAGTACTGTTCCAGCAGGCACCCGGCAGGCGGTGATCTGCCCGCCAGTCACCCGCTAGAATAGAAGGTGGCCGCCGGCGGGTGGTCCTCCACCCGCCACCTACCCGCTGGAATGTTGATGTGTGTTGTGATGTTTTTCATCGTTTGACGTTTCCCCGTGTTCCGTTGTGTCCCGTTGTACCCCGTTTGTGGTGAATGAGTCTCGTTTGGTGTTTTAGGTATCGTCCTAGAAATTTATGTGTAATACGTGTCGTTGTTGTTGTGCCTTGATTGTTATGTGATTATGTGTTGATTGATTGAATGGTGATGAGTATCGTGGTCATTGCACAATAGCTGGTGTGACTGATGATGATGATGAGATTGTGATTGGTGGTAATGAATTGTTGGAGATTGGCACCACTTGTGCTCGGTCATTGTACTAAAGGTACATGTCATAGCGATGACTGTGCTGAAAGCACACACCCACCTTAGACTTGCTTGCCGTTGAGCATGGGTCAGGTTATAAGTGTTGCGGTGTCATGGTAGAGCTATATGCGCTAACCCCTTGATATTGGCACTAGAGGTGCGAATCATTGAATGGCATTGCGGCACCATATTGATATGTTGGTGGTTGATAGGCGGTTTGTCGGTGGGGGCATGTAGTTTCCCGGAGGCATAAGGGGTGGTGATATAAGGGTGGCCTGGAGGTATAGGTTGTAACTGATATAAGGACGGAGGGGAGCTACAAGGTTGGAACTTGGTATAAAGTTGGAGGATGAATTGTGTGCCTTGATGACTACTTGCTAATTGATTGTATTGAATACCTTCGTTGCCTCTACTTATTATTCGTTTGTTTGTCTGTCTGTCATGTCTTGTATTGCACGCTAGTAGCTTCGGAGCGCGCTAGTCAGGACCTTGGACTTAGCTTAATTAGCCTTAGTACTGTAGTTGGCCTGTGTGCCTGGGGATTTTATTTGAATATTTAGTTGAGGATTCATTATGCTTGGTTAGTTTAGTCTGTGCACCCAGGTTCTCAAACCTAGGTGTGGCGTAGCACCCTGACACTTATGGATAGCTTTATGCTCTATTTGGGATGTAATTGATAGATTCGCCTTTATTTTATAAGTTTTAAATATCTCAAAATTTAGGGGTGTTACAAGAATGGCACCAACAAGGAGTCAGTCAAGAACCCCTGAGCCTTCTACCAACGATTCGTTAACTCAGGTCGCCCAGACAATTGACTCAGGTCGCACAGACAATTGACTCAAGTCGCCCAGACACTGAGCAACGCCATCTTCCATAACAACAACCGACCCCCGCCGCCAAGCGAAAACTCAGATATAGCTCGCCAAGTCTCGAGCCATCGCCCGCCTATCTTCTCAGGGGGAAAAAATCCCACGACCCTCGAAGAATGGATCCGGACATTCGACAAGATCTTCGAGGTAGTAGAATGCCCGGAGGAACGCCATGTAGAATTAGCCTCGTTCTACTTCGGACACGAAGCCGATCTTTGGTGAGTCCACGAAGGGTCTGCTTATAGGCAAGAATCGGGATTCAATTGGAAATCCTTGAATGCACGATTACAGGGACGTTTCTACCCTGCACACATAAGGGCAGCCATGTACGAAGAATTCCTCCACCTGAAACAGGGGATGGCCATAGTCATGGAATACCATACAACAAACGATTTCTCGAGCTAGCTCATTTCGCACCTGAACTAGTGCCTACAGAGACGACCAAAATAGAGAAGTTTGTAATGAACCTCAACTTCGAAGCTCGAAAGGCTCTAATCGTAAGTAAGCCCAAGACCCTTAACAAGGCTTACACCAGCGCCGCCGACCTTTACCGGATCCAACTTCTACAACGAGGAGTTCAAGAACAAATCCTCAAGAGGAATACCGGAAGTGAGGGACCGACTGTGAAAAGAGCAAGGAACGACTCTAACACAAGGACGGTTAAACCACCTAACCAAGGACCGCCCATGAGGTACAACGAGACCAACGTAAGACAATTCCTTTGCAGAAAATGTAATAAAGACCATAGGGGCAAGGACTACCTCGGAAATGCCTTACGATGCTTCCACTGCGGGGGAGAAGGACATAAGGTCTTCCAATGCACTCAACCCCCAAGCACAAAGCCAATAATCATGGCCCAATAAGGGAAAGCGAACAATCGGGGGAATTACGGGGCACCTAGAAAAGTATGTGTCATTAGCCGCAACCAAGCCGACCTCGAAGCCGAAGCCGAGATCGACGCAGGAAACGTAGCTCTAGGAGACGAGGACCCCACGAATCAACTGGAAGAGAATCCGAAAGAGGAATTCTGTCTAGGATAAACTACGAACCCTTGTAAACTACCTTTTAGTATAATCGCTCACTTAGTTCGATTATTTAGAGTTCTCGTACTTTTAAATAAAAGACAAAGTTAATTAGTTCAATAAGTTTAAAATCCTCTTAGTCCAGCCCTCGGATTAATTAAAGAATTAAACTTGTGCCACCTACAATCTATGAATCCTGAAACCAACATTCCACCCTAGGCATAAAAGGAGTACACTAAAAACATTAACGTAACCAATGAGAATTGAACCCTAAACCTCCCACTTACAAAACCAAGTTCCTAACAAGACCATGAGTGTTTCTTCAAACCTCAAGGGAACCCAACGTACTTAACCCCCACCAAATCCCTAAAAACCCAAAATCCCCAAATAAAAACCCTTCTTCTTCTTCTTCTTGGCTGTGACCCGTACGCCACCCGTCCAACTGCCGTCGAGCGCCCACTGCAGCATCGCCGCCTCACCGGTCGCCTGGACAGACCACCACCACCGCCATCACATCACGCCAAGCCGCGAGCACCACCGCCCCCACCGTAGCTACAGGCGAGCGTCGCACCTCTGCCACCCCTCCGAACCGGCGTGACCCCATAGCCCCGCCATCCCTCGTCGCACCACGCCACTCGCCGGAAAGATCGCCGGAAGTTCGCCGGAAAATCCTACGATGTCGAAAAAGTCCTCCAATGCCCAAGTCCCGGAATGGAACAACGCTGACTACACAATGATTAGAGGTAAAGCACTCGAACCCGACCAATTCTCTCTGGAGTTGGTTGACATGCTTAATTTCCAAGGCTTGCTAGATACATACCTCGGGATAAAAGGGGACACGTACCCCGAATTGGTCAAAGAATTTTATTGTCATTTGGTAGCTACCAAACGAGCTAGGGGACAAGTTGGAGATCACCTCCAAAGTCCAGGGCAAGGATATGGTGCTCATCGAGGGCCGCCTGACTAAACTCCTGAAATTGACTGCCACGGGTGTGTCAGACTATGAACAAAAGGCATGGGTTAGCACCCGAGACACGGGGTACAAGGATTACATCGGGGTTATCTGTTGGGAAGAGAAGGCGGTTTCACTTCAGCCACGAGGCCAATTAAGAAGCTGTTAACCGCGAAACATAAACTACTAGTTATGATTGTGTCCGACAACTTGTTGCCCACTAACAACAAGAGCAAAGATGTGGGAAGCTTGGAGTGCACCTTTGCCTATTTCCTTAAGCATAAGGTCAAGTTCAATCTGACTGCCCTTATGTTGAAGCACATGCAATTCTGTAAATCTAGCAACCGACTCAGTCTACCCTTCGGGATGATCCTGAGCTGGATCACGGAAAATAAGGGGGGGACATAAGCCGGACTGAGACCAGACCCATGAGTGGGATGGTTTTCAATGCCCAAAACCTCCGCCGCAACGAAATCTACCATGTCGGAGAGGGACAGTACATCACCCTCAAGGAGGTTTTACCTGAAACCCCCAGAAGAACGACGAACGCTGGTTGATCAGTTAGAGATCTCAACCAAGAGAATAAAACGGGCAATGAAAGAAAGCGAAGAGCAGGAAGAAGAAAGCGAGCCTAGCCAACCTGAACCCGCGCAGGGAAGGGGAAACACGGAGGACCGAGACGAGAGGTCCACCAATGAGCGCATCCCCGCGCAGCTCATGAGGCAGAATCGAATCATGGATGAGGGGTTCTCGTCCTTGATTCTCGCGACGAGCTCATTGGACAGGAGAGTGGCGGCAATCGAGACCATGTTGGGCACGCGTGGAGCTTCAAGCTCAGGAACGGGAAACCAAGGTCCTACCTACCACCGACCTAATCAACCCCCACCCTACACTCGTTTAATGACAAACTTGAGCCACCTTTCCTTAATTAGGAGACCAAATTGCATGACACATAGGAGCAAAGGGAGTGACCTGTGTCTGAGCTTCAGGGACGAAGCTCCTAGTAAAGGGGGGAGGGTGTAACACCCCGTGTTATGGCCTTTAATCCTAGATTAATTATTTAATTAATTCCGTTAATAATAATCAAAAAGGATTTAATTTGATTAGGATCCCCTTTATTTAATTAATGTGGTCCACCATGGATCATGGACCCTTGCCTAAACGGGAGTCTTAAGCCTATCAGGAATGAAGAGAGTAGGCCTTTTACCAATTGGACTCTAATTAAGAATCATAGACCTATAAATCGAATAAGAGTAGAACATAGGTCTTTTCAATCAGACTCTGATTAGGATTCCCAACTCTATAAATAGGGGATTAGAAAGCAATTAGAACCCTTACCACCCATAGTTGTATTACATGAAGTTATCCCCAGAGAGAATCCCCCACCATCAAGCCTAGGAAGATCTATTAGTAGAAGAATCTTAGAGAAGAACCTTAGTAGCCAAGGATATTGATTATGGCTAAGAGGTAACCCATGTCTTACAAAACCTATTTTCCTTGTTATATCTTATTCATTGGCTCCTTTGATAATCGTATGTGTAATTCTGTGATTGAGTCTTAATAGAGCCTTGCCCGGGGTTTATATTGTGTTTATTTGATAATCTTGATGTTCTTGATATTGTGATTGATTATATGAATGATCTTGTATTTTAATTATGTTTAGAGCTTGTCCCTAGGGTTTGTATCGTGAATCTCGTTGTTGTTATGTTCTTGGTATATTTGGGTGGGTCTATGCATGATCGGGTGTTGAGTCTAGCCTAGGACTTGTATTTGGACTTTGCATATAGATTTCTTGATGTTCTTGTGGTTCCGGATGCTCCTGAACCGTTATATGATTGATGTGAAGTCTTGGCATGTTTAGAAATCGTGTTAGAACGTATTTGGAATGATTCTTGATTTAATTCCGTAAATTGAATCCGTGGTGTTGTCGTTATGTGTTTGAACGTGTCTGGACATGGTTTCGGGTTCCACGAGAGATCCCGGGGTCGAAAAGTCACCTGTATCAGTGGGGGGTAGGTGGGGGCATGGGTACCCGCCACCTACCCGCTGCCCGTATGTACTGCTCTAGCGGGCAGCCGGCGGGTAGGCGACTGCCCGCCGGGCACCCGCTGGAACAATGAGTCGCCGCCGGCGGGTGGTCCTCCACCCGCTGGAAACTTGCCCTGGTTCGTGATGTTTTTCCCCGTTTGATGTTTCCCCATGTCCCGTTGTACCCCGTTTGTCATGAATGAGTCTCGTTTGATGTTTTGAATACCGTTCTAGGAATTTATGTGTTGTACGCATCATTGTTGTAATTTCTTGAATGTTATTGATTGATTATGTGTTGCTTGATTGAATGGTGATGAATATCGTGGTCATTGCGCAATGACCGGTGTGACTGATGATGATGATGATGAGATTGTGATTGGTGGAAATGAATTGTTGGCGGTTGGCACCACTTGTGCCCGGCCATTGTACTAAAGGTACAGGCCTAGCGGTTACTGTGCTAAAGGCACAAACCCACCTTCGACTAGCTTGCCGTTGAGCATGGCTCAAGTTATAAGTGCTGTGGTGTCATGTCAGGGCTATATGCATTGACCCCTTGGTATTGGTACTAGAGGTACGGATCATGCGAATGGCACTGCGGCGCTATCTTGATATGTTGGTGGTTGAAAGGTGGTTTGTCGGTGGGGGCATGTAGTTGCCCGACGGAATAAGGGTGGCCTGGAGGTATAGGTTGGAACTGATATAAGGACGGAGGGGAGCTACAAGGTTGGAACTTGGTATAAGGTTGGAAGATGGATTGTGTGCTTTGATGATTACTTGCTAACTGATTGTCTTGAATGCCTTGTTGTCTCTATTCGCTATTTATACGCTTATCTGCCTGTTATGTCTTGCAACGTGTTCTTAGGACGCATGTTAGTCTTTATGATTATTCTATAATGTTGAGTCTGTTAATGTGCCTTGAGTCTTGATCTTGGATTTAAATTAGAGTCTCGTAAGTATATATGTATTCCAGTTTCAAAATGATTTTCTTATATCTACCTATATTGTACTTAACGCATTTGAGTGGGTTACCAGCATTATTCGCTGACGCTTGTTACACCGAATGTTTTTCAGGTGATGAGCATTAGCTACGGAGTGCGCTAGTTAGAACCTTGGACTTAGCTTAATTAGCTCTAGCGTAGTAGATGGCATGTGTGCCTTGGATTGTATTTGAATATTGATTTATGGATTAGCTATGCTTGGTTAGTTTAGCCTGTGCATCTAGGTTCTCAAACCTAGGTGTGGCATAGCACCCCGACTCTTATGGATAGTTTATGCTCTGTTTGGGATTTAAACATTAGATTCGCCTTTATTTTATAAGTTTTAAATATCTTAAAATTCAGGGGTGTTACAACATCGCTCTAGACTTACGAGACATCAATAAACACACACAAGTATACCATGGAATAACAAAACGGAAGCCAAAAACCAACGTACCAGTGGGTGGTTTGGACGGGAGGCAAACTACCCGCCAAAAATCCTACATGTACTAGCGGGTGGTCTCGCGGGTAGTGAAGTGCCCGTCGAACCCCCGCCATGCAACCTCGTACCCGCGGGTGGTACTAGCCGGTAGTGAAGTGCCCGCTGGTACCGATCTGAAGAAGAAAATCCCACTTCGGAAAAAAAATTCCAAGAATGCACAAATCCAAGTCCAAACACCTCAATACTCACATCAACAACAAAAGGGACTTGAATAGAAGGAATAGCTAAACAAATAACATCAAACAACCCTAGATACAAGCTCTACAAAAGCATAAACACAAGAATATGTATTTCACCACTCAAGAACATCAAGAAATCATAATAGCAAGGAGAAATAGGTTTCGTATGACATGGGTTACCTCTTAGCTTATCCAACATCTTCCAACTCCCTAGCCTACTCTTGCAAATCCTCTTCCAAGTGATCTTCAACACAAGAACCCAAAAACCCAACAAATACAAGAGTAAACTTAGATAAAGAAGATGCAGAACCAAGGAATAAGACTTCAAACTCCTATTACTTACCCCTCCTAGACTTGGTGATGAAGAAAGGTGCAAACTTGTTGGTCTTCTAGGTAGAGGAAGATGAAGAACTCTTTGGGTAGTGAGGGAGAGGAGAGAATGGCGAGAGAGAGATAGAGAGATGTAGTAAAGTTGAAATGTTTGGAGAGTCTTTGGCCATGGTAGGGTTTCAGTGCTAAGGAAAAATCTGAAAAGTTATAAGTGGGCCCCTTCATTAATATTATAAAATGCTAGAAAGGCTTCCTTTAAATAAAAGTCAGGGTCCAAAGTTATAACATAAGGTCCAACCCATTGACCATATTAAAAGGCTAAGGGATTTGGTTCAAACTAGATCCCTTAACTAAATTCAATGGGAATTAATTAAGTAATTAATTCGGGTTTAAAGGATTAATTTCCGGGGTGTCACATAAATACTCACTTAGATCCTAAGGGTTTACTACCCGGAGGAAGATCAACAAGTTCCCAAGTGTGATTCTATAGAATAGAATCTACTTCACTCTTAATAGCCTCTTTCAACATTGGTCATTCCGTAAAAGTCATGGCTTCTATACACGTTCGAGGCTCATTTTATAACAAACAAGTTAGAAAATCTGGTTTATTTTCTAATAAACAAGTTATAGTACTAGAATCATACTCTAACATGTAAGTTAGAAAATCATGAGCAAATGAGTTTCAGCTCTTGCCCGTTTACTGCGTCTAGGCTCGAGCTCGGGTTCTTTCTCCTATTCCCCACTATCATTATCCATAACTTCGTCAAATGTCCGTTTTGACGTACTAGGTCCCTCGTTGGACCTATAAGGGAATACATTTTCGAAGAAAGATGAATTACTTGATTATATTATCGTGTTCTTATGTACGTCCGGATTATGGGACTCATGTACTAAGAAACGATAAACACTATTGTTATGTGCATAGCCAATAAAGATACAGTCCACCATCTTAGGACCTATCTTTATTTTCTTAGGTGTTGACACCAACACTTTGGCAAGACACCCCCACACTTTGAGGTATTGATAGGAAGGTTTCCTACCCTTCCACAGCTCATAAGGAGTCTTATCGAGCTTCTTGCAGGGTACCATATTTAAAAGGTAATTGCTTGTCAAAATCGCCTCAGTCCACATATTTTATTGCAGGACCGAACTTATAAGCATCGCATTCATCATCTCTTTCAATTTCAATGTGTGATTCTTGCGTTCAGCAACACCATTCAATTGAGGTGCATAAGGTGCAGTACACTCGTATATAATACCTACTCTTGCACAGAAGTCACTGATAGGTGCTTCTTACTCACCACCTCTATCGCTTCTAACCTTTTTAATCTTACGATTAAGTTGGTTTTCAACTTCATTCTTATAAAAAATGAATTTTTCCAAAGCTTCGTCTTTACTCTTTAGCAAATACACATTGCAATAACGTGTGTTATCATCAATAAACGTGATAAAATATTTATTATCACATCTCGTTTGTATCGATTTAAAATCACACAAATTACTATGGATTAATTCAAGTGGTTCAGATTGCCTTCTAACCGATTTGAAAGGTCCTTTAGTTAGTTTTTCTTCAACACAAATTTCACATTTATTATTTGTGTTAATTTGGAATGTAGGAATATGGTTCATGCTAATTAATCTACACATAGAATAAAAATTAACATGATACCTAGTCTACCATGCCACAAATTTGAAGACTCTAGCAAGTAAACATAATTAACTTTGCTTTTATTAACGATAACATGCATTACAATGAGCTTAAAAAACCCATCAGTTACATAACTTTTACCTACAAACATTCATAACTTAGACAAAACTACTTTGTCTGACTCGAAAACCATACGGAATCCATACTTGTTCAGCAGCGAGCCAGACACAAGATTCTTCCTCAGCTCTGGAACATATCTAACGTCAGTTCCTCAAGCAGCTTGTTCAAATATAACGTCAGTTCCTTTCTGGATGTCATCTTCAAAACTACACGTGTCCTGCACAACAGACTGAGCAGAGTTTCCTATCCACACCTTCTTGCCCTCAACGGTCTCATAGGTGTAAAACATCTCTCGGTTGCAAGATAGATGCCTTGTTGCACCGGTGTCGACGCGCTAGTTGGAGCCCACAAGGTTCATCATTATCACCATGGCCGAAAGGCTGATCTCGACTTCCTTCTGACTGCTATCTCCAACAACATTGGCTTCAGAACCCTTGTTCCTCTTCCTTGGAGACTTGTGGCCATTCTTGCCACAATTGAAGCATTTACCATGAAACTTGGTCTTGGTAACGCCTCCCTTCGGACCTAGCTTTTTCTTGTCGTTCATGGCTTTTTGGAGTTTTTACCATGCTCCACAACGTTGGCCTTAGCGGCACCAACAATGTGAGCTTTCCAACCATTTCTCCTGTTCACCTCCTCAATTCTGAGTCATTGGATTAGGTCCTCCAGGTTCATTTCCTTCGCTTGTGCTAAAGGAAATTCTTGAAGTCCTTCCATCCTAAAGGCAATAAGTGGATAACATATGCCACTTGGAAGGCTTCACTCACCACCATGCCTTCGTCATGTATCTCGAAAAAGATTAACTATAAACCTTCAACTTGAATAAGCACAGCATTGGAATCAACCATTTTATAATCAATGAATCGACCGACAACAAATTTCTTTGCGTCGGCATCCTCGCTTTTGTATTTATGATCCAAGGCTTCCCATAACGCTTTCGTTGTACCAATTTTGTGATATACATCGTATAACGCATCACATAATTCGTTCAGGATGTAGTTACGGCAAAAGAAGTCTGAATCCTTCCAAATGCCAACTGCCATCACGAATTGAGCATCTTGTTCCTTCAGCTCAGGAGCCCTCTTGGTCAAGAACCGTGCCAAACCGAGAGTTGCCAGGTAGAACAACATCTTTTGTTGCACCTCTTGAAGTTCGATCCGGTGAATTTCTCTGACTTTTCGGCTGAACCACTCGGTACCGAAGGTACCCGCATCGTGGGGATGTACCCCTCGTGCTCCCACCGGTTTGTGAACCAACATTCACTGGTGCTTGAAAATGTGCAACATTGTTGCCGCTCCCACCATTGTTGTTTTCAACAATATTTTCGTCCCCATTGTGGATTGGCAGTGTGAGGTTCTCCATTTCTTCAAGGAAATTCGAGAAAATAAAAGTATAATGATAAGGTTTTAAGCTTGTTATGATTAATCCTACGAAAAAGAATTATTTTTGGAAAAAAATTAACAAGCACAAGAAACAAAGTAGAAGGGTAGGTTGTTAGTACGAGTCGAGTGAAACAATCTCTCCTTAAAACCTTATTTGCTACCTCCCAAAGGTGCTAGCAGTGCTATAGGCTAGATTTTCCAAAATAAACGTACTACGGCTTAATGTTTGAGCACTCAAACAATTAAACCTAGCGAACTAGAACAAGCTTGTAGAAACAAGTTCACAGTTAGTTATACAAGAACACTTTCTTTTTAATAGAAAACTGAAGGAAAACAACTCACCAGCTATTCGACCCTTTGCATCCTGGTAGTGGAGATCTAACCACATATAAGCAGCTAATCATTTATAAAATAAATAAACACATCACTATCACTTAATATGCAGAAGGAACAAACATTATTATCATAGAAATTTTGAATAAGATTCTAAAGGAGTTTCATCAATTTAACAAACACTGAAAGCAAAAAAAAAAAAAAAAAAAATGGTTTACTATAAGCTTCTTACCTTTGGTGCAAAAATAACATGCACGAGCAAGTTTTGGTGGAGTCAATGCCTGTAACCGGTTCAGAGCAACCATCAATAGCCTTCAGTTCTGTGCATTTCTCGGGTTCAACCTGTGATTCTTGTGACTCGAGAAATCTTGAATAGTCAATTGCCCTGACTGACTGATAACCAGATTTTCAGCACCATGCTCCTCACCTTCATTCTACATCCATTAGTATCACTTTCGGTGCTTTCAGAACTAGCTCTGTCTCCATAAGCTTCAGACGTTTTCATCTTGAAATTAACTCAAAGAAGTGGTGTAGAAAACAGATCTGAAGGCAGTGGAGACAGATCGGAGATTTATTTTAAGAAAAAAGCAAAAGAAAAGAAAAGAAGACGTTACTTTTGAGCTTTTGGTCATGCCGGAGCTTCTCCTCGCCGTTGCCGTCATCCTCAGTCGCGGCGGACATTCTCCTCGCCGTCGCCGTCGTCTAGAGACGAATGAAGAGGCCAGCGCAGTCATAAATCTTGGGAGAGGTCTTGGCGCAATGTCGGCCGTCAGATCTGAGAAAGAGAAAGTCGGCGGCTGTGGCGGTGGAGGCGGTGGTTGGGTCGTAGTGGAGGTGGAGCTAGATCTGGTCTGGTGAGAGTGAGAGTGGAAAGTGAGAGAGAAGTGATCTGGTCTGGTTTGGTGAGAGTGAGAGAGGAGAGCTAGATATGGTCTCGCGTGATGTTTTTTTTTATATATTTATTTATTTTTAATTATAAACTTTCCGCCACCGTTTCAGCTAGGAACGATGGAGAAAAGTAAAACCGTTTTTTAATCCGCGTCCGTTTTATCTTATAACAGTGGTAGATTGTTGATTAATTATTTACGAAATTGCCACCATAAATTTTTAATAAAGAATACACTGTTGTTCTTATAACAATAGTGGCTAAATATCAGTCTTCTATGTTTTTTTTTTATACTAGTGAAGGGATGAACGCAGTGGGTTGAGAAGAAGGAAGAGCGGAGTTTTTAGAAGAGAAAGCTAATATTTCAGCGTGTAAAAATTTTCTGCTCAACCACAACTTATATAGGAGTTGATTGATTAAATAGCATTTAACCATGACATTAAAACTGATAATAAAATCAATCATTGTAACCTCTGTAACAGCTGACTAGTAACTTGGAATTAATTCTGTAATTCAAAATTGGAATTAATATAAAATTAATTTCGTAACTGATAAGAATTAATACTGCCAGAACGGTCGCTACCAGAATAGTACTTACGAGTGGTACCCGAGAGGTTACGAGAGGAGGAGTCATAGACTACCATTTGATCAAACCCATTTAACCGAATGGTAACTACATCCACTCGGTCAAATGGTCATTTGACCAAATGGTAACTACAACCACCCCCCAACCGTCGAATGGTAACAACCACCCTCTAACTAAGTGGTACAAGTTACCACTCCGACAATGACTAAATATGTTGGAAAATATTTTTAAAAAGTTGGCGTAACTTAGCCCGCAAGTGCCGACGTGCACAAGTCAAGCCTTTTCAAGCTCATTTTGTGATTTGATTTGCACACCCCACCCCCCTCCTACGTGCGAGAGAGAGCCTCTATGCTATACAATTCAATATGCTTTAAAAAAGGCTCGTGTATATATAGTGGTGCAAACCATTGTAGGACAAATGCTTCTCTAAAGCCTTTCCACATTCATTTTCCAATTCAAATTGGTCTACTTTGAGAATCAATTTGTCATTCACTCATTATCCATTTTGAGCATACAATATATCAATCTCTTCGTCTCACTACGAAAAACTCGAATCTACTTTCATCCGACCCAAACCGGAAGTGAACCCCACTAATATTTGTACCACAAAATAGCCACTTTCCATGCTATTTTCTTGCTATTTTTCCAACAAATTATAATTATTACTTGGTATTGTTGTTGTTGTTGTTGTTATTGTTATTGTTATTAAAAGATGAGTTTGGGGGTTGTTATATCGTGGACCACGACAGTGCACGTGCACCGCGGTCAAAACGGCGCCGTTTCTTTAAGTAAAGAAACGGCGCGCCGTTAGTGTTAACGGAGCGCGTATTCTTTTGTATGTTAATTACCAACTGACACTCAGTATATCTAAACCAACAGTGCCTCATGTATTATTTTTATATTATCAAATGAAACTGCAGTTATATCAATATGATACTGTAGTTGTGGTGAAATAAAACTGCAGTGTATATAAAATGAAACTGAATAACATTTCACATATTTGAGTGTATATTGTACAATGAAGTTGTAATTATATCAAAATGATCATGTAGTTGTGTTTTAATAAAACTATAGTGTATATAAAATAAAATTAAATAACATTTTCACATATTTGAGTCTATAAATATCAAATGAAACTGTAGTTATGTTGAACTGAAACTGCAGTGTATACAAAATGAAACTAAATAACAGAGTTACTTTTTGCGGAAGGGTGCGGAACGGCGGGAAACGGATGTCGTTTCTATTCATTAAACAAAACGACGTTGTTTTGATGCGCGGTGCATAATCGATTATGCACCACGGACCGCGGTGAACGATATAATTTGCCGGAGTTTTGCTAACCCTACTCATGTGTAATAGCCCACATATCACACAAGATAACTAAACTGCTCTAAAAAGATCCTATGTTCAGACTCGACCGAAAATGTGTTGACAATAATTGAACTCGTAACCTTTAAGTACAATAATCATACTTCACTCACTTAATCACTTTTTCAAGGCCGTATTTCCTACCTCGCTAATTTTTATTTATTTTTGCCAGACCATGAGGTGTCCTGAGCAGGACCTAACTGTAGGAGGCAGGCAAATTATATCGTGCACCGCGGTGCATAATCGATTATACACCGCGCATAAAAAAAATAACTCTGTTCTTCAGTTTCATTTTGTATACACAACAGTTTCAGTTCAACACAACTACAGTTTCATTTCGATATAAGTACAGTTTCATTCAATATTTATACACTCAAATATGTAAAAATGTTATTTAATTTTATTTTATATACACTATAGTTTCATTAAAACACAACTACATGACCATTTTGATATAATTACAGTTTCATTGTACAATATACACTCAAATATGTGAAATGTTATTCAGTTTCATTTTATATATACTACAATTTCATTTCACCACAACTACAGTATCATTTTGATACAACTGCAGTTTCATTTGTTAATTTAAAAATAATACGTGAGACAGTGTACGTTTAGATACACTGTAGTGTCACTCCGTTAACACTACGCGGTGCATAATCGATTATGCACCGCAGTCCACGATATAACGACCCTTTTAAGCACGTACCATACTCAGACTAGTCCCCATTCACACCAGGCCGGCCCAATTAAGGGGAAAAGTGCTTGCTAGATTGATTTTCCATACGAGAGGATGTTCGAACTCCTAACCTCTCTTAAAAGATGAAAATGCATGGCCACTCACGCCAACCAAACTTGTTACCTCCTTTATTAGAAGTCAAAGAAATGGGGATGTGAAAAATGGTTAGTGCCATCTAATGTTGTGCCAAACATGTATAGTAGTTAGAAATGTATATATTATTCATCATCTCCATTTATTTCCGGTGCCATTAGTCAACAAATATTAATTAATACCTAAAGTAATCTCTATAACATCATAGCTAGCTAGCTTGGACCAACCTACAAATTAAAGTCGTTAATTTGGACCATAATTAAGTTACCCATGTGTGTTTTTCCAAGTTTTACAGCTTATTACGCCAATTCAATTAATAATGTTTTATGCGGGGCTGGTTGATCAGGAGAAAGTTAAAAAAAAAAAAACAAACAAACAAACAAACAAACCAAAAAAAACAAAAAAAAAAAAAAACAAAAAAACCAAAAAAAAAAACAAAAAAACAAAAAAAACTCTATACCATATGAGTTAACATAAATTTTTATAATCTAATTTTAAATTCAATACATGAGTAAAAAGATACTAATGTCAACTAATTTAAAATAAAATTCAAAAATTTTAATTAGA
Organism: Ipomoea nil; assembly: GCF_001879475.1. Lineage (NCBI taxonomy): Eukaryota > Viridiplantae > Streptophyta > Magnoliopsida > Solanales > Convolvulaceae > Ipomoea > Ipomoea nil. Next base: position 230,014 of record NW_017618788.1, on the reverse strand, counting down.
TTGTTCAAGTTTATTTACGCGTAGTATATATCTCCAAATTCTCATCAGACGGTCATACTATTTTAATAAATTTATCTATAACTCTTCTTTGTGATTCTATTAATTGCTCAACTTTTTTTTTAACTTCTAGGCAAATGTTTTTTAGCCAACATTTTATTAAAAAATTATTATAAAATTGGTCTTAAAAAAAAAAAAAAAAAAAAAAAAAAAAAAAAAAAAAACATGTAGGAGATACAAACTAAATTGTGGAGTGCTTAAGTGATATTAATCTTCAAATAATAAACTTAATAAATTTACAATTTCATTATACACAAGTAATCCTAAATCCTAAATAAAATTAAAAAGCAAATAGGATTCCTAGCTAATTCCTAATTTCCTACTGCATGCAGTATACATTATACATAAATACATAATACATTTATACATCATCATACATTGTTGTAGAAACAATTAACAAAGATTAATAAGATGACCAATTACCAAAGAAAAGGTATTTGAGATTTTGAGTTCGTTAACACTAGTTTGCATAATTGCACTTTACAGAAACAAAGAAACAGTAGAGTACCTTAATTAGTATCTGTGTTTTTGCTTATATTTTGTACTGTGGTTCCTCGCTGACAATATAAGTATATATACAAGCCGTCATCGACAAGACGACAATACAAGCACCAAAGCAACTATACAAGAAAGGAGATTACTAAGTGTAGATTGCCGATTGCATATTACGGTTTGCTTTTGAGGTTTTTGAAATTTTAATGCTTTCATTTTTAACCGTTGAAAACTAAGAAGCATTTCAGGAGTGACTCCTGCGGTCCGGGATCTTGGCTCGGTAGCGTACGTGGGTGCGAGACGGGTTCTGTGCCTTCGTCTCTTCGACTTCAGAGTTCAGAAAGAAACGCGATGCTCTTTTATATATATATACTAGTTTTTTACGCGCATTGCGCTATTGGGATAATGCCCAATATTTTTTTTAAATAAGTACTTTAAAGTATATTAAGGCAAGATTATATTGAAATTGTTCATGAATAGATAATTATAGGTTGAATTTGCATATTTAAATAGGTAATTCTTCTCCCAAAGGTTGAGTCCCCAACCCCAAGGCCCCCCACACTCCGACCCGACAGAGCATTGTGGGAAGTTGTAAATCACGGTGACTCAATGGTTCAGCAGACAGGGCCAAATGCTAATACGCACAAGGAATCTGTCCACTTTGAACATAATTCCCGCATTGCCGCCGCCGAGGTTCAAACCTTGGTCTCTTCTCCCAAATACTACCCACTAAACCATTGAGCTAAGCCCGTGCGGGTTAAATAGGTAATTCTAAGTTAAAAATGCAAGATAATATAGTCAATATTGATTATAATTGTCAATAAAATAATTGTATAGGTATGGTTGAAATCAAATACGGGACATGCATAAGGGAGAACAAATAAAAATTAGGGTATAAAATATTAAATATATACTAATATTGTTTGAGGAGATTCCGACATTAAGATTTGTGGTTAAGTTCTATTAAGACTTTTTTATTAGAATTAGATTAATAGTGTAGTTATAATTCTATATTAGACTTTAATATTATAATTAGACTAACGGTGAATTAACGAAAAAGTTAAATGGATAATCATATAATTAAGGATAAATTAGAAAATCTTAAAAGAAAAAAATTAAAACCTGAACAATATGAACCATTCATTTGATTTAATAATTTGGCGGTCATTTTTTCTACCCAATGTTAATAATTAAATAAGGTCAAATCAGCTAGTATAATCCGCTAACGCTAACCGCTAACTGCTAATTGTCAAACAAGGACATTGCGAGGTAGTTCTCACTTCAATTTGTTGTGTGATTTGAATACTCTCTTTGTCACAAAATCTCTCAAGTAGTTAATATGGTTGGCTTTATTAATTATATTTTTTAAATTTTTTCATGGTATTAATAAAATACTTGGTAAATAAATATATAGCATTATTTTATGTTATAACTTTGATATTTAATTAGAAAAATAGTGCACAAAAAAGATAATAGATAATGTAGTGAATATAACCAATTGATGAATTTGAATGTAAAAATTTTTACATTTGAGAAAAATAAAGACAATATAACTAATGAAAATATTTCTTTTAATTAATTTACTGATAATTAATAATTTGTTTTTCACTGAATAAAGACATTGTAAGGACAATGTAGCGAATATAATCAATTAATAAATTTGAATATAAATAATTTTTATATTCAAGAAAAATAAAGACAATATAACTAATAAAATTATTTATCTTATTTAATTTATTGATAATGAATAATTTTTTTTTTGAATAAAGACATTGTGGACACATAATTCTAAATTAAAGAAATGCATATGTATTATTTTTTGTTGTAACTACTAAATTATTATTTATATATAATTTAATAAGAGTAAAATAGAGTACTAATTATGCCAACTTTGATTGGGATGAGGTTCGAACCTAAGACCTTTATAAGTTAACGGTGAACTAACGGCAATTCTTAAAATTTTAACGGAATTAGTAACGGTGTGTGGGTATTTTAGGAAATTTTAGTGTAAAATTTAAATCTGATCAATCTTTTAATAAATCTGAGCCATTCATTTGATTAAAATTTGTGACCGCCATTTTTTCTACCCATTATAGGCCTAACTCTCTTGGGCTCTTATTAGTATAGTAGATATAGAGAGAGAGGAAGGTGATCATATGAGAACAAGTTCATATGAGAAAATTAAAAATCAATTACAACCTTTATATCTATAAAAATGGCAAGATTCTAATGAAATTTTAAAAAATCCTGTTGTATTTTTATAATTATCGTGCAACTTTTAAAAATATACAGTGCACTTATTAAGATTATTCAAAATTGCACATCATATTGTTAAAAAGTGCACTCCATAGTATTAAAAATTGCACTTCATAGAATGCTAAAGTGCGTGTAAGTTTGAATTTTAGAACTTATGACTTAGTTTTTTGGTTTTATGTTTGGTGGTTTAAAGCTTCAATTTTTACTGGTTAGGGTTTAGTATTTACGATTTAGGTTTAAAATTTAATGTTTTCATTAATATTTTAAAAGGTTATCTAGAAATGCATTGTCTATTGTTAAATGTGCATTGTATTGCGATAAAAGTTGACCAATAAAATTGACGATAATTACAATATATTCAATGCATTTTTTAAAAAAGTTGGTAATAATTACAATTATGTCACCCCTTTTTTAAAAAATTTTATATGATTCTCATACATATGAAAATCATGCCTTATTAGGTGAAAATTTGTGAACTACTGAATGAGTACACACAATCTACTCTCAAGCATGCCTAGACTTGGTAAAGTCGAAAAACCTATAATTAAAAATTGTGTCCAGCTTTGTCACAAGAAACAATCTTGGAATGACTTTGTACTAAGGAGATAATGCAAACTTTCACCTGTCGTGAAGAAGAGTGGAGTAGACTTCATTAATAGCTGAACCACTATAAAAACTCTCTCTTTAGTTATTTACGCACTGCAATCATACTTCACATATTCAAACCCCAATCTTTATCTATCAAATCGACGTGCAAACATTCCTTTAAAAGGTTAACTTAATTCCACTGTGCATATAAACTCGGAGCGAGTTGTTAAGTTCTCACACTTAACGATTCGTAAAGATTTTCTAAAATCTAACAAATTATTCACCCCCTCTAGATTCGTTCCTCAACCCTTCGGGACCAACATCAACTGTTGCTTTTCAGTAATTCTTTAATCTATAGGGATCAACGTTATTAAATACAAAAGACTTAATTTAAAAATTATTTAAAATAAATAAGCGAAGAAAAAATAATTGGTTATACTTGGTTTCAATTTTGCAGAAGCAGTTTTTGTTTTTAAAAAAAAAAATAGAGAATATTCAAGCTTTTGAATCGGATCACAGGAATATAGGATTCTATCAAATTCTAATGTAATTTATAATGATTGTTGTCCTGAGTCAACATATTAGCTGATTCATTATTATAGATTCATGTGAACTATGAACACAAAGCTTGTCATGTGATGGTAATAAACATTAAGAAAGCTCACATGCCATAGCCATAGCTAGCTCATACTGTCATACACTCATACCATGCTTATTTTACCTTAAAGAAAATTTTATTTTTTTCTTTTCTTAGTATCCAACAATCAGAAATGGCAGTGAAATCAAGTGTATGTTACATACCAGACGATGGAATTTTTCCGATCAAAAGCCGCAATTCTGTTGTCCATCTCTGGTGCAAAAATTCATCTCCTTTAAAATCATGCACATCAGATATTCTGAACACTATCAAAACCCGGTGGCGGCAGTCGAGTATCAAAACTCGGCTGAGCCAGGTGTCCTAGGGAAAGGTATTGCATCCCGAATATTATCTATTCCCGTCGCAAACTGCACAAGCCTCTCAAAGCCTAGTCCAAATCCAGCGTGAGGAACTGGCACGTGAAGCAGATGACTTACCATTAACAAAATGACACAGACAAGTATTGGTGTAATTGTTCGGTTAGTATGATAAGATAGTGGTAATGTTAAAAAGGTTGGGGAGAGACTAGAGAGTAAAACCTGAGCCATAGCGCCGTAGATCGAGATACCACCAGTAGCTTTCTTTATTCAGATTTAAGTCATCTAAGCGTTTTTCCAGATACTCAAGGCGTTCCTCTCTCTGGCTTCCACCGATAAGTTCACCCACCTGAAACGAAGCAGTCAATAGAATAAAGTAATACCAATTATAAGCGCGCACACAATATGGATACCAATTATAATATACAGCATACCCGAGGAACCAACATATCCATTGCTGCAACAGTCTTTCCATCATCATTCTCCCGCATGTAAAATGCCTTAATATCCTGCAGTTTTCATGGGAAGATCTTCAATGAACGTTATCCGGCAGCACTTCATAATTTAGATAGTAAATGTAATATACTAATATCACTTCAAATTAATGCCTTTGGATAATCTCTTATTATGACAGGGCATCCACCAAAAGCTTCCTCAGTTATATAACGTTCATGCTCACTTTGCAAATCACATCCCCAGTTAACCTACAAAATGCACCAAAACACCCTCAATAAGCATACTAGTACTAGATTAGGAAACAAAGTTGTAGAACCTTAGCAACTCATAATCAGTTGGGCGTGAATAATCACATCGAACATATATTTAGGGTAATTGTTAGATCATACTTTTACATTAATGATGCACAGAGATTTCCAGAAGCAGATTAGTAAGAACCCCAAAATTAGAATAGAGTATTCAGATGCAATCTGTCCTTGTAAGCATATAACCATTAATGTGCAATCCAACTATCAGCTTAAGCTTTTAGTTGGGATGGAGCACATGCTTCAATTTGGTATCAGAGCCAGACCAAAGGTCTCTACGTCACCCGATAAGCGACTACGGTCCACGTGTTGCTTGGAACCCACCGCACACGTAAGGGGGCATGTGAGCATATAACCATTAATGTGTAATCCAACTATCAACTTAAGCTTTTAGTTGAGATGGAACACATGCTTCAATTGTGATCCACGTGTTGCTTGGAACCCACCGCACACGTGAGGGGGCGTGTGAGCATATAACCATTAATGTACAATCCAACTATCAACTTAAGCTTTTAGTTGAGATGGAGCACATGCTTCAATTGTCCTCACAACTGAGGTTATAATATCAATTCCCATTCAAAAGATATGCAGGGGATACACAATGAAGTGACAAAGTGAAGATGCTTACTGGGAATTCAAACTTCTTTTTTGTTTTCAACAGTAGTTCAATTGCATCAGTATAAGTCAACTGCACAACTTTTTTCTCAACAACATCCTGTTGGCCACACAATTGAAAGAAAAATCACTTGGGGTGTATGTAAATATTAAATATATCAGCAACATTACGGAGAAAATGTTGAAAGAATGCAAAAGGATACAGGGCTCAATTGTAAACAATGTGTAGACAAATTAATACTAATGGTTGAGAAGGCTAAAACTCATACACTTAATCGCTTGATGATTCCTTTCTCAATCCAAGTATTGAAGAATTCCATGTCTTCTTTGCAATTATCCAGAATATATTGTACCTTTCATGAATAATAATATATTAATAGAAATAAAGTTCAGAAAGGAGAAATTTATGTTAATATATACAGAGGAAATTACAACTAAACACAAAGCTGGGATGTAAGAAACCATCTTGTTTAACACATAATAGAAGGAAGCAATAGATCTGAATAGTGACATACTACGTACTGGAGATAGGCAGCTGCACAGGACATGTCATCTTCTAAATCAGCAAATGCAAGTTCTGGTTCAATCATCTTGTACAATAATATATAGGTGTTAGCTTTTTGAAGAAACAATCTCCAAACTGAAAAAGAAATTATACAAGCATTAACTAAAATTAGGTTTGAACTGTATACCCAAAATTCTGCCAAGTGTCTGGAAGTGTTAGAATTTTCTGCTCTGAATGTAGGACCAAATGTGTAGACCTGTGCACAAACCAAACAATTCCATGAAACTTTAAATGTAAAACAAATGACAAGATTGAAACAGATACGGATACTCAAAGAGCTATTAAACCACAAGAAAAAACAAAACAAAACAAAACAAAAAAAAAAAACAAAACAAAACAAAACAAAACAAAAAAAAAAAAAAAAAAAAAAAAAAAAAAAAAAAAAACTAAACTAAACTAAACCAAACAAAAAATCTAAAAAAACAAAAACAAAAACAAATAAAGAATAGATAAGAGAATATACATCATTGAGGGCAGTAGCATATGTTTCAGCATTGAGTTGTCCAGAAACTGTTAAGAAGGCTGGTTTCCCAAAAAAGTCCTGTAATATAAAGATGCAAAGCTATTTTACTAAAAGCATATTTCAAGATAAAAATCTACTACTAACAAAATCCAACTGGCCTTTCAACTTTATAGAGGAAGGGGTAATGGAATCAAAATTCACTTGCAATTCTTATACTTACTTGAGACCAGTCAATAGAACCAGATACAGTTTTTGGGATTTCGTTCACTGGAGAATTTGCAGGTTCTTTGGAGTTTGGAATCTGTTAGGGAAACAAGCCCTTACATGAGCATTAATACATACATCATCAAAAGATCAAACACAGCAGACCAAAAAAGATTTAAAAGAGAGAAATTATGTAGGGTTATGATCAGAAAAATAAAATCTTCCTCAAGAGCAAAAATATAGTAAATTGAGAAATCACGTACCAAGGTTGTCACACAAAATTGTTCGCCAGCACCTTCACAATCAGAGGCAGTGACAATAGGACTTGAGACCCAAACAAAACCATTTTCTTGGAAAAACTTGTGTGTAGCAAAGGCCAAAGCGTTCCTCACCCTTGCAACCTAAGAAACAACTCAGAAATTAAGATTGCAAATTGGTGAACCTAAAGGTCAAAAAAGGCAAGCATACATGAATATGAATATAACTATATAAGTGAAGTTTGCCAGACCTTGAAGGCTATATCAAATATTCAAATATAAACATGTGTAGAGCTTTAGCCAGGTATGGCATGCACAATTTTAAGTACTAGTATCACTACATTTTGAGCCCTTTAGCTAAAGCAAGCATTGGATCATTTATGGAGCCTTAATCATGATGCATAAAAAACTTGAAATAAAACACAGGTACAATGCAAGAATCAAGTCATACCGCACCAAAAGTATTTGTTCTAGGACGAAGATGTGCTTTGGTTCTCAAAAATTCTCTGCTGACTCGCTTCTTCTGAATTGGGAAGGAAGGATCACTTTTACCAACCTGAAAAGTTATCAGGAAAAGCAAAGTCATGAAGAACTAAAAAAGCCAATGACAACAAAAATATGAGCATTGAAGAAGATAATGATGGATCAAGGTTATCAAGGCGGACTTTCTAGGCGAGATGCCACCAACTGCCTAGTCGACTAGTCGACTAGGCGACCGCCTAGGCGATGACTAGGCGATGAGTATTAAATAAATAAAATATATAAAATATATACATATATATTGAAAATATCTTGTCTTGGGCAGCCTATTTACTTCAAGTTGCCTTTAGTAGATGAATAGTTTTTCCTAGAATAATGAGAAGTTTAGTATTTATTGTATATATTGGAAATATCTTGTCTTGGGAAGCCTTTTTGAACCCTATTTACTTCAAGTCATCTTTGAGAAGATGAATAGTTTTTCCTAGAGTAGTGAGAAGTTAGTATTTATTGATAACATGTCAGGGTGAGGTAGTGGGCTTTGCTCAGAACAGGAGGACGACGCCGGAGCTCGAACCGCGCCGCCATCGGAGCCTCCACGCGCCGCCGCCGTGCCGCTGCTCCGACGCCACGCGCCGCCGCGTGAGGCAGATTCCGGCGTCTTCTCCGGCTGAAAATTACACCGGTCAACTCGCCTTAGTGTGTAGGTTCTGCCCATGTATGTTTTGTGGGGTTTTGGGTTGTATTTTGCACTTAGGCGAGGCGAGCGGTCTAGGCGCAAGGCTGTGACCGCCCAGACGCCTAGGCGACGCCTAGATAACCCTGTGATGGATATAAAGCATGGTACCAACTCGATCCTTAGAATACAAAGTACCAGATTACTAGATTAGCCAACATTGCATATTGGCCAATAAAAATGAAGCTGCATACTTCCTAGTTCAATACTTCTATACAATTTCTTCAAATTCTTCTATCAGTAAAAATGACTACCTACCCCATCTCATCACTCAAAAGAATCCTTGAAGTACATTAGGACTTTGTTCAGAATTTGTATGCATGGAATGGATAAATCTTTGAGTTCTAATGATTTAATCTTTAATTCTTCAGATAAGATATTAAGATATGATTTTAGTTTTTGCATGACTACTGTCTTGATATGTATTTTTTTAGTAGAATGCTACACCACATAAAACTTTGTACTCCACAGGACATGAGTTAATATGCTGAGGACGCCTGTTACCTTGGAATTTAGAAACCAAAAGATAATTGGAAGCCCCGCTTCATGCATTGTGTTCTCCCATCTTCTTTGCATGTTTTGGAATCTGTTCTAGCAATTTTACTAAACGTACGTCATTGAAAAATGTTCTTTCTAGAGCACCTTATCTCTTTTGTAATGCTTCCTCTTTGCATGTGTTCAGATTTTAGATAAAATGTTGATCATGTATTCCTTTTTCTACTATGGAATTTACTTCCCATCATTTAAAAGTCAGTAAAAAGCATGTCTGAAAATAAAATGAAAAATAGCACACCGACACATATGGTCAGAACTAGCATTGTCAAATGAGATGAAAGTAACTAACATTTGGAGCCAAAATCAGAAGACAATTATTGTATAAATTTTCTACATTTAAGGAGAGCAAGAATGAATCGATTACCAGTATGAGCTTCTCAACTTTCAGTTCTATTTTCTGTTTTGATCCTTGGCTGCTCGCTATAGTGCCTTGTATCCATACTGATGCTCCAGTTACAATCAGACCATTCTCCACCTATTAAGCAACACCAATGCTTAGGGTGACTGAATAACAAAAATTGAAACCTTCTGACATAGTAAAGGAAAAGAAATAGATTATATATATATATATATATATATATATATATATATATATATATATATATATATATATATATATATATATATATATAATATTGATTTACAAGGCAAATAAAGTGTGCTAAAGAAAATTCTTATCCAAAATATTCCTAAGATTATTCCACTATCTCTAAAGCTCAAAACTTTATGTTTAATTCAGCTATCAGTTACCTTCAAAAGGAAAATGAAGATCCAGTAAAAATTTGAAAATAAGCATACATAAAGAGCAATTGAAGTGAAAGACCTCATGGCCTAAAGAGCATCTGCCTGTGACTCTAGGTAGGAAGTTGCATGTTCAATCCCCAACCCCCTAAAAAGTACCCACAAAAAAAATTAAAGAAATAAAGTGCAGTTGAAAACTCACTACCTTTTATCATTTTCCAATTAGGGAAAATGTTCCATGAAATATTCAAAGGGAAAGAGGCATGCTTTACCAATTATTATTCATTACAGGAAATTCTTTTAGTTTTGTAAAATCGCAGAAAACCAAAAGTTTCCAGAGACACTAAATCCTGCAGGCAGAGCGCATAATTGAATCAGGAAAAGGACATGATATCTTTAATCTTTAAAGGATAAGAAGGCCAAATTCCTGCATTTCTTTAATGCCTTTTCCCCATTTTAACTCTGATGAAAGTATGAAACTCAGAAACAAAGTTTTGAAGGGCAGGGGTTAACTTATGAAAATAATTAAAGAAAAAAATTACCTTCTCTATAATTTATTCATTTGCTACTGACAGACCAAAGAAGTAACATTTTCAATAAGATTATGCACACAGCCTACAACTATAATGTTACTCTAAAATCGCACTTTCAAAATCCAATTGTCTCATCTCATCTCCCCCCGTTTAGACCCAGAACTCTTTAAATCTCCTTATTCTCAAGGAACCAAAGAAAATATGAATATTGCATTCTTACTACCTGATCATAACCCTCGGCATCCTGGCTCATAACACATTGCATATTCGAAAGACAGGACCCATCATTAACCTGCACAAAGCAAATAAGCAATAACGCAAACTTCAATTTCCAATGGCAGAGGGGAAAAAAAAAAAAAAAAAAAAAAGCATTAAAGTTGAAAACTAACAGAGCATCATTTGCAAAATGAAGTCCGTCTCAGTATAATATATGAATACCTCTATAAATGTAACGCTGCTCTGTGCTCGCAAAGTCCGAACCCAACCTCGAACCACTAAAGTCTCACCCAATCGATCCAACCCCTCATTAGGCCCTCCTTTTATGTCTGCGATTCTCAATCTTCTCCGGAATTCCCCGATTTTCCTGCTTTCTTCAACTTCCTTTGTCCCAAAGTCGCCTGATAAAGGCCTTTCCACAGCTTCGCCAGACGAAACAGCGGAGCAAACTACAGAGCAGAAGCTGCGGCTGCGGCGGCAGACGGAATATGATGGTATGGAATGTGTTGGAGGCTTCGGCAAGAAGCAGGGGTAGCTATTGGGGACTGCCGTGGTTTTGGTGGTTTTGTGGTAGAGAGAGAGGAGGCGGACGGCAGAGAAGGGTTTTAGGCGGAGGGAAGTGGTGGCTGGCGACAAAGCCGCGGCCGCCATTTCAGTGTGAACACGTTTGTGCTGTTAAGACCACTGGCAGTGGCTTATAGGATTAGAGCTCCGAATCTCCAAATATTTGGCCGGAAGCCATGGGCAAAAAGTAAATAAATTTTGGTGAAATATAAGCGGCCTAAAAATTGGCATAAAGAAAATTTTCGTTCTTGGTTTGTTTGATTTTCTCAAACTCGAGATTAGAGGCTGATTGTAGTTCACGTTAATTAAATTTGTAAGAGCATCAATATCAATTATTGCATCTACCTTTTTTTTTTTTTGAATGCTACTCGCCCTATTACATTGTAGTATCTGTATAATGTCTGTATAATGCCTCCACTAAGGTTCGATCTCATGACCTCCAACATAAGAGAGGTCACATTAGCACAAGGTGCTTGGCACAAAAATGTAAATTATAACGTTTTAAAATTAAAAATTAAGTTACAAATTATGAAGACAAGTGGATACATATTTAATTTATTTTTTTTTAAATAACCTTTGCCAACAACGACCAAAAATGTGGCCGTTGCTGGCAACGGATATAAGAGCAACGGCCAGAATTTAATTAAATTGAGAGTGGCCACCAGCCGGTGGCCACTCTCAATCGCCCAGGCGGGCGCGTGTGATGTGGGCAGTGAGACGCAGTTGCGTCTCACTGCCTTCTTTCTTCTGTTTTTTTTTTCTTTTTTAAATTTTTCTGACATTCTTCCACTCTTTGCAGGGCAATTATTTTTCAAATAACTCCTACCCATATCAGTTATTATTTTGGGCTTGAGAGATTCACTGTACCAAGAACTCCAAATTATGCTCTAGTGTGGATGCTCTAAGAAAACAATTTCAAGGAATGTATTTTTTTAGTACTAGTGACTCTGTTACAATGTAGTATCTGTTCATAACTACTTTCTCAACTTACTAAAGCACAAAGAGCCAATAGTCCTGTGACACCCCGTAAATCTAAACTTTAATCAAGGATTAATTAGAGAATTAATCCTAGTCTCTTTGTTAATTTATTCCTAAAAATCCTGAAATTCAATAGTCGAGGGACTAGATTTTGACTAGTCACTTAAGTCAAAGGGTTGTACCTTGTGCTTCTTGATCTGTGTCATTGTTTCCTTGTCTTTCCAACTTTAGTAAGGGTAGGGATGTCTTTCTACCTAAGGTTTGTGATTCAAGCTAACCTAGCAACACCCTTTCATTTCATTCACCCTACAATCTAGACACAAAAATCTCTAGCCTCTCTCTAAAAAGAGTTAGCTTTTTCTCCAAGCTAGGATTTGGGTATCCCAAATCTTGCAAGTTGTCTCCCAAGATTCCTACTTTCTTCCTCTTGAAAATAGGGGATGGTAAGATCCTTGGTCTTTTGGTGTTTTTAACTTCCTTCTAGGTGTCTTTTTCTAAAGATAGAATCTTTGTTGTCTTTTGGTTTATGTATGAAGTTAGTGTGGAAGAGGAGCTTTAGGAAAGGCTTTCTAAGGGTGAAAAGAAGCAGTTATTAGGCTACAAAGGTAACCCATGCTTTACAAAACCTATTTTCTTACTTATATGATGATTCTAGGCTTCTACTTGTGATTCTTGTGTTGATTTGTGAGATTTGATGCATGATCTTGTGGTGATGCATGTCTAGAGCTTGTTCTTAGGTTTATTGAATGTCATTTCTTGGCTATTTCTTGGGTTCAAGTCATATTGTTGTTGTGTGTGAGATTTTGGGTGTTTTGGACTTGAATTTGGACTTGTTATTGAAAATCCCCGAAGGGATGTTTTGGTGTACAGGGTGGTACCCGCGGGCGGAACGGCGGGCAGGGCCCTACCCGCCGCCCCACTCGCGAGGTACGTGGTTCATCGTGGGCATGTACCCGCGGGCGGAGCTGCGGGTGGTTGTCCACCTGTGGCCCCACCAGCGGGGAACGTCTATGGATGTTGGCGAGGGTTTGTTCCCCGTGATTCTTTTGACTCGGTATTGATGTTTTGACCTCCCAATGTTGTTTTATTGGGCTATTTGTGAGTTTTCTTGATGTTTCGTATATCTAGAACGGTATGTTAGGAATCCATGTAGGATTTGGTGTCTTGAATCGTGCTAAGGGTCCAACCTTGTGATTTGTTGGGCTAATGTGAGTCTTGAATGTTCTTTGGAACTACTTTTGGTTTACCCGTTTGATAAGCATGCTAGTTTGATGTTGAAATGCTAGTGTGTGTGGTTTGTTCCTTCCTACTGGGGTTGGCAACTTGTGTTGACAATCATTTGGTGTTGGATTGTGATTCTTCGTTGTTGAGTATGGTTTCATGTCTTTGTTGTGATCCATTGATTGATTCCTATGATGTGAACATATGTAATCGTTGTACCCTTTGATTGATACTTGATTAAGGTTATTGTTCAACCTTAGTCCTCTTGGTAATGATGATGATCTTGTGTGACTATGATTGAAATTGGTGGTGTGTTACCTGAGCTTGGCTCGCATGTTGGAGGTTGTGTGAATGAAATTAATGGTACCCTCGTGTACTGAGAGTTCAGCGATGAGTAGGAGAGTTGGAGGGGGGACGACGGTCCTCGGAGGCATAAGGTTGGACTCAGATACAGGGTGGCACTAAGAGGTAATGGTTGGAATCGAAATAAGGCCGGGGGTAGCCATAAGGTTGGAACTATGGTACTTGTGACATGTAGTTGTCACTGTGGCATGTAGTTGCCAATGTGTGAATGTGTATTCTTTGCTTATGAGCATGTCTTGATGTATTCTACTTTGTGATAAGTCGAATGTATCTTGAGTTGTATCGTTCCTCATGTTTCTTGTCTTGTTGTTGTTGTAAGGATGGGGATTCCTTTTCCTTTTGAGAGCGTTTGATGAGTCCTTGAAGTTGACTTTTCTCTATGGCTTTTGAAATGATATATACTGTATTCCGTTTCAAAATGGTTTTGATTTATACTTATCTATATATGTTATTTAACGCGTATTAATGGGTTACCAACAATATTCGCTGACCGGGTGTTATCCCCATGTTATGTTTTCCTTGTGCTACAGGTTTTGAGTAGATGCCCGGGAGCGCTAGACTTGGAACAATAGATAGCTTAGTCACCTTGTCTAGACATTATGTTTTGTTGGCCTGTGAGCCTTTTGAGCAGCCTGTGTGCCTTGACTCTTTATGATTTGTTTAAACTGTTTAGTTTTTCCGCCTGTGCATCTTTAGTACTTTAAGATGTGGCATAATACCCCCGTTTAGACTTGCTTCCGCTTAGTGCTTAATGGATGATTCGATTGCTTATCTCTTGCCTTTTAAGTTTTAAAAATGTGGTAAAAATCAAGGGTGTTACAGTTGGTATCAGAGCCTAGGTTTGAGCCTAGGATGTTAGGATTTGAACTTTAAGAAGTTAAGTGTGGTTTAAGACCATAAGATGACCTTTAAGTACTTAAGTGTTTAGGACTAAGGACTTTCAGGACGCGTGGTGAGCTGTGTGTTGTTTGTCGTTTGTTGTGTTTGCTTCGTTGTTTTTGTTTAGTTTTAGCGTTTTTGCCGTTAGCGCTGGGTAAGGGTGCATTGTTTGCTTGTGCCTTCCGTAACGGTGTTGTTTTTGTAGAAATTTCACCATGGCTCCGCCCCGTCATCGCGCCCGTACGCCCGAGACGCCGACTAACGAGCAACTGGCTCAGAACTTGCAACATCTAACGCAAACGATGCATACTGTGACACCCCGTAATCCAAATTCAATTAAGGGATTAATTGAGTAATTAATCCTAATCCAATTGATAATTTAATTCCTTAAATTCCTGAAAATTCAATAGTTAGGGACTAGTAATTGACTAGTCAACCCAAAGTCAAGTGTTGTACCTAAAGCTTTTTTGAGTAGTTCCCTTACACCTCTTCATTTTAGTAAGGGTAATAAATACATTTCACCCTATGTTAGAATTTCAAGCTAACCTAGAGGACACTCCTCATTCTTTCCCCTTACACTTTCTAAACTTGAGCTCATCCTTCTCTCTAAAAGTTAGATAGCTTTTCTTCCAAGCCAAGTTGGAGCTTTACCAAATCCTCAAAGTTTGTCTTCAAGATTCCACCTTTCCTACCTTTGAGCATCTAGGAGGGTAAGATCTATGTTTATCTTGTGTTTTTAGTGTTTTCTAAGGTGTCTTTCCTTAAAGATAGAATCTTTATGATCTTTTGGTGTGTTCTTGAAGTGGGTGTGGAAGGTGAACCCTATTAGGAGCTTGGTGAAGTGTTAAGTGAAGGTTTTTGTCTACAAGAAGTAACCCATGCTCTACAAAATCTATTTTGCTTACCTATATGATGATTTCTTGGATTCTACATGTAATTTTGCTATGAAATGTGAGTGTTGATGCATTGTCTTGTGAAAATGCATATCTAGAGCTTGTTATTAGGGTTCTTGTATGCCATTGCTTGGCTATTCCTTTGATTCAAGTCATTTTGTTGTATTTGGTGAGATTTGGCATGTTTTGGACTTGAATTTGAGCTTGGAGTTGAAAATCCCCGAAGGGATTAATTTTTGGTACAGGAGTGTACCCGCGGGCGGAACGGTGGGTAGTGGCCTACCCGCCGCCCCACCCGCGGGGTACATGGTGGTTTGGGAGGTGGTTCCCACGGGTGGGGGTCCACCCGTGGCCCCACCCGCGGGTACACAATGTTGGCTTATTGGGGATTTGTTCCCCGTGATTCTTTTGACTCGGTATTTGGTCTTTTGACTTCCCGATGTTCTTTTGTGGAACTATTTGAGCGTCTTCTTGATGTTTCGTATGTCTAGAACTATATGGTAGGTATCCATGTAGGTTTTGGTGTCTTGAATCGTGCTAAGTGTTCAACATTGTGATTCGTTGAACCATGGTGAGTCTTGTGTGTTCTTCGGAACTATGTTTGGTTTACCCGTTTGACAAGCATGCTAGTTTGGTGTTTAAATGCTAGCGTGTGTGTTGTTTGTCCTTTCCTATTGTTGATGATGACTTGTGTTAATCATCGTTGTTGTTGGACTGTGATCCATTCCTTGATTGAGTATGGTTTCATATCTTCGTTGTGATCCGTTGATTGATTCCTGTTGTGGTGTGGTGTGTGTAGCTGTACCTGGATTGCACGATTAATGGTATGGGACATTAGTCACCAAGGTACGGCAGTGGTCTTCGTGGTGGCCATGACGCGATTATGGAGTTTGTGACCTGTGTGTAAGGTTCACGTATTTCTTGGGAGGCATGTGTTGCCGCGTGTGTTCGGTACCCTCGTGTACTATGAAATTGGTGGTCTTGTTGGAGATTGTTGGAGTGGGGACGACGATCCTCGGAGGAATAAGGTTGGACTTGGTGTACAGGGGTCCTGGAGGTACAGGTTGGAACTAGCTATAAGGTTGGGGGTAGCCATAAGGTTGGGACCGGGCATAAGGAAGGCATCTCAATTCGTGATGAGTGATGTCACGAAGGCTTGTGTAGCCATTGTGTGTGATTCTCTATTCGTGACGAGTGATGTCGCGAAGGCATGTGTTGCCAATGTGTGTCTCTTGTTCTCTTGTGTTTTGCATGTCGGGTGTTAATTTACTGTGTGATGGTAGATTATGCCTTGAGCCGTTCTTGTGAGTCGTTATTACTTCTCGATGTCTTGGGATGTGTTCCCTTATCTTTCTTGTGAGTGCATAGAGTTTTGTGTTGATCTCTATCTTGGCTTTTGAAATTAATATATACTATATCCCGTTTCGCAAATGATTTTGTATATATATAAACTATCTACATATGATATTTCACATGTATTGGTGGGTTACCAGCATCACTCGTTGACCGGGCGTCGTCCCATATATATATATATATATATATATATATATATATATATATATATATATATATATATATATATATATATATATATATATATATATATATATATATATATATATATATATATCTGTGTTTCTTTCAGGTGCTGATTAGATGAGGGCGCGGTCTAGAAGCTGTTAGAATAAATCCCTTTTTTTTTTATGAAGATTCGGGCCTGCGTGCCTTTGATTAGACTTAGATGTTATGTTGTTGACTTGGTTTCTGAGATTGTTGGATAATGATGCAGATGTTTACGCCTGTGCGCTCACTGTTGAGTGAGCGTGGCATAACACTCTACGTTTTCCATATATTTCATGCTTAACTCTTCCGCTATGTATGCTTTTATGGTTAGAATTATCTGCATGTCTAAGGTTTAAATTGGTATGGAATTCGGGGGTGTTACACATACGCTGAGTGTACACAACAACCATCATGCCCCTCTGCCGCCGCCTGCCGGGAATCGAGATGTGGGACGCCTAGTCTCGGGGCATAGGCCGCCAGTGTTCGCAGGAGAGGAGCATCCCGTGATACTCGAGGAGTGGATCCGGTCCTTCGATAAAATCTTCACCGTTGTGGGATGTCCTGAGGATCGCAGAGTGGAGCTGGCTTCTTTCTACTTCAGTCACGAGGCTGATCTCTGGTGCGTGCCAGACCCGCACCTTCCCCGCCTCAAGGATCAACTCGGGTAGAGAATGGAGATCACGCTAAGGCTTTTGGATGCAAGAAGTGTGGGAAGGACCACATGGGGAATGATTGCCAAGGACAAGCGCTCCGATGCTTCAAGTGCGGGGAAAGAGGCCACAAAGCTTTCGTATGCCCTCTCCAAGCTAATCAGAGAACCTTGCCATCCAATGCGAGACCTAGTGGACCTTCGAGAGGGAGTTCCGGGCAGGGTGCGACAAGGACAAGGTGTAACACCCCGTGTTACGACCCCTAAGATCAATTAAATCGTTGATCAATTACCCAAAAGAAAGAATTAAATCGCAATAATTAATTAGGAAAGACCCACCATAGTCCACGGGCCCTTATCCCGAAACCCAATCCTTAGTCCCAAAAGAAATAGAATTAGCAAGCCCATAATATTAGTTCCTAACTAGGACACCTAAATATATAAATAGGGGACTTAAGAGGCACCTAGAAACCCCCACAAGAATAACGCCCCACCTCCCCGAAGAGCTCCAAGAATCCCCCTAGAAGAAATCAAGAAAGCAAGAAAGCTTAAAGAAAGACCCTTCATAGCCAAGGAATTAATTAAGGCTAAGAGGTAACCCATGTCTCAACAAAACCTATTTTCATAGCTATGATTTCCCCCGTAGGATTTCCCCGTATTATTGTGTATTGGTGACTTGTGATATTATTATTGATGATTGATGGGATAATTCCATGGGTGATCTTGATATTGGGAGATTCCTGATAATTATGGTGTTCTTGATGATTATGTGGAGTTCTTGATGATTATATGTCGTTCTTGATTATTGTATGGCATTCTTAATGCTTATGTGTTATTTGTACCGAATCTTGTAATTAGAAGACGAACCGTATTCTTGTTGATATAAAAGTGATTAGAACCCTAGGTTGTATCGTATGATCTTATTCTTGGTTTATCGGGTGGGGAAATCGCATGTTTGGGTGTTGATTATATTTAGAAAAGCATGATAGGTTATGTGCCGTTCGTTTCTTGTATTTGATTCGTTAATTGTCTACGTGTTGCCGTTAATTGCATTGTAAAGTGTCTAAGCATGGTTTCGGGTTCCACAACGGTTCCCGGGGCGTAAAGTGTGTGAAAAGAGTCAGTGGGGGGTAGGGGACCCGCCACCTACCCACGGCCGTGAAATACCGCCCGGCAGCGGGTGGCCGGCGGGCGGGCAGCCGCCCGCCGGCGACCCGCTGCCCGGAACAGTAAAGTCCTGCGGGTGGCCCCCCACCCACCGGCTACCCGCTGTAAATTATCCCACCTTGGGATCCCGGCTTCCCCGTTTGATGTTCCCCCGTTCCCCGTGGTGTCCCAACGGACTCCGTTTATCGTGCCTATGTCTAGTTTGATATTTCGGGTACCGTTCATAGGTTATGGGTCTATTATATTGCATGCTAGTTGAATTGGTATCCCGTTGACCTAGGTGGAAGAAGCATGAACCCCTTAGGACTATTCTTAGTATGTGAGGGATCACGCATAGGTTTTGTTATACGTTTTCTCCCCTTCCCAACATGTTAATGTGGGTTGCATGTACTTGCTATATGTTATGTGTGTGTGTGTAACCCCGAGTTGGTTGAGATCAATCGGGCTATACGGGCAGTCGGATGGGCTGAGAACCATACCGGCTGTTAACCAGGCTGGTAGAGACCGGTCAGGTATATAAATATTATATAGGACTAAGTTCCACTATACGGGCAGTCGGACGGGCTGAGAACCATACCGGCTGTTAACCAGGCTGGTAGAGACCGGTCATGTATATAAATATTATATAGGACAAAGGTCCACTATACGGGCAGTTGAATGGGCTGAGAACCATCTCAACTGTTAACCAGGCTGGTAAAGACCGGTCAGGTATATAAATATTATGTAGGACAAAGGTCCATCAGCCGGTTGCGATCGGCTCCTCCGTAATGTGAGACGGGGCAGGGTGCTGCGGGGCCGTGTCAGAGCTATATGCGCTGACCCTCATGTATGGGCATGCGATTGGTCCTGTGGCGCCAACAAAGTGTGCTATTTGATGAGATATGGATGAGTTGTGTTTATGAGTATATTGGGGGATTTGACTATGGGATTTATGCTAGGGATTGTGTATGATGTGTTATGATTATTATTCGTGATCAGCTTTATCTGTCTTGCCTGTTGTGGATTGTATACGCTTGATTATAACTGTTGCTTGTGTCTAGCCTTATCTGTCGAGTCATTCCCGGTTTTAAAAGCTAGAGTCTCGTAGGATATATCTTCATGCTTCAAAATGGTTTTCGTATATCTATATATATCTCTATATGTATTGTATTTCAACGCGTTGGAGTGGGTTACCAGCATCTCTCGCTGAACAGATATATTTGGCTTTCAGGCACAGAAGCATAAGTCACTGGAGTACGCTAGAACTTGGAACGTAGAAGTAGATAGTTTCCCTTCCGGCCTGCGTGCCATGTTTATGCATTTACATTGCTAAGGATATTAGATAGTTAGCCTGTGCACCTGAGTTCTCTAGCTCAGGTGTGGCATAGCACCCCGGACTCTTGTATTATGTTTTGGGATTTAATGAGATTTCACCTTTATTTTATAAGTTTTAAATATCTTGAAAATCTGGGGTGTTACACAAGGCCTCCGGGCAGAGTGTTCGTGATGGGCCGGTCGCAGGCCGAGTCTGAGGGTTTGGTGGAGGAAGAATCCGCAGGTAACCTTTCTTAAGCCTACCTTTATCTTGAGAGCGTGCCTTCTTGTGATTCCCTTATCTCTTGTGGTGTGATTCTCATGTATCTTTCGGGTGATTCCCTTATCTCTTGTGGTGTGATTCTCATGTATCTTTCGGGTGAGTTTCCCTTTGTGATTCAATTATTCATTCTGAGTGGTTTAATGATAGTTCTAATTCCGAAGCTTTATGTGTATACATTTGGTTCAAACCTCACTCCTTTGTGTCACCCAAGTCAAAATCGTTCACTTAAAAATTGGATTAGCCAATTACTAAAGAATTCCTAGTGGTTAAGTCTAAAAAAGTTAAAAAGAACTTATTTTGTAATGACTAGTGAGTTTTGAACCCGAGTGTCCAAGTTTTTAACCCAACTTCTAAACCATTTGGATTAATTAGGTTTCTTAAACCTTATCCCACCTAAAGTCCTTTTAACCTATAATTTCCAACTTACCCCAAAAATCCCCAAATTAAAATCTTCTATTTCCTCAAATTTCCCCAAAATTTCCCAAAACCCTTCCCTCTTTCTCCTACCCGTGAACTAGCCGAGAAAACCCCAAACCCCCGCCACCACCCTCTGCCCGTCGTTGCTCCTATCGTCGTCGATCAACCACCGCCCGAAGCCGTTGCCGCCGCCGCCGTGACCTGCTGACGGACTCGCCGAGAAGCCGAAGAAGAGAAAAGAAAAAGAGGAAGAAGTTTGGGTCATTTCAGAATCATTCCTAGAAGGTCTAATTTTGCGAGAAGGGTGGAATGGGTGGATGCCCACTACCTAGTTTTGGAAGGTAAAACTTTTGATCCTGACTCTTTTTCGAGTTCTTTGTTGGAATTGTTGAATTACCAAGGGTTGTTGGATGGGTTTCTCGCCATTAGGACCGAGACTTACCCGAGTTTGGTAAAAGAGTTCTACCGTCACATGAGTGTGACCAAAGATAGTGGAAGGTTAGAAGTTACCTCTAAAGTGGGAGGTATGAAAATTGTCTTGACCGAAAAGCGGTTGGCTCAGCTTTTGAGTTTGACAACTACGGGAGTCTCGCAGTACAGTGGTGACTCTTGGATTGAGACAAGCAACATGAGTTATTAGAATTATCTGAGTTATCTTTTGGGAAGAGCTAGTGGGTTCACCCAGGCCACGAGGCCGGAGAGGAAGTGGTTATCTGCTGAGCAAAAGATTTTGGTCATGCTCGTTTCTGACTGCTTGTTGCCTAACAACAATAAGAGTCGTTTGCTGGGTAAGCTGGAGTGCACGTTTGCTTTCTGTCTGAAGAACAAAGTGAAGTTCAACTTGCCTTCGTTGATGCTACAACATATGGTCTATTGTCGAGACCATAACCGCAAGAGTTTGCCTTATGGCATGGTGTTAAGCTGGATCTTCGTTAGGAAAGGGGTGAGAGTTGAAGGTTGTGTGCCTAAGCCGGTGGGCAAGATGGTGCTGGATGCCATCAATCTCCGCAGCTGCAACCTTTCTCAGCTAGATGACGGTGACTACATCACTCTTGAAGAGGTCGCCAGAAAAGCCCCTGCCGAGAGGAGTTCGTTGGTTGCAGAGCTTGAGATTCCTGTTGGGAAGTTGAACCTAGCGGTTCAAAGCTTGGAAGGAGATGCTGGGAGCGAAGGCAAAGAAGAGCGAGAAGAGGAAGAGGAAGGAGAAGAAGCCGAAGAGGACGAAGAGAGCGACTCCGAAAGTGAAGAAAACATAAGGAGAAAGGAAGTGAAAACCAAAAAGGAACATGATGCTATGACACACGAGGAGCATGTGGTGACCCTTCTTCGTCAGCAGAACCGGATGATCGAGGAAGGCTTCTCTTTCATGAAGACTCAGTTCGTCGCCGTCAATCAGAGGTTGGATTGGTTGGAGGCCGGTTCTAGCCATGGTGGAGCTGGGGAAGACTCGAACGAGGACTCAAAGGAGTCGGAGGATGAGTCCTCTTAGGCCCGGAGTTGGGGTAAGCTCACCTCTTCGTTCGTTTGTTGTTGCCGTTTTGTAGTTGTTGCTTGTTGGCTGTGCTTTGTTGCTTTTCTTGCTTACTTTGTTTGTTAGTTTGTTGTTTGAATAGTTAGTTTAGTGTTTTGCTTTGTAAGAATCCAGTTTTTTGAGTTTAGGCGTGGTATAGAAGGCTTCTAGTTGTCATTGTCTTGGCCTTAGCGTTTGTGTGCTCAAGAAACTCCTTTTGAGACCTTTTGAAACCTTGCAATTTCTTGATCTTTGCAAACCTTACACCTTTTAGATCCTTGAAGTTTTGGTTAAATGGTATTCTTGTTTTCCTTTTTGTCACATTGTTGATTCGTTGCCACCCGCTTGATTGAACTCGTCGTGCCCAAGCTTCGGGGACGAAGCTTCTTGTTAGGGGGAGAGGATGTGACAACCGGTAAATCCAAACTCTAATCAAGGATTAATTAGAGAATTAATCCTAGTCTCTTAGTTAATTTATTCCTAAAAATCCTGAAATTCAATAGTCGATGGACTAGATTTTGACTAGTCACTTAAGTCAAAGGGTTGTACCTTGTGCTTCTTGAGTTGTGCCATTGTTTCCTTGTCTTTCCAACTTTAGTAAGGGTAGGGATGTCTTTCTACCTAAGGTTTGTGGTTCAAGTTAACCTAGCAACACCCTTTCATTTCATTCACCCTACAATCTAAACACAAAAATCTCTAGCCTCTCTCTAAAAAGAGTTAGCTTCTTATCCAAGCTAGGATTTGGGTATCCCAAATCTTGCAAGTTGTCTCCCAAGATTCCTACTTTCTTCATCTTGAGCATAGGGGAGGGTAAGATCCTTGGTCTTTTGGTGTTTTTAACTTCCTTCTAGGTGTCTTTTTCTAAAGATAGAATCTTTGTTGTCTTTTGATTTATGTATGAAGTTGGTGTGGAAGAGGAGCTTTAGGAAAGGTTTTCTAAGGGTGAAAAGAAGCAGTTATTAGGCTACAAAGGTAACTCATGCTTTACAAAACCTATTTTCTTACTTATATGATGATTCTTGGCTTTTACTTGTGATTCATGTGTTGATTTGTGTGATTTGATGCATGATCTTGTGGTGATGCATGTTTAGAGCTTGTTCTTAGGTTTCTTGAATGCCATTGCTTGGCTATTTCTTTGGTTCAAGTCATATTGTTGTTGTGTGTGAGATTTTGGGTGTTTTGGACTTGAATTTGGACTTGTTGTTGAAAATCCCGAAGGGATGTTTTGGTGTACAGGGTGATACCCGCGGGCGGAACGGTGTGCAGGGCCCTACCCACCGCCGGTTCATCGTGGGCATGTAGCCGCGGGCGAAACCGCGGGTGGTTGTCCACCCGTGGCCCCACCCACGGGGAACGTCTATGGATGTTGGCGGGGGTTTGTTCCCCGTGATTAGGGGTGTAAATGAGCCGAGCCGCTCGCGAGCCGCTCACGAGCGGCTCGGTCAACGCTCGGCTCGAGCTCGGTCAAAATCGAGCTCGAGCCGAGCTCGAGCGGCTCGTCAAATAAACGAGCACGAGCCGAGCCTAGATACTCTAGGCTCGTGGCTCGTCGAGCCGGCTCGCGAGCCGTATAATATATGGTATAATATAATTAAAATATATAAAAATAATAATTAATATTTAAAATTTAAAAGTCAAAGCTCAAAACTCAAAAGCCCTAGAATTCTAGCGCCTTCAGAATTTGATATTTTATATTTCGAGTTTCGACTGTCAAGAGAGACTTTGGCAGTTTCTATTCGACAGGGTGTTTGGCTAAAGAAACTTCGACAGTTGCCACCGGTGATTCACGACCAGACTTTGGCTCCAGGACATCGTCGACTCTGTCCACCCCCAGGGTTTCCGTCGCGAGGAAGCTATAATTCTAGGTATTCATACGTTTGCGTTATTGGAACCTTGATATAAAAAGAAGATATAATTCTAGGTATTCATATTTCATACGTTTGCGTTATTGAAACTTTGAATATATTAGTTCATTATGGTATTGATTCAATTTAGCTATATTCCAGTTTAGTTTCTTGGGATTAACTATTGAAGATATAATCCAGTATTCCAGTTTCTTAATTTGTTAAATATATTAGTTTAGTTTGTTATGGAACCTTGAATATATTAGTTCATTATTGTTAAATATATTAGTTTAGTTTGTCATGGAACCTTGAATATATTAGTTCATTATTTATTTCTTATTGAAGATATAATCCATTTACTTGCAGCAATATAATTTTATAATCCAGTTTCTTAATTTGTTAAATATATAATCCAGTTCATTATGGTTATTATATTAGTTTCTTAATTTGTTAAATATATGAAAGTAAGGTACTAGAATATTGGATTAGTTGTTGTTGAATTGAGGTATGATAACTTGATGTCGTAACTGTTTTCCATTAGGCATGTGAGCATGTCTACCGATAATTCATCTGTCCCGCAAAATCCACACACTCTAAATAGTGTGGTTGGTGAAAGCAATGAAACTATTAATCAATCACATGAACAATCTGAAGGAGTTGAAAGAGTAGAATTACATTCAGATGATCATGACACACAACAAAATGAAGAAACACACGAGCAAAGGATACACTCCAAAGGTCAAGAAGTTTGGTATGTGGGGGACGTTTGTTTCATGTTCGTTGTTGTGCACACATCTTGAACTTGTGTGTTCAAGATGGATTAGATGAGATTCAGAACATCATTAGTGATGTTAGAAATAGTGTGGAATATGTGAACCGGTCGGAATCAAGGCGTATACAATTTGCTAACTGTGTGCAACAATTGCAATTGAAAGATAGGAAATTGATTCGTGATTGTAAAACTAGATGGAACTCAACTTTTGAGATGTTAAGTTGTGCACTCAAGTTCAAAGAAGCTTTCAAGAT
The DNA here is from genome assembly GCF_001879475.1 of Ipomoea nil. Lineage (NCBI taxonomy): Eukaryota > Viridiplantae > Streptophyta > Magnoliopsida > Solanales > Convolvulaceae > Ipomoea > Ipomoea nil. The sequence continues at coordinate 204,894 of NW_017618788.1, read as the reverse complement.
GCTAAAAGATCGTGATCCTTTCTATGAGAGTTGTCCATTGGAAGATGATTGGGACAAGGTTGTCAAAGTTTGCTCAATTTTAGAGACTTTCTGGACAGCTACTCACATTATTTCAGGTTTGTTTCTTTTAATATATATATTTTTTAATTTAGTTAAGGTTGTGACTTGTGAATTGTGATTATCTGAATTCAAATTTATTTCAGGTTCTGAGTATCCTACTTCAAATTTGTTTCTTCAAGAAGTTCAAAAAATCAAATCAACATTGGATAGTCATGTAGATGATGAAGATGACTTTATTAAGGATTTGGTTAAAATAATGAAGAAAAAGTTTGATAAATATTGGGGTGAGTGCAATTTGTTGATGGCTATAGGTGCTGTTTTTGATCCAACAAAGAAAATGCTTGCAGTTGAATTCTGTTTCCCTAGACTTTATTCTGATAAGGAAGCTAAGGAGAATATAGCAAAAGTGAAGGAGATCATCAATACTCTTTATGAAGAGTATGTTGCTGAATCAATGAACAAAGATAATCCTGAAAATCTAAGTTCTTCTAACACTTTTAGAAGCCAAGTCAGCCGCCAAAAGTCTACATATGCTTGGGAAGATTTTGAGGGATTTGTGCCCAAGTTGAAACTTCAGGGCCTAAAAACTCTGAGTTAGTAGACTATCTAGAAAAAGCGCGTCTTAAGACTACTGAGGTTCCAAGCAACTTTTGTTCTTTAGATTAGTGGAAGATGCATAGACTGCAGTATCCAATATTGTCTCGAATGGCAGCAGATATTTTAGCTATACCTGTTAGCAGTGTGGCTTCAGAAGCAACATTTAGTGCTGGGACAAGGGTAATTGATTCGTATCGTGCATCATTGTTGCCTGAAACAGCCCAAGCTTTACTTTGTGGGGGTGATTGGCTAAGACATATACATGGAGTTACCAAAAACAAAGTAAGTTAACTTTTATGCTAAAAGATACATTATTTTTTAAAAAAATATTTGTTTAATTGTATACTTATTTTTATTTTATTTTTTTTTGTAGAAAGAGAAATCATTCCAAGAAATATTTCTTCCGGCATCCAACTCATGAAAGTAAGTTACAAAGTAACATCTTTGTTTAACTATTTTTAATTAATTTCATTTATTATCTAATATTATTCATTTTTTTTTTTGCAAGTTGAACAGATATTTCCTGTTTTGAACATATCCGGGACGAAATATATATGTACAAGGAATCAAGGACTACTACACTGTTGACTTGTGTTTTGTTGTGATTTGCAAACTTATTTTGAATGTTTTGAAGTTTGAACAATGTTATTGACTTGTGTCTTCACTATCTTTTACTTCGTTGCAAAATTATTTTGATTGTTTTGATTTGAAGTTTGGATTATTTATGTATGGATAAAACAGAGTAGTTTAAATTTTAAATCAAACAGGTCAAACCGTCAAATTCAAGGTTAAAATCGAGCACGCATTTGAACTCAAACTCGAGCTCGAGTTCGAGCCTGATCTCGAGCTCGAGCCTGATCTCAAGCTCGAGTTTGAGCCTGATCTCGAGCTCGAATTCGAGCTCAAAATCACGCTCGAACTCGAGCTCAAGATCGAGTTCGAGCTCGAGCTCGAACAATCGAGCTGCTCGAGCCGAGCTCGAGCAGCTCGATAATTGCCGAGCTCGAGCTCGAGCATCCAGTCACGAGCTCGATCGAGCACGAGCTCGAGCTCGAGCATAGCTTCATTTACCGAGCTCGAGCTCGAGCATACCCATGCTCGAGCTCGAGCATAGCTTCATTTACCGAGCTCGAGCTCGAGCATACCCATGCTCGAGCTCGGCTCGGCTCGTTTACACCCCTACCCGTGATTCTTTTGACTCGGTATTAATATTTTGACCTCCCAATGTTGTTTTATTGGGGTATTTGTGAGTCTTCTTGATGTTTCGTATGTCTAGAACGGTATGTTAGGAATCCATGTAGGATTTGGTGTCTTGAATCGTGCTAAGGGTCCAACCTTGTGATTCGTTGGGCTAATGTGAGTCTTGAATGTTCTTTGGACTACTTTTGGTTTACCCGTTTGATAAACATGCTAGTTTGATGTTGAAATGCTAGTTTGTGTGGTTTGTTCCTTCCTATTAGAGTTGGCAACTTGTGTTGACAATCATTTGGTGTTGGATTGTGATTCTTCGTTGTTGAGTATGGTTTCATGTCTTTGTTGTGATCCATTGATTGATTCCTATGATGTGAGCGTATGTAATCGTTGTACCCTTTGATTGATACTTGATTAAGGTTATTGTTGAACCTTAGTCCTCTTGGTAATGGTGATGATCTTGTGTGACTATGATTGAAATTGGTGATGTGTTACCTGAGCTTGGCCCACATGTTGGAGGTTGTGTGAATGAAATTAATGGTACCCTCGTGTACTGAGAGTTCGGCGGTGAGTAGGAGAGTCGGAGGGGGGACGACGGTCCTCGGAGGCATAAGGTTGGACTCAGAAGTACAGGGTGGCACTAGGAGGTAATGGTTGGAACCGAAATAAGGCCGGGGGTAGCCATAAGGTTGGAATTATGATACTTGTGACATGTAGTTGTCACTGTGGCATGTAGTTGCCAATGTGTGAATGTGTATTCTTTGCTTATGTGCATGTCTTGATGTATTCTACTTTGTGATCAGTCGAATGTATCTTGAGTTGTATCGTTCCTCATGTTTCTTGTCTTGTTGTTGTTGTAAGGATGGGGATTCCTTTTCCTTTTGAGAGCGTTTGATGAGTCCTTGAAGTTGACTTTTCTCTATGGCTTTTGAAATGATATATACTGTATTCCGTTTCAAAATGGTTTTGATTTATACTTATCTATATATGCTATTTAACGCGTATTGATGGGTTACCAGCAATATTCGCTGACCGGGTGTTATCCCCATGTTATGTTTTCCTTGTGCTACAGGTTTTGAGTAGATGCCCGAGAGCGCTAGACTTGGAACGATAGATAGCTTAGTCACCTTGTCTAGATGTTATGTTTTGTTGGCCTGTGAGCCTTTTGAGCGGCCTATGTGCCTTGAGTCTTTATGATTTGTTTAAACTGTTTAGTTTTCCCGCCTGTGCATCTTTAGTACTTTAAGATGTGGCATAATACCCCCGTTTAGACTTGCTTCCGCTTAATGCTTAATGGATGATTGGATTGCTTATCTCTTGCCTTTTAAATTTTAAAAATGTGGTAAAAATCGTGGGTGTTACAAGTCCGCCTCCACTGAGGCCCGAACCTACAACCTCCCACAAGGGGAGCAACTTGGTACTAATTTCAAGGAATGTATTTGATTGGCAGAAAGAAAATTTTCTTTCTTGATGCATTTGTAGTAAATCTTGTACGTTCTGCATGTATATATCTATTTACTATTGTTCAATTTTATGCACCTAGTAAATATAGGTTTGTTTATATATAAATTTAATTGATAAATAGTGTTATTATCCTTCGTAATAGTGGGATAGACAAATTTCTTATGTTTATAATATACTTTTAACTTGATGCCAAACAGACACTTTATTTCTTTCATGGACACTTTAAGGAGAAGCGTGGTCTTAGGCCGGGGACCCTTTATCTCCCATTCTCTTTACTCTTTGCCTTGAGTACTTATCTAGACTTCTTGCGGTCAAGGTTAGAACTTAGACATTTAACTTCCACCCCAAGTGTGAAAGCCTAAAAATTACCCACTTGACTTTTGTAGATGACTTGATGTTTTTTTTTTTCTAAAGGGGATGGGCCCTCTGTTGCCACTCTTATGGAGGCATTGGCTGATTTTGAGACCACCTATGGCATTTCCATGAATGTCTTGAAATCTAACATTTTCACGGTTGGGATCCATGATAATCGCTTAGCCTTTACTGGGCTTCCTACCCTGTTAGGTACTTGGGTAATCCCCTTGATGCCCAAAGGCTTAAAGTAGTCTTTTTTTAATTTGCTCCTCTGATTGGGTCTATTTCAGCCTACATCTCCACCTGGAAAGGTCATACCCTGTCTTATGCGGGTAGGTTTGAGCTTTTAAAATCTGTCATCCAGTGAATGATTGGGTTTTGGCTCCAAAATTTTCAATTCCTATCACTCGGACTGTGGTTGACCATGTGATTTCACTCTGTAGGAACTTCCTATAAGCTGAGAAGAGGGCAGCAGTAGCTTGGGATACCATCTGTCTTCCCTTACAAGAAGGTGGTGTAGGCATTCATGACTTTCGTATTTAGAACTTGGCCTTTCTTACTAAAGTCCTTTGGAATCTTCCTTTGAAAAAGGATTCTTGGTGAGTCAAATCAGTCCACACGTACCATCTTGCCAATAAAGATCTTTGGACTTAGGCATCGAAAAAGATGGACTCTCCTCTTTTAAAGAGCTTTGCATTTGTGCGGAATCTCTTAAGCTCTAAATTCAGCTCCGCTAGAGATTGCATTGTTGTGTTGTCCAATTTTGCTACCAATGGTGATCTTTCAATTGCCCGTGTGTATGATATTCTGCGCACTCGCAACCAAACCTCCTTTGATTGGAAACGCATTTGGAAAGATTTTGTTCCCAGGAAGTATTCTTTTATTGCTTGGATCCCTTAAGGATACACTGGTCACTAGGGATAGACTTTTATTTTTGGATATCAGTAGATTATGTCCTCTGCGTAATCACAATGATGAATCTTCTTCTTATCTTTTCTTTGTTTGTCCATTTTTCTAATAGGTTTGGGGCATTGTGCAAAGAAGTTTTGGGTTTGAGAAAAACACTATGACAATTCATAGTGCAATTAAATGGATTTGTAGACTGCATAGAGTCACTCGTGTCTCTTCCAAAGTCATCTTTCTGACTCTCACATGTATAGTGTACCACCTTGGAACCTTTGAAGATACATGAATGATGTTGTTCATGGGTTGTTTACCGTCAGCTCTTGCTTTGGGGAATGTGAATTTTTTAATTATTGTGTTGGCTCAATGTTGGAAAAAATTAATTCTTTGACAAGTGAATTGTGTGGATTTGTCACATATGAGTTGTGAGAATTCTATGATAGATTCAAGAATTAAATGGTGCAATGCGATGGATTAAAGAATTAAAATGAAAATGGTCATGCCATGCGAAATGCATAATGCAAAGTCAGAATGGATGATGAATTAAAGAATTAAATGAAAATTGGCCATGCAAAAATGGATAATGCTAAGTCAGAATCTGCATCCACTTTTTTAGCTCGAAACAAGTGGTGGAGAAATGACTTCACATCTCAAAGGCACAATGAATGCTGATCATGGAGTTAGTGCCAACATTGAAGTAAGTTAGTTGCTAGTTACAATGACCTATTACACTATAAATAAGCTCCTTGTAATAGTTGACAATTGAAGTTTTCAGACACAATTGAAAAATATTCTACCTAGAAGAAAACATCAAGAAGTTGAATGGAAGAAAATTCAAAGTGATACGACTTCAATAATTGAAATTGAAAAATCAAGTTGGTTACAATTTGTGTAATTTGTAGAACTAGTATAGTACCCGTGCGATGCATGGATAATAACATATATTCAATAATTATATTATTTATCAAATTTAAATAATGTAAATAAATACTCAAAATATTACGGAGTATATAATATTCTAACAATATCTTATTATAATAAAGTATGTATAGTACCTAGCCTCTGTTTGGGAACTTATTTAGGAGCTTATAGCTTATTTTAAGTTACTAATAAGCTATAAGCTCTGTTTGGTAACGTTCCCAAACTAAGTTCCTAGCTTCCTAATTTTTTTCCATCTTTATCCTCATTATTTTAAAGAAATGAAATAATTTACCCTTCCAAATTAAAACCATTTTCTCTTCTCCTTTATCCGCAACTTTCACCGCAAATATTATTATTATTATTATTATTATTATTATTATTATTATTATTATTATTATTATTATTATTATTATTATTATTATTATTATTATTATTATTATTATTATTAGATTCTCAACAATATTGCTACTTCATTATGAGATGCTAGATCATGATTATGCTAATAGTTTTATTTCAAAATGTTAATTTTTTTAAAGACAAAATGTTAAATTTTAATATGTAAACAAACTAATTTAAATTTTATGAAGATGTCATTTTTAGTCTTTTCACATTTATCAACTTATCAAAAAGCTAATTTTATCAAACACTTTCAATCATAACAGCTAGCTTAACAACTCTTCAGTTTTCAGCTCCTAGCTTATAACTTTTCAGCTAGGTTTGCCAAACAGAGCCTAATATCAAATTTTGCTTTATAATGACTTAGTGTTGGGATTAAATTTTTTAAAAAAGGGACCATATACCCATCACTTGTCAAACTACAAAAATACAATGGGCATACAAAGAAAATTATACCAAAAAAATCACAAAGACTGAACCTAATTTGTGGGTATTTATAAGCAAGCTAAGGGACATCTAAAAGCTAGAGTGCAAAGTGACTTTGCTAGACATAAATTTTGAATTTTAAAATTATAAATGTAGTCAACAAAACAAATAATGTATTTGGCTACCTAGAAGTATTAGAATTTGCATATACTAAACTATTACACTAAATATAATGTAATATTAGTAAGCCCATGCTATGTGTATTGTTTAAGGTGTCTAAGATAATATTTTTTTTTTTTTTAGTAAATGCAGGTCATGCGTGTTGCTTCCATGGTGGACCAGGGTCACCTTCCATGGCGGGTCCTGGTCCAAAACGACATTGTTTTATATCAAATGTCAATTAGTACATCATATTTAACAATATTATCATAGACTATGTTCATAATATTTGTTCTACATGTCCATAAATCAAACTTTAGTGTCCATAAACACAAAACTAAATATACATTATATGCATTTTCATTCATCTATAGTTGGTTCATAATATCAATTCTATATGTTCATAAAAATAAAGCTTAATGTTCATAGACAGTATACTATGAACGCATCATGTTTAGTAATATTCATTGTGTGCTATACTCATAATCTAAACACATAATAAATTTCAATTCAAGTTATATCCCTGGTTTTATGTCCGTTTTTTCTGTTAAATTTTTTGTACCTTATGCTATAAATGTTGTACTATATAATTTTTTGGACAAAAATGTCCATCTCGTTATAACTTCTGTTATCTTTTAACATTGTTATTATCATGCACATGCATAAATAATATCTTTTTCTTACATTCTTCAATAGTAAGTTTGATTTTATTTAGATTTTAATTAAATGTTACCATAGTTATATTTAGTAATATGTCATTTCTATCATTCTTACTACATTAATATTAATATGAATTCTACAAATTTACACACACACACACAATTATTTAAAAAAAATATTTTAACATTAAGTATTAATATTGACATATATTTTTGCGCAACGCACATATGAAATAGTGAAATACTAGTATTTGTTATATATGTCTATAAACATACATATTAAAGTTCATGAACACTAAACTAAATATACATCATATGTATTTACCTTCACTCTATAGTAGGTTCATAATGTTCGTTAAAACAAAGTTTAATGTATATAAATATTACTATAGACGCATCATGTTTAATAACATTCATCACGTACTATGTCAATGATATTTAGAAAAAATTTCACTTTTGGTCCCTTGACAATAATACATGAATCACATTTGGCCCTTGACTATTAAAATTTTCTAATTAGCTGCATGACTATGTAATTTGTATCACATTTGGTCTTGTCGTCCAATTTCCTAGCTAACTATTGCTGGAAGTGCTGCATTTGCTTCTTCCGGAATGACCACTGCATGCATTTACTTATTTCGGATGGAGCACTTCCGACAATAGTTGGCCGAAAAATTACAGCCATACACCTAATTAGAAAATTTTAATAGCCAAGGACCAAATGCGACTCATGTATAATAGTCAGTCGACTAAAAGTGAAATTTATTCTAATAATTATTCTATATGTCTGTAAACATAAGTTGTAATGTCTAAAAATCCTAAACTAAATGCACATCATCATATGCATTTCTATTCATTTTATAGTAGGTTCATAATGTTATTTCTATATGTTAATAAAGACAAAGCTTAATGAGTTAATGTATATAAATATTAAAATAAAGCAATGACTTTATATACCTATAGATTTATTTAAAATTTTAAAATAAAATATATCAATATGGATGTCATTCAAAATATCTTAATTAGAGCTTTTTAATAATATATTTTTATACATTAGTTGTATTTTTACAACAAGAAAAAGAGAAAACTAAACACAAGTTAAAATTAACATAAAATTACCATATGAAAGAAAAGTGTAATTAACTTTAATTTTAAATGACATTTTTGTCCAAATAATTGATATTACACAAATACCCCTAAGTTTTGGGGGAAAAACCTTTCCAGGCACTTCTATTATTATTATTATATAGACATAGATATAGATATCGATATAGATAGATTAGCTAAAATTGTAATTCTTTATTTTTTAGGAAGTTACTTACAAGATTAGTGTCTCAAATAGGTGCCAGTCCTAGTTTGTGTAATTCATTAAATCTTGTGAAGTGTAAAAACTTGAAGTTGTACTTGGGTGAAAAATATTTTGGGCGTGGCCCCGCAGAATGGAAGGCAGTCTTCAACTGCGTTATCAAATACCTGTGTTCATAATTACCTGTCTCATATTCTGAAATATTTTCCTAATTTGTTTTTGAGTGCTTCCTGTGATAATTTAAATCGTTAGTGAACGTACATCCTTGCATTATAAACTAACAATTGGTATCAGAGCAGTGTCGTTCAAATTACTGGTGAGATCCTATGGATACTCGAGTTATTTTTTGCAATATGGAAGAAAATGGCTGGACCCCATCAACAACCACGGAACAAAATGAGACAAAGAAAAAACCAGTGATCAGTTTGATAATAGAAGAGAAAAGGTTGTCATCAGCTAACAATAGAGCCTTGAATGCAATTCATAGCGCCATGAGTTCAGACCAATTCATGCTTATATCCGCCACAGATCGGGCAAAGGATGCATGGGATGCACTAGAAACCCATTCTGAAGGTACTGGATCTATGAAAGTATCCAAAATACAGATGCTCATGTCTCAATATGAGAGTCTACGGATGGAAGAGACAGAGACTGTCTCAGAGTTTAGTGCTCGTGTCAAAAGCCTTGCAAACAATGCTTTCAACCTAGGGGAACCATTCGATGAAGAAAGAATGGTCCGTAAGGTGTTGCACTCTCTACCTCCAAAGTTTAAAATGCAAGCAATTACTATTAAACAATCCACAGACCTGAAAAACACTCTCACTAGATGCGTTGATGGGCAGCCTACAAACCTTCGAGATGGAGTTAGATGAGGAAGACAAGTACTCAAAGAAAAATAAGGGAGTGACTTTTGGCGCTACACAGAATACAGGCTCACATTCTGAATCTGATGAGGCCATGGTGTTGTTAACTATGAAATCTACAAAATTTCTAAAGAAGGCCAGAGGTCGCGGGAAGACCAGAGGATCAAACACAAGAAGTGAATGATCTGGAGCAATCAAAAAGCAAAAAATGTGTGCACCGACTACAAACAGAAGGATATTCAATGCTATGAGTGTGGAAGCTACGGGCACATGTAAGCAGTCTATGCTAACAACAAAGGAAATAAGTCATTTACTCTCACTTTGAGTTATACAAATGACTCTGAAAAAGATGAACAAGAGGAGCAGCAAACCAGCAACTTTGTGGTATTTCAAGGCAATATATGTCACACAAGTGATATAGAAGAACGAGCTAACTTTGAAAAATTCTTCAAGTGTGCAGATCAAGAAGGAGAGCACAAGGAAGCGTCAGGTCATGAGAATGACTCTCAATCTCAAGATGAGGATGATCTAGCAAGCGCATAAGAAGAATTCTGCATAAGTTGGTGCAAGGTAAGTAAATTAAATCGCTCTCTGCTAAAAAATGTTAAAAATCTTGAAGAAGAAAACTTGAAACGGAAATCTTCGGTAAAGACACTTGAAAAGAAGATAAGAATAAAATATTCCAGTGAAAGGTCTTTACAGAAGGAACTGGAGCACTTGATGAAACAAGTCTGGATGCTGAACACGGGAACAGACGAGTTAGATGAGATACTGAGAAGAAATGGACAATCCTCGACCAAAACAGGGTTGGGATATGTTAAAGGAACAAGCAATCAGCCAAAGATAACTTGGTTGAGAGAAAATACAACAAAGGTAAGGAAATACACTAGTCATTTTTTCAATCAAAGTTGTTTTAGGTGTAATAAACAAGGTCATGGTTGGAGGCGGTGTAAAGAACAAGAGCTAAAATTGAAGAAACTGTGGAGACCCAAGATCACATGTATGGCGACAAAAATATCTATGTCAGCCAACATGTCATTAACATGGTACTTCGATAGCGAGTGCCTTAGACACATGACTGGACACAAAGGGTTTCTAACAGACATAACATATGAGCATGCTGGTCAAGTCACCTTCGGTGATGGAGAAAAGGAGAAATCATTGAACGAGGAACGCTCGACATAGAAGGTATGCGTAAACTTGAGAATGTGTTTTTGATAAACGGTCTAAAAGCCAATCTGATTATCATAAGCCAATTAAGTGACCAAAACTTGCTTGTTAGGTTTACCAAGAAAAAATGCAAAGTGTCTGATACTCAACAAACATGTGTCACGGAATGGATTAGAACATGTGATAATTGTTATATGATAAAATATATGTTCATGTGCAATAGTGTCACAACTAATGAATGCACAAATTGGCATTATAAACTTGGACACTTAAATTATCATGACATGGAAAAGTTGGTCAAGTCTGGAGCAGTTAGAGGACTTCCAAGCCTTTCAATCAAGGAGAAACCTCAAGTATGTAGACCATGTCAAGAAAGCAAGCAAACCAAAGTGCATCATAAAAAGTTAGTACACATTCCTACTACTAGAGCTCTTGAATTACTACATATGGACTTAATTTGTCCAACACATGTAGATTGTAGAGAGTCTAAGAGGAAAAAAAAAATATGTGTTGGTATGTGTGGATGATTTTTCACGCTTTTCATGGATTGATTTCTTAAAAGAAAATTTGATACATTCATTGCATTTGAAATATATGTTTGAGATTACAAAGAGAAAAAGATACTCAAATTGTGAAAAATCAAAAGGATAAAAAGTGATCATGGTAGAGAATTTGAAAACAATATTTTTAGCAACTTCTGTGACAAAACGGGCAGACAACATGAATTTTCTGCTCTTAAAACACCACAACAGAATGGGGTAGTGGAAAGGAAAAACAGAACTCTACAAGAGATGTCAAGAGTAATGTTACTCACCAAAAACATCACTCAGAGGTTCTGGGCTGAAGCAATGAATACAGCTTGCCACATCATAAACAGGGCAATTTCAAGACCAGGTAGAAAACATACTGTTAGGAATAAAGTGTAATGGTTTTGATATGCCAAATATGTATTTGTAGATCCCCCAATTTTATTTCATAGAGTCTTAGACCATGATCGGGAAATTATTTAAATTGGAAAAGAGAAAAACAGAGGAAGATGCATGAAAATAGAAGAAGAAGATATCAAGCCTAAAATCAAGAATTTTTCTGGAGAAAATGACAAATTGAAGAAGAAGATGAATGATACAATATTCACGTCAATGCTACTCAAAGAAGATATCCCAGAAGAATTTTCGTGAAGAAAATTAAGATTGGAAGATTGCATGAATTTGACTTGAAGATCAAGCATCTATGGAAAGAAAGGAGTACATCAAATGTGATTGGAGATTTAATCAATAGTTGTACGGACGAAGTGGATGAAGTTTGATATGCTATGCGAAATGGCTCAAGTTCAAAACTCACCAGCAACAATTTAACAAGGTAAAATTTGAGAAGCCAAGGATCACTTCAGAGAAGGAGGAATATCAGATGAAGTTTGGGAAACCATTCGCATGAAGTTCAAGCTCTCAAACGGGGACAGATTCTCATTACCAGCTATAAAATGAATGATGAAGATCGGATTTCAAAGATTCTCATTACCAGAGCAAAAATCTCATTTTGGTACAGAGCATACCAAAAAATCTTCAAGTGAGAAAAGAACTCAGATTCTCATTACCAGCTATAAAATGATGAAGATCGGATTTCAAAGATTCTCATTACCAGAGCAAAAATCTCATTTTGGTACAGAGCATACCAAAAAATCTTCAAGTGAGAAGTAAGAAAAGAACTCAGAGCATACCAAAAAATCTTCAAGTGAGAAGTGAGAAAAGAACTCAGAGAGCTTCAAGAGAAAAATATTCTGAGAGTTCTTAAAACAGAGCAAAGCAGAGCATAAAAATCAAGTGCTTTACTTGATACACTCAAAGAGAGAAAACACTCAGAGCATTCAAGAGAAATCATTCCATAGTGTTTATCTTCATCAAAGAGACCTACGCATCATTGAAGATCAACTACAGAGTCTCAGAAGTTGGAAGCAAGACAACACTTGTTTTGGAGCAAAACAAGAGAAGGGAGGAAAGTAGCACGGAGCTGTGAAATCCTGGATTGTCACACGGAGCTGTGAGATCCGAAGCAGCAGTGTCGGAGGCACTGGGCGTGATTAGTGCGGGCTTTGTGATCAAAGCACTAGATCACGGGATACGTTTCTACCAGAGTGTGGAAGACGGGGGGGAAAGTAACGCAGAGTCGTGAAATCCTAGGATAGTAGCGCGGCGATGTGAAACCCGAAGCAGCAGTGTGGTGTCACTGGGCATGATTAGTGCGGGCTTTGTGATCAAAGCACTAGATCACGGAAATTCATTGTATCTTGGAACCAAGGAGTGGTAAATATAGTGAATTGCTCTTGGAGATAAGAGCAAGTGGAGTAGGAGGATTACACCACCTCGCGAACCACTATAATTGTCTTGTGTTCTTTACTGCTTTCTTTCCATACTGCTCTTTACATATTCGTTCTACACGAGATACACTGCTCACACAATCTCACACACACTTTATGTTTATTTATTTCCGCTGTGCACCATACTCTAACAATCTAGTTAAGAGTTTTGGTTTATCTCTGGCTTAGCAATTGTTGTGCTGTGCGAAAAAGTTTGAAAGTCTATTCACCCCCCCCCCCCCCCCCCCCCCCTCTAGACTTTCACCTTACCTCTTTTGGGACCAACACATTCCCCCTATAAACTATGGAAAGGGAAAACTCCGAATCTAAAGTATTTTCATGTGTTTGGCAGTACATGTTACATTTTGAATGACAGGGAACAAAGATGCAAGTTTGATGCTAAAAGCGACGAAAGAATTTTCTTGGGATACTCAACACACAGCAAAGCCTGCAGAGTATTTAACAAAAGAACCAAATCCATCATGGAATCAATAAACGTGATACTAGATGATCATGTGAGCCAAAAACGTGATTAGGATGATGAAGTACAGAAGAAAACAACATGTTTGGGAGAAACACCAGAACAGGTAGAAGAAAATGCACCGTCAATCGAAAATATAGAACACAAAGATAGCTCAAACATAATTCCATCCACAAGAATACAGAAAAATCACCCAATTGACAATGTGATTTGAGAAATCAACTCAAGATTAGAACAAGGGGCAAGAGAAGTAAAACTATCGTGAGATGCTAGGTTACTCGTGCTATATCTCAATGGTAGAACCAAACAATGGGTGTGAAGCCCTTAAAGATGAGTGTTGGATACAGGCTATGCAAGAAGAACTACTCCAATTCCAAAGGAATGAGGTGTGAGATTTGGTACCGAGACTTGAGAATGTAAATGTAATTGGTACTAAATGTATTTTCAGAAATAATTTAAACAAAAAAGGAATAGTTTTCTGAAATAAAGCTCATCTGGTAGCACAAGGGTATTCACTAATGGAAGGCATTGATTTCGAAGAAACATTTGCACCAATAGCAAGACTGGAATCCGTCATACTTCTCATTTCTATCGCATGCTCACTAGGGTTCAAGCTACAACAAATGGATGTCAAGGCAGCGTTTCTAAATGGATATCTCAAAGAAGATGTGTATGTTGCACAACCTAAAGGGTTTGAAAGCTCAAAGCATCTAGACCATGTGTACAAGTTAAAGAAAGCTCTCTATGGACTAAAGCAAGCACCTAAAGCATGGTATGAAATGCTTACTGAGTACCTAATTAAGAAAGGATAACGAGGGGAAGTGTTGATAAGACACTATTCATCAAAAGGTATAACTCTGATCTAATAATTCTTTAAGTTTAGGTTGATGATATTGTGTTTGGATCAACATCTGCAAGTCATACTAATAGTTTTGTGAATCTCATGCCAGAAGAATCTGAAATGAGCATGGTAGGTGAACTGTCTTACTTTCTAGGTCTACAAATCAAACCAACTTCTGAAGGTATGTTTATCTCACAAAGAAAATATGCCATAATCTGGTAAAGTGATTTGGACTCAACACTTCTAAAAGTGTACGAACTCCATTTCCCACACACACGAAACTGCAACGAGATAAGACAAGCAAAAGTGCTGATACAAATCTATATCGGAGCATGATAGGTAGTTTGTTATATCTAACTGCTAGTCGTCCTGACATTAGTTTCAGTGTTGGAACCAGTGCTCGATATCACGCAGATCCCTACATTTTGTATCTCAGCGCTGCACTATGCTTACTTCCCAGGGGGTCACCCATCCCAGGAGGGATTGCTAGAAGTCAAGCACACTTAACCACAGAGTTCTATAGTACATGGTTGCCATATCCTACTTAAAACCAATTGGTGATAAGTAGGTAGACATTAACCATTTAACCACACCTCACCATGGTAAGCCACAGCGAAACATCTCGAATCGAGCAGGGGCTAGACTCGGCCAACCCGGCCGACGCCCAACAATCCCCCTCCTAGCACATGTCGCTTCCTTTGAACACCAAGCCCAGTTGCACAGCATGCCTAACTCAGTCCTTAGCCTACACGCCCATCATCTCCTCTTGGGATTGGACTTGGCCCGACCTACGCCCACATCCCATCTGGGACTGGACTCGACTTTCGCCTCGCCATCGATTCAAACCCATGACCTCGGCTCTGATACCAATTTTTGTATCTCAGCGCTGCACTATGCTTACTTCCCAAGGGGTCACCACCCCAAGATTGCTAGAAGTCAAGCACGCTTAATCACAGAGTTCTATGGTACCTGGTTGCCATATCCTACTTAAAACCAATTAGTGATAAGTAGGTGGACATTAACCATTTGACCACATCCCTTTATGGTAAGTCACAACGCCACGTCTCAAATTGAGCAGGGGCTGGACTCGGCCGACGCTTAACAATACATCCGGAGGTTTTTTACTTAGGTTTCAATTTAATCTCTTGGTTAAGCAAAAAAACAAAACTCCATATCCTTATCAACTGTAGAAGCAGAATATATAGTTGCAGGAAGTAGATGTGCCCAATTATTCTGGATGTGGCAAATTATGGACTTTCATAGGAGGTAATCACATTATACTGCGATAATTCGAGTGTTATCAGCATCACGAAAAATCTAGTATTACACTCCAGAACAAAGCACATAGACATTCGACATCACTTCATTCTGGAGCTTGTAGAAGACAAAATCATTTTCCTGGAATATGTTCATACAGAAAATCAACTTGCTGATATTTTCACAAAAGCCTTGGATGCTAACAGGTTTGAAATTCTCAGGCACAAACTAGGATTGTGTACATTATATTAATTTCCATCATTTAAAAAATATGTATTGTTTAGTTAGTCTCGTAATTATGTACATTCACTTTTTTTTTTTTCTATTTTCATTTCTCTTTAGATCTTTTTAAAAAAAAATATTCTTCAATCAATATTGTTATTTTTTTAGAAATTAAATTGATTCATTTGTTTCCTATTATTTCGTACTATCATTTAAAAAAAAAAAACACACACACACACACATTTTTTTGTTGTTCTTTTCTCAAACAGTACTTACAATTTTTTATTCTTTTCTTACTTTTAGCACTTACATTAAAAACAAATCACTTAAAATAAAAATAAAAATAAACAAAAAAAAAAGGGTTTAGTAGGTCTCTTTTTTTTCCCTCTAGAATCCTCTACCTCATAATCTAAGTTTTGTTTTCTTTGTTTTGACATATTCTCTTCGTTCTTAATTTTTTAAAAAATAGTTTTTTTGTTAAGACTTTTTGGCTGCATTCTAGGCCTTCAATTCTCCCTAGACCATACTATTTAAATCAAACTCAAACTCATGCATGTGTATAGATTCTTTCTCTTAATAGTAGATTAAACGGACTCAAATCATCATACATGGTTCAAAATCTACGAATCAACCTAGGAACCGCAAATAGAGAAAAAACAAACGAGAGCTCTGGGAAGGAAACCACCACTACTGCCAAGGACAAAATCACAAGTGGTTCAATCCCTCAAACCTCTGATCCGTCTGAGTACAGCTCGGACCCCATCTATGCTGCTGTTGAAAACTATGTGAGCAATCCCTCCACAGACAATGAGGAAGACGATATTCCAATTAGTTTTAACAAATGTACTATCAAACGGAGTCTCAACTTCAACATTATTGTTGAAAATGAAGGCACCATGCAGTCATCTATTCGTAGGGAAAATCCCCATACTACTAAAGCCGAAAGAAAACGATTGGTTGTCCATATCTATCCTCACTGAATGACTCGGTCTGCCACAAAGCGTCAAAAAGCCTTATATAAATCCATCCCGGACGAACCGGTGATCCAGACACCGACCAACAACTTCTCCGTTCCAGATAAGTCCATAATTTTTTACACTGATGATTTGAAACCTGTGTTCGGTATCATGATAAAAAAATAATTTATCTGTCAACGAAAACTTCTCCTTGATGAGTTCAACGTAAAAACTGAAGTCACAGGATTACTTGAAAATGTTAGACTGCTGCAGAATGTTGTTAGAGTTGATAGGTTTATTAAAAAAGTGGTATGTTAGTTTTACACAAAACTTGTGCCAGAATTGGTTAAACAAGGGAAAGTTTTTCTGCGATGGAGGCTTTATGATTTTAATCCAACCGTGATTAATTCCTTATTCGATTCACCAAATATAGATGATGAATACAAAGAGGATTTAGACATCGTGGCATATGAACTAACTGGTAGGGTCAAGCATTTATGGATAGCAAAAGACATTGTGCAATCAGTCATTCCGACTCCATATGCATTGTTGCATAAAATTGCCCTGCATAATTGGATGCCAACAAAGCACAAATGTTATGTCAAGGCGTCATTAGACGTGTTTTTGCACAAAATTGCTAATGGCGTGAAGATTAACTTAGGGCAGCTGTTGTTTGATCAAGTGCTTGAAACCCGAGATAGAAAGCGAAGGAGAAAGGAACTCATTCTACCTAACATGATTTTTAGTTGTGTGAAGTGACAAATAGCACCATGAACCAACAACGAAATGTCATGCCACACCCTAATCTTACATAAGTGATTATTCGATTCACAAACCAAAAAAATTTGTTCGCCTAGCCTTTTTTTACAAGTTTCCCTGTTGCCTTGGTGACATGGCTCTGGTAAAAATATGACGTGGAAGCTGATTTGTACATTTCCTACTAATTGTTCTTATTTATAACAGAGTTTTCTTCTTCCTATCGCAAAGCTATTGTATACGGAATCTTCTTCTTCTTCTTCTTCTTATCGCAAGGCTATTGTATACGAAGTCTTCTTCTACTTTTTCTTCCTATCGCAAAGCTATTTATAAAGTTGGTTCCAGTTCCTCCGTCAAAGCCACAACTCTACAAGATGTCATCTTCCTCAACCTCATTACGTGTTAGAGTAAATATGGAGTACGGGTCTAGTGTTTATATAATTGTGGGTTGAAAGCTCCAATTTGCACAAGTAGAGAATCAGGAAAACAATTCTTTGGGTGTCAAAGATGGAAGGTACGCAGTTAGTGAAATTTTGTATGAATTTTGAGTTTTCAATTGTATTAAAATTTAAAGCTAGGGTTTGTTCGTTGTTTGGGTATTTTATTTGGTTATTTGATTTTTGTAATTTGATAGCACTGCAAATCCGCAATTTGATAGCTTTGGGAATTTGATAGCACTGCAAATCTGCAATTTGATAGCTTTGGGAATTTGATAGCACTGCAAATCTGCAATTTGATAGCTTTGGAAATTTGATTTTGGTAATTTGATAGCACTGCAAATCTGCAATTTGATAGCTTTGGTAATTTGATTTTGGTAATTAAAGCTACGGTTTGTTCATTGTATAGGATGGCAATGGTTTGGGCTTCTTTCTTTGGAAGGATCACAGTGCAAGAAGGGTCGAAGGTGAGCATGAAGACCTAAAGAAGATGGTGGTGTCTTTGAGGTGTGAAATCGAAGTTGTTAAACAATTAATTGTAAATGAGTATAGTGGTATGAAAAAATAAAACCAAGTGTTGAGGATCAAGTGTGTTGTTCTCCTAATTGTAATTGTGGTCCTTCTAGCAAAAATTTGTAGTTAGAAATTGTAATGGCTTGACATTGTGATGAAAATTTGGTAGTTTGCAATTTAAGTTTCCAGTTTGCGTTGTTGAAGCCAATTTCCAGTTTGCAATTTTACAGAAACCACATGGTAATTTAGATGCCAATCACATCTTTACTTGAGGTTTGAAAAGATTTGGTAAGCTAACCCATACCAGAAACATATGGCTTGAATAACTATTTTCTAAAAGAAATAAACTACAGACTGTGAAGAATGAACTGCTATCTATCATGTCCTGTCATACTTGCAAGAAATGTTGAAATTCGAAACCTTAAACACATAAAATTGTCCACCACGATTCACCTATGAAATCAAGAACAGCAGTGGCAGGAAAGCTGATAGAACAATTACACTCATACATCATCATATTTTATAGTGTTTCACATCCAAAAAAGTCTCATAACATGTAAACCTACTCTGTAACATGGCACATCTACAACAACCCATAGTTATGAATGTTGTTGAAACATAAGCATTTCCAGTTCAATATTTTACTCATTCTCGATAAAACTTATCAGAGATATATAACCTGGAATTCACTGCAACAAATATGAAATTTCTTTGTTTTACCAACATAAAAATGAATTCAATTGCAACTCCAAAAAACTACAGAAACCACATGGTAAAACAATTTTAAGCCAATTTCCAGTTTGCAATTTGAAGCCATAAATCACTACCATACATACAGTAAATGAATGCATAAATCAATGCCAATGTTTTGCCAACTGCATAACTGTAAATGAATGCATAATATACAATAGGCCATAAATCAATACCATACACAAGCTAAGCCATAAATCAGTGCATAAGTACCTTGCCATAAATCATTAAGCATTACCAGTACATAAGGCAACTACAATAGCCATTAAATCATACTACATAGAATACATTTAGATTTACATAGAATACATAAGCCAAAAACAGTCAGATTTGCATGTTTGCACTGGTATCAAAAAATTCAGTTAGATTTGTTGCCAAAAAAGTCCTTGCCAAAAATTCTAGCCAAACCAATCAGATTTGTCATTTGATGTCCATGCCAAAACCGTCAATCATTGCCACAGAAGTCTTCAATTTTGTGTGCAATCTACAAGCATAAACAAAAACAAAATATTAGTATGATAACTTATCATGGCAAGTTTGAACTGAACATTATTATCAAAGTACATGCCTAATTCAATAAAGGGTGGATTAAATTTAGGGTTGTATTTAGGGTACTTATCATTGTACCTTGATTGAACCTCATTCCCATCCTCATTCTCCAAGTCTTCTTCAACAGTTGGTGGATCTTGTGAATAATAGTACATAGAATCTGCCTCATCTACTAAAGGATTTTCAGATGTGGGCACAGATTGTGGTATAGGTTCATCTTGTACTCCTATTTTCCTTTTCCTCTTATCCTTATGTGTAGACTCCTCACCCTCACTGCCACTACTTATATGTTCACTGCCACTATAGTCACTCCCAACACCATAATCAGCATCTACTTCACTCCCTTCTTCCTCACAGGTACTTCATCTTCTCCTCCCACTTCCTCACCCAATAATTCATCTTCTGAAGCTTTTGCCCCCACCCCCCCCCCACCCCCCATTTCCTCACCCAATCCTTCATCTTCTGCCCCTAATCTCTCACCCAATATATCAGCTTCTGCCCCCCTTCCCCGCCCACTAATCCAGCTTCATTCCCATCATCCTCAGGCCCAGGTAAACATAAACCAACCACCTCAGGCTCATCTACCCCATGCTCAACATATATCTCACACTTTTTATTTTCACGAGCAATCTGAGCTAAATGTAGACTTCTAGCATCATTATGTAAGAGTTTTAAAGTTGTAAAGGGTTCAGATGTCAACTTATAGGTAAGTGAGACTATTTTCCCATATCTTTGGGCTGCTATATATTTCATTAAGTGGGGATAACATATTAAGTCATGGTCCATATCCACTACTCTATCTCACCATTCAAATATTTTAACCTATGGGATTTGACAAAATTACCACCATGATGAATTATTAATTCCACACTATCAGTCATCCTGACAAAAAAAAAATGTAAAGCACATTTTAACATAAAAGCAACATCATACTTTTATCACTTTCTACACACTTTACAAACTGGCGCAACAAGACCAAAAAATCAGCCTAACTGGAGCAGGACCACAGTATATACAGACAAAAATAACTTAAACACAGTATATCAAGACCCTACTGTATCACAATCAATACAAAATTAAACGAAAAGCTAAAGTAGTAGGTCCACTCATCATCATATTAAAAGCATATAGGACCACACTATATACAAACATATATTCAATTTAAAGACAGTATAGCATGACCCCACTACATCACAATCAATACAAAATTACACATTAAAAGCATATATTCACAAGGATATTTAAATATTGTTCTACATACCTTACTCGGTTTGAGATTTGAGCCTTATTTCCAATCTTCTTTCTAGTCTTCTTCCACTCGGTTTGAGATTGTCGTCGCCTTTAGGGATTTAAAGTTTCGAATTACAAATACATATTAGGGCTTAGAGCTTAAGCTAGGTGATTAGGGATTTGGGTTTGAGATTATGGATTTGGGAATGAGATTCTTTAAGTCGCGATTTGGGATTTGGGACTGAGATTAAGGTAGGGTTTCTTCAGACATTGAAAGGGATTCGAAATACGCCTGAAATTAGGGATGATTTCGCCTAAATTACATTAAACAGGTGAATGGATGCCACATCTACTCAAGCCCCTGCCACATCTACAAAACAACACACGTCACAACCAAGTCACCGCCACATCACCAACTTATAACCTTTAACTTGAAGGTTACCTATAAAAAATAAAAAAATAATAAAAAAAAAGACTAGGCGGACAATTTTTTTTTTGTTTGTGAATCGAATAATCACTTCTGTAAGATTAGGGTGCCTATGACATATCACGATTGGTTCACGGTGCTATTTGGCACTTTACCCTTTTTAGTTTGCTAGTTATGCAGGGATTCCAAAGCGAAAAAGATGATTTTTTTAGATAGAGGAAGTTCCTATTAAGGTGGACTCACGCTTACTAGTACGAGATCATGCTGATGACATTGGAGTCACGAAGCTTACCGCATCATTTCCCAGGAGTCACCGAATTATTAGTTTCCTTCACAAAGAATTGAAATGGATTGTTGATCAACAAGAAATGCTAAAAGCTAGGGAAAAGATTACAAATGCATTCTTGTCCTCACTGCTATGGGACGTTATTGCACCTGTCGGGCCCTCATAGAATAATGCTGACTCTTCTTCATCCAACCCAGGATATACACCACTAGCACCGGGTGACACCACTAAATCTCGAGATGCTTGATTCCCACTCTCCAAATGGTAATTATTTGATCTATTTCGTTTGAAAGTTCATATCTAGTTGGTATGTCAATTATTTCTTCTAGTTTCAATAAACTATTCCAATGTGACTAGAAGTAGATGTTGATTTTGCTAGGACTCCTTACATTTGCTCCATCTACTGAATTTGTATGCATGTATGCCAAGCTGTCAACAAATTCCTGCTCACACTCTTGAAATGAATATTATTGTTTTCAAAATACCCAAAGTGGTATCAGTTGTGCCAAAAAAAATGTGGCAACTCTGTTTACAGTTGTGGCTCCAATACTAAACTTAAACACAATCACCTTTTCGTCACAACTAGTTGCATATATACTCATGAAAATTCTTGTCACATTGCTCTCACTTGATACATAGCTACTATCTTTTTTGTTGTGAACGGGGATTAGTCAGATGGACTTAGACTGTTAAATGGGTAGAGAAATACCCGGACATCTCATGGATCATACAAAACTGAAAAAAAAAATTCTTCTGGTACATTTCATTTCTTGTATGGAAAAACATTTTTTTATGTTGTACATGCTACATGCAATTCCCGCACATACAGATTCAATTTTGTGAGCTCATCATCGCCTTGCTCTACATTGACAGTACATTCATAGTATTACTCTACATTGACAGTACACATGTCACAAACTCACAAACCTCTATTATCCTCATTGGTTGCAACTTCATTATGGGCTTTGTTTGGTGGCTAGCTAATATCACTCTCTCAAGTTACATTCGATGCCTTTATTGTTCGTGATAGAGATTTTGACTTGCTGGTTAGTTGTGATATTTTCAAGAATGTTTCTTTGGCATCTGTTACTCAAGAGGGGGAGTACATACGACACAAGGGGAGTAATAAACATTAATTTTTTATCAACATTTGTCAAAGGGGAAGTTTGTGAATTTTATAATTATTGTGTTGGCTCAATGTTGGAAAAAATTAATTCTTTGACAAGTGAGTTGTGTGGATTTGTCACATATGAGTTGTGAGAATTCTATGATAGATTCAAGAATTAAATGGTGCAATGCAGTACGTCGATGATGGATTAAAGAATTAATATGGAAAATGATCATGCCATGCGAAATGCATAATGCAAAGTCAGAATGGATGATGGATTAAAATATTAAATGGAAATTGGTCATGCAAAATGGATAATGCTAAGTCAGAATATGCATCCACTTTTTTTTTAGCTTAAAACCAAGTGGTGGAGAAATAACTTCACATCTCAAAAGCACAATGAATACTGATCATGGAGTTAGTGCCGACATTGAAGTAAGTTAGTTGGTAATTACAAGGACTTATTATACTGATCATGTATCATTCTTTCAGTGTCTTTGAGTAAATAAAAATTCCTTGTTGTTTCCTTTGGCTTGTTGTTTGCCTTTGTAGTTTTCTTTCTTGTTTTACTTTCGGTTGTTCCTTTTGTCGGGGTATGCCCCGTGTACTTGTTTTTGTTGATTCTTTTATCCTCTCTATTCTTCTGAGATATGCCCTGTGTATTTTTATGTTTTTCTCTTGGTTGTGCTCGCCACCCCATTCTTTTTTTGTGGCTCCTTTGTGTTCGATCTTTCCGATCTTTGGGGTTTTCCCCATGTGTTTGTAGTTGTTAGCTTTGCATCCAGCCCTTCTCTAGATGGTTCCATTCCTCCCTTTGTGCTCTTCACTTGCTTTATCCTAGGATTTGTGTTGTGCTCTTGTTTGCTTGGGTTTTGGTTGTTTTTCCAGTTTGGGTTATGTTGCCTATGTTTTCTCGAGGTTCCCTTTTCGTTCATTAAAAAAAAAAAAAAAATTCCTCTTTGTTGTGTTTATGGATTTGTCCTGTGTTTTTGTAGTTGTTGGCTCTTCTTTTCTGGCTTGATGTTTTCTTCTTCGGCGTTTACCCCATTGATAAGCATATTTTACACTCATATTTTAGGTACATTTTTATAATAATTTTACATTAGTTATTTACTATTATATAATAATTAATTGTCTTTAGAATTTAATAATTAATTAGTTAAATAAGCATTTGATTATAATATTTAGTTAATATTTAGTTAATAACAAATTGCTTATTCTTTACTTTAATTTAATATTAAGCTTTCTTTTAAATGTTGTTTGTCCTGATTCCTAATAAAATGAAAGAACATTTGTTTATTCTCAATGTTTCGTACATGGCATAAGGACAAAGCAACGGCAATTGAATTCCTCAAAGGTGAGAACTATTTCAACGGTGAGTGGCGTATGTTGCGGATGACATCTTCATGAGGCGCCAAAAGAATGAAAATGGATGGTAGAGATTTTTAGAGTTATTTTTAGGAATACTATAAATAGCGGGAGTTTCCTATTGTAAAATGTTCATTCTTCCCCTCTCGAATATTCTTTAAGGTTGTTATCAATGTCCATTCGTGGCTAATTTCTTCTAGCTTGGCTTAGTGAATTGATGCCCCGGAATTGATTATGCTGTAAGATTATTTATTTATTTTTATTATATATGTTTCTATGCATTTGAGTATTAAATATTCTGCTAAAATTATTTGAATAGTTGTATCATTTAATTGCTAGGGAGGCCTACTAGTTATTTATTTGATATAATTATTTGCTATATTAGATAATGTTGTGCTACAAATTATTCTAATATTCAGTAGCAACTGAGGTTAATTATTGACGGCTTAGTGATAATTGGTCTCGGGTAGAGTATTTTCCTAAATTAAATGCAACCGCTTGTGCTTGTGTTATTTAGTTTGTCGGTTTTCCTAGTTCCTATTGCTGCTATTAAATTAAATCTATAGCGCTTGTCTTAGATTATTTAGTAGTTAGGGGTAATTAAACCGCTTGTGCTTTATTTACCTACAACTAAGGGAAAACAGAAACGAAATAATTTCACGACAAATATTCAATTGCATATTAATTACTTTATTAATCAATGATCAGTGTTGAATTCCGGTGGTGGATCTTTACTAACCAAGGTCTCCTATTATAAGTGTTTTCGATATATTATTTTCATTGCTTTATTCGTTCGATTAAATTTCTCGTTTATTTAATTTCTCTTTTATTTAATATTTATTCTCGATATATTCCAAACCCCCCATTATTTCCTTGAGCACAAAAGTTAAACTAGTTACTCCTCGTGGGATCGATCCTTACTCCCGCTACTACGTTTGTAAGGTTTTAATTTGGGAGCCTACGACAGCTCACCAAATTTTGGCGCCGTTGCCGGGGAGTAAGGATCGATCCCACGAGGAGTAACTAGTTTAACTTTTGTGCTCAAGGAAATAATGGGGGGTTTGGAATATATCGAGAATAAATATTAAATAAAAGAGAAATTAAATAAACGAGAAATTTAATCGAACGAATAAAGCAATGAAAATAATATATCGAAAACACTTATAATAGGAGACCTTGGTTAGTAAAGATCCACCACCGGAATTCAACACTGATCATTGATTAATAAAGTAATTAATATGCAATTGAATATTTGTCGTGAAATTATTTCGTTTCTGTTTTCCCTTAGTTGTAGGTAAATAAAGCACAAGCGGTCTAATTACCCCTAACTACTAAATAATCTAAGACAAGCGCTATAGATTTAAAACCAGTATGAAACCCACAGGGGTTACTGAAGAACAAATCAAGTTGAGAGCCTTCCCATTTTCTTTGAAAGATTCAGCGAAGGATTGGTTATATTATTTACCCTCCGGAAGCATCACCACATGGAACAACTTGAAGACAATGTTCCTTGAAAAATATTTCCCAGCTTCAAGGGCGGCCAACATTAGAAAGGAAATCTGTGGTATAAGACAAAACAATGGAGAGTCATTGTATGAATATTGGGAGCGTTTCAAAAAGTTATGTGCAAGCTGCCCACACCATCAAATCAGTGATCAATTACTCATTCAATACTTTTATGAAGGACTTTTTCCGACTGATAGGAACATGATTGATGCCGCGAGCGGTGGTGCTTTAGTTGACAAGACACCGGACGCTGCAAGAACTCTAATTGCAAACATGGCTGCAAATTCTCAACAGTTTGGCAATAGATTTGTCCAACCGTCTAAGCAAGTGAATGAGGTAAATATTTCTGCTCTTGAACAACAAATTACTGGTTTAACTACTCTTGTTCGTCAATTAGCAGTAGGCAATATGCAAACTGTAAAAGCATGTGGAATTTGCTCGGTAGTTGGGCACCAAACTGATACCTGCCCAACTCTTCAAGAAGAACCTATTGAACAAGTCAACATGGCTGGAGGTTTTCCTGGACAACCTCAAGGTAAGTCTCCCAATCTTTCGAACTATGAACCAGTTCCCCCATTCCCCCAAGCTTTGTCAGAATCTATAAAAGGAACGAAAGATGAAGAGTTATATGAAACTTTCAAAAATTGTGAAGTGAATATTCCATTACTTGATGCAATAAAACAAGTTCCTAGATATGCTAAATTCTTAAAGGAGTTGTGTACAACAAAAAGGACACAAAAGTCAAAAAAAGGTGAGAAAGTGCTAATGGGTAAGAATGTTTCTGCTGTGATTCAAAGCAAGCTTCCTGAAAAATGCAAGGATCCAGGTATGTTTACTATTCCTTGTATGATAGGCGATACTAAACTTGAGAAAGCCATGCTAGACTTAGGAGCATCTATTAATGTTATGCCATATTCAGTGTATGCTTCTTTAAAACTTGGACCTTTGAATGAAACTAGTGTAGTTATCCAGTTGGCTGATAGGTCTAATGCATACCCCAAGGGTGTAATTGAAGATGTATTGTTGCAAGTTAATAATTTAATCTTCCCTACTGATTTCTATGTGCTAGATATGGAAAATAATGATCATTCTGCACCTATTCTGTTAGGAAGACCATTTTTAAAAACTGCAAAAACAAAAATTGATATTCACAGTGGTACACTTACTATGGAATTTGATGGTAATGTTGTTACATTCAATATTTATGATGCTATGAAATACCCTGGGGGTGATAACTCTGCTTATTCTGTTGATATTATTGATTCATTGGTTGAAGAAGTTTTTGAATTTAATGGTGAAGATAAATTAGAAGTTGTTATTTGTGAACACCTTGAAAAAGGAAATAATGAGTTTTCTCTGAGTGCCAATTTACATGAAGTTATTGCATCATTGAATCATTGTCCTGAATTACACCAACAAAATAATGTTTCTTATATGGCTTTACCTGTCTCTATCAAAAAATTGTTACCATCTGTCGTGCAGGCACCTATCCCTGAGTTGAAGCCTCTTCCCAACCATCTTAAATATGCTTTCTTAGGAGAAAATAAAACATTGCCAGTCATAATTTCAACTAAACTCTCTGCAATAGAAGAGGAAAAACTTGTCCAAGTGCTAAAAGAACATAAAACTGCCATTGGGTGGACAATTGCAGATATCAAAGGGATAAGTCCGTCCACTTGCATGCACCGAATTCTTCTAGAGGAAGGAGCAAAACCATCTCGTCAACCACAAAGAAGGCTAAACCCGCCCATGATGGAAGTAGTCAAGGAAGAGGTCCTCAAACTCCTTGGAGCTGGGATAATCTATCCTATTTCAGATAGCAAATGGGTTAGCCCAACTCAAGTGGTTCCTAAGAAAACAGGGATTACAGTTGTCAGAAATCAAAATAATGAACTTGTCCCCACTCGTATTCAAAATGGGTGGCGAGTCTGTATAGACTATAGGAAGTTGAATGCTGTTACAAGAAAAGATCACTTCCCTTTTACCGTTTATTGACCAAATGCTAGAAAGGTTGGCCGGTCGCTCTCATTTTTGTTTTCTTGATGGTTATTCAGGTTATTTCCAGATTGCAATCGCTCCAGAAGACCAGGAAAAGATGACTTTTACATGTCCCTTCGGCACTTTTGCATATCGACGCATGCCGTTTGGCCTCTGTAATGCCCCGGGTACCTTTCAGAGGTGTATGGTTAGCATATTTTCTGATTATGTTGGGCATATGATTGAAGTTTTCATGGATGATTTTACAGTTTATGGCGACTCTTTTGACTCCTGCTTACATAACCTTTCACTTATTTTGAAAAGATGCATAGAGAGTAATCTTGTGTTAAATTCTGAAAAATGTCATTTTATGGTTAATCAAGGTAATGTTTTGGGGCATGTTATTCATCTAGTGGGATTGAGGTTGATAAAGCCAAAGTTGATATTATAGAGTCTCTGCCTTATCCTACTACTGTGCGGGAAGTCCGCTCTTTTCTTGGACATGCAGGTTTTTACCGAAGGTTTATCAAAAACTTCTCGAAAATAGCACTACCTTTATGCAAATTGTTGCAGAAAGAGACATCCTTTGAGTTTGACAAAAAGTGTAAGGGAGCATTTGACGAATTGAAGGAGTTGTTGACGTCTGCGCCGATCATTCAGCCACCTAACTGGAACTACCCATTTGAGATTATGTGTGATGCAAGTGATCACGCAGTAGGGGCTGTGTTGGGCCAAAAGATCGGGAAATCATCCCATGTTATTTATTATGCTTCTAGGACTTTAAATGATGCTCAGAAAAACTATTCTACTACAGAAAAAGAACTTTTAGCCATTGTTTTTGCTTTAGAAAAATTTAGGTCCTATTTGCTGGGCACCAAAGTTATCGTTTATTCTGACCATGCAGCTCTTCGCTACTTGATGAAAAAGCAGGAAGCCAAACCAAGATTGATAAGATGGATTCTCCTCTTAAGTGAGTTTGATGTGGAGATCAAAGATAAGAAGGGGTCAGAGAATCTTGTGGCCGATCATTTGAGTCGGTTGGTACACATTGAACCTGAACCTCCGCTGCAAGAAGCATTCCCTGATGAGCACTTATTGGCTGCGACTGTGGTTTTACCTTGGTATGCTAACGTAGTCAACTTTTTGGTTGCCAACAAGTTTCCTCATAATTCGTCTAAAGCCCAAAAAGATAAAATCAGGAGTAACGCCAAGTACTATGTATGGGATGAACCGTACCTCTGGAAACATTGTGCTGGCCAAGTGGTAAGGCGGTGTGTACCTGATAGCGAAATTACCTCAATCCTTGCCTTTTGTCATTCTTATGCTTGTGGCGGCCACTTTGGTGCTAAGAGAACAGCAAGGAAAGTGTTGGACTCTGGGTTTTATTGGCCAACTTTATTTAAAGATTCATACTCATTTTGCAAGTGTTGTGATGCTTGCCAAAAGTCAGGTAATTTATCCTGGAGAAATGAAATGCCACAAACTCCGATCCTATTTTGTGAGGTCTTTGATGTTTGGGGTATTGATTTTATGGGCCCATTTCCTGCCTCTTTTGGTTTTGTCTATATTTTACTTGCTGTTGATTATGTTTCGAAGTGAGTAGAAGCTAGAGCTACCAGGACTGATGACTCTAAAGCTGTTGCAGATTTTATCAAATCTAACATCTTTTCCAGGTTTGGCATTCCAAGAGCTATAATAAGTGATCAGGGTACTCACTTTTGTAATCGCACCATCGAAGCATTGCTTAAGAAGTACCATGTAACCCATAAGGTGTCAACTGCCTACCACCCACAGACTAATGGGCAAGCAGAGGTGTCCAACCGAGAGGTGAAGTCAATCCTTGAGAAAACAGTCAACCCAAACAGAAAGGATTGGAGTTTGCGATTAGATGATGCATTGTGGGCGTATAGAACCGCATACAAAACACCTATTGGTATGTCCCCTTATCGCATTGTGTTTGGGAAAGCTTGTCACCTTCCCGTTGAGTTGGAGCACAGAGCCTATTGGGCTGTCAAGAGCTTTAATATGAACATTGATGAAAGTGGCCTACACCGGAAGTTGCAACTTTCTGAGTTGGAGGAGATTCGCAATGAGGCCTACGAGAATTCAAGAATCTACAAAGAAAAGACAAAAGCTTTCCATGACAAGATGCTTTTGAGAAAGGAATTTTCAATTGGACAAAAAGTCCTCCTCTTCCAGTCACGTCTTCGGCTATTCCCAGGTAAGTTACGTTCTCGTTGGGTTGGTCCATTTATTATCACTAATATTTTTCCTCATGGGGCGATAGAGATTCAAAGTTTACAGACTTCACAGATATTCAAGGTTAATGGCCATCGGCTTAAACCTTACCATGAAGGGGCTCAAGTTGAATATATTGCCGACATACTTCTTGAAGATCCCAGCTATTTTGAATAATATGAACAACTAGAAGGGGAGTTTGTTCTATTATTATTATTATTTTTCTTTTTCTTAATCTTTACGTTACTTTTAATAACCCTTTTTCTGTGCTTTTTTGTTCAACATTGGGGACAATGTTGATAATAAGTGTGGGGGAGGGAATTTAGTTTTATTATTTGTTTGTTTGCATATGTCAAAATTTTCAAAAATTTTTACAAATATTTTACTAGTATTTTATGCAAAATAAGTATTATTTTGAAAAAAAAAATTATTTTATTTTTCCTTTCTTGGAATTCATAACATGATTGAATAAATAGTTTGGCAAGTTGTGATTAAGTTGTTAGCATTTCCTGTTCGATATGTAGTGGCTAGATTAAGTAAGCAATAAACCTGTGAGATTTTGAGCCATTGACTGACACTTCGGTCTTATTTTCTTTCTATTGTGTGATTTCTTCCATAATTTTGTTTCTCTAGAACTTGCCTTGATTCTCTTTTAAATCTAATTAGACCATGCATGATTCGAATGTGATTAAGGCCATTATTTGATTTTGAGCCTCACTAGCCAAATAACCGGTTTGTCCTATGATTTATTTCCCTTTGTTAACCACTTTGAGCTTTATGGCTATTCCTTTCTTTATTTTGAACCACTTCACAAGCCTTTTATATCTAAAAATAATGCCTTCACCCAGCTGAATAACTAGTGGAGCAAATTTTGAATTATTCTTGTAATCTACGTGAGGTTGTGAGGAAGAAGTGTGGGGAAGGTCACTTTCTTGTGTTAATATGATTGAGAATGAGGTGAGTTGTATCTTCATTACCGATTTATCGCTGGTCTTCTATGAAAAAGAAAACGAAGACAATTCATGATTCCAAAAAAATACGGAGGCTGAAAAAAATGAAGAAATGGGAGAAATGATTAATGTATTTTGAAAAAATGTTGCTGAAATTTATGAGAAAAAATGAGAAAGAATCAGCAGTTGTTTTGAGTCTGAAGTTATCTCTGAATAAATGAAGAAGGGGAAATTCTGGTAATACTGAGGAAGCATTCTATATTTTTGAGAATGATACTTGAAGTGTCAATGAGAAATGTTTTGAATGGAAATTGAGGGTGTTGGATTATTTGTACTTATTTGCTCCTCTAGTTTGAAGCTTTTGTTTAAGCTAATTTCCTAAAAATTCCCTACCTTAACCCTAGCCCCATTACAACCTGTGAAAAGTCCTTATGATTTGTGTCATGCATGACTCTTGTAGTGGTGATTGAGAAGATATGCAAGCCTATGGTAGATCAATTTTATAGGAATGAACTTGAGTGAAATTTATACCCATCAAACACTTGAGTGATGAGTGATATTCCTGTGAGGGCTTACTTATTTAGTTTTCTCCATTTTCAAACAGGGTGCTAACTTATTAATTGCAGGGTGCTTCAGATTGTTGTTCATGATATGTTATGAGTTTTGGGAATTTCATTTCTATTTACTTCGCAAATAATATTTTTGCTTGGGGACAAGCAAACGTTTTAGTGTGGGAGAATTTGATAAGCATATTTTACACTCATATTTTAGGTACATTTTTATAATAATTTTACATTAGTTATTTACTATTATATAATAATTAATTGTCTTTAGAATTTAATAATTAATTAGTTAAATAAGCATTTGATTATAATATTTAGTTAATATTTAGTTAATAACAAATTGCTTATTCTTTACTTTAATTTAATATTAAGCTTTCTTTTAAATGTTGTTTGTCCTGATTCCTAATAAAATGAAAGAACATTTGTTTATTCTCAATGTTTCGTACATGGCATAAGGACAAAGCAACGGCAATTGAATTCCTCAAAGGTGAGAACTATTTCAACGGTGAGTGGCGTATGTTGCGGATGACATCTTCATGAGGCGCCAAAAGAATGAAAATGGATGGTAGAGATTTTTAGAGTTATTTTTAGGAATACTATAAATAGCGGGAGTTTCCTATTGTAAAATGTTCATTCTTCCCCTCTCGAATATTCTTTAAGGTTGTTATCAATGTCCATTCGTGGCTAATTTCTTCTAGCTTGGCTTAGTGAATTGATGCCCCGGAATTGATTATGCTGTAAGATTATTTATTTATTTTTATTATATATGTTTCTATGCATTTGAGTATTAAATATTCTGCTAAAATTATTTGAATAGTTGTATCATTTAATTGCTAGGGAGGCCTACTAGTTATTTATTTGATATAATTATTTGCTATATTAGATAATGTTGTGCTACAAATTATTCTAATATTCAGTAGCAACTGAGGTTAATTATTGACGGCTTAGTGATAATTGGTCTCGGGTAGAGTATTTTCCTAAATTAAATGCAACCGCTTGTGCTTGTGTTATTTAGTTTGTCGGTTTTCCTAGTTCCTATTGCTGCTATTAAATTAAATCTATAGCGCTTGTCTTAGATTATTTAGTAGTTAGGGGTAATTAAACCGCTTGTGCTTTATTTACCTACAACTAAGGGAAAACAGAAACGAAATAATTTCACGACAAATATTCAATTGCATATTAATTACTTTATTAATCAATGATCAGTGTTGAATTCCGGTGGTGGATCTTTACTAACCAAGGTCTCCTATTATAAGTGTTTTCGATATATTATTTTCATTGCTTTATTCGTTCGATTAAATTTCTCGTTTATTTAATTTCTCTTTTATTTAATATTTATTCTCGATATATTCCAAACCCCCCATTATTTCCTTGAGCACAAAAGTTAAACTAGTTACTCCTCGTGGGATCAATCCTTACTCCCGCTACTACGTTTGTAAGGTTTTAATTTGGGAGCCTACGACAGCTCACCACCCATGTATTTGTCTTTTCTTCTTCTTTTTTGATTTTTTTTTCTGAGATATACCACGTGTACTTGTTTACTTTTATACACTTCCTCTTGCTTGTCACCCTTCTCGTTTTTGGTGGAGCCCCTTCTTGTGCTTTTTACTTGTGATTTTGTGGGTTTTGTTGAGCAGTCTTCTTGCTTGATGTTGGTTTTTTTCTTTGCTCCTTTGATCTTTTGATCTTTTCTCTTGTTGCCTTCTTTTTAGATTGTTGTTTCTAAGAAAAAAAAAATGCATTTCTCTAGCTTTTTTCCAGGGCTTGCCCTGTGATTTTGTTACCATTTGTTCCTCTTTTTTTTTTTTTTTTTTTTGGCATTTCGCTCTCTTTTGTTCTTTTTATTTTTCTTTATTGCTTCATTGTGGATTTTACTGCTTTGTCTTTTACCTTATTTCGGAATATAGTATAATTTAACATTATTCTGTAAAAAAAAAAAAATAATAATAATAATAAATAAATAAATAAAGAGTAAATCCCACATATGGGAGGTAGAATTCTTTTTCTTATGTGACTCGGAATCTACCAAATTTATTTAGGGTTTATTTGGAAACCAAATAAAATATTTTTCGAAAAATAACTAATTTTTCATAAAATATTTTAATTTTCTAATATTTGGCTGAAGGTTAGAAAACTACATTTTTCTGTTTAGCTGAAAGTTAAGAAATTATTTTTTCTGTCTGGTTCATTTTTCTTGAAAATGAACATATTATTTCTTATATAATAATAATAATAATAATAATAATAATAATAATAATAATAATAATAATAATTCGTGGTGGTGTTCTTGTTCGTGCATGTTGGTGGTGGTTTAGTGATGGTGATGGTGGTGGTGTTGGTGTGATTGTGATAGTGTCCTGGTAGTGGTGTGGTGGTGATAATAATGGTGTAGTGGTGGTGGTGGTGGTGTGATGGTGATAGTGTGTTGGTGGTGGGGGTGGTATGGTGTGGTGGTAGTGGTAACAGTAATTTGAAAACTAACTTGCAGAGAAATGAGAGAGATGAGAAAATAAATTATCCATAAAATATTTTTCGACTAAAAATCTAGGAAGACATTTTTCGCCCCAATCATTATTGTGTGAACCACGGTCCAAAAACATATAAAGTACATTATTCTAACTCATAAAATACATTATCTTACCTAGAAGTTTCATTATTCTAACACATACATTATACATTATTCTAACTCATAAAATACATTATATTACCCCAGAAATTTTATTATTCTAACAAATAAAAAGTGCATTATTCTAACACATAACTACATTATTCTAACTCATAAAATATATTATGTACCCCAGAATGTTCATTATTCTAACACTCGCACGAAGGGCAATTTATATCCTGCACCAAGGCGCGCATTGCATTGTGCGCCCTGATGCAAAACGACGTCGTTTTAGATTTTTTTTTTTTTTTTTTTTTTTGAAATTTCGTTACCCTGTGTTGGCGGTTAATTTTCTTTAAAAAAATCTCATGTTCAAAAATGTACATAATTTTATACTAGAATACACATAATTGTATACATGAATGTACATAATTGTATAACAAAATACACATACTTTTAAAAAAAAAAAAGATAATACATATAATCTAACATAATACATAATATACATAAACTTTTAACATAATAAATATCAACTCTTAACATAATACACATAAATTTCCTGTTTCGGATGTACATAATTGTATAAAAATAGATGTACATGATTGTATAAAAAATGTACATAATTGTATAAACAAATACACATAATTGTATAAAAATACACATAATTATATAAACAAATACACATAATCGTGTCAACTCCCTACATAACTTACCAAAATGACGTCATTTTGGGAGGCGCGGGGCGCACAGTGTTGTGCGCGCCGTGGTGCAGGGTATAACGATCCCGCACGAAGCAAGAATTTTTTTTAACATCAAAGCGACGTTGTTTTGGACCGTAGTCCACACAATAATTTGCCTTTTCCGCCAAATTGGGCCTTTTGAATGATTATTTTCCTTTGACTTTATTTTCTTTGAGTATCCAAACACGAGAAAATCCAGAAAATGACTTTCGGAAGTCATTTTCTAGATTTCCAAACGTACTCTTAATTACGTATTTATCTCTTTTATTTTGGCATTAGGTTTAAAGTATTTTATAAATATAAAAATTTATCACTCCCACCATTACACATTGTTTACCAAATAAATTTACATTTATGTACATAGGTAAAAATTTTCGTAATTGCAATATGATTCATTACATAACGATGTAGTACTATATATATAACTTGATTTTAATTTTTTGGATATTTAATTAATTTGATGAAATGGTGATCTTTTTATACATACATATTATTTTTTATTTTGAATATTCTTGTTGCATATTGGAATTTTTTGGCATATATTTTATTAATTTACAACTAATTTATTAAACTTCCAATTATTAGTTATGTTTTTTTAAATGTTTTTATTTAGCAATGATATATTAGAGATTATAAAAAAATTTCTAAAAAAATTTGAACACACCAAACATATTAATTATTCTTTTAAGTAATTTAATTTTTATGTTTTCATGGAAACACCAAACATATTAATTTATTTTTTATGTAAAGTTATTCTTATCAAACATATTCCTTGAAAAAATTTCCCTGATAATTTTAATTGATGGGAATGTACCAAAATCCCTCTTAATTAAATTCTAAGAGATTCGTGTCCTATCAACATATCGTTCACACTTCAGGGATACTCAATAATTACTAATTAGTTGCTTAAGTTATTTGATGAAGTTGCTCCAAAAAAAATAAATAAATAAATAAAAAGTTATTTGATGAAGAGAGGAAATTATGTAAATATAATGTAAGTGTAGTTATAAAGTCGAAAATATTATATAAATTTAGTCTCTAAATTATTTTTTAATAGTAAATTTGGTTTTTAATTTACAATACAATCATAATAAAATAAAATAAAATAAAATAAAAACAACTAAAAGTGTTACCTTTTTCAAATATTAAATATTTACATATTGCACACATAAAAAAAACATAAAAAAAAAACAAAAAACAAAACAAAAACAAATTAAGCCATTTTTTTTAACTACATTCTAATCCTATTTATA
The DNA here is from genome assembly GCF_001879475.1 of Ipomoea nil. Lineage (NCBI taxonomy): Eukaryota > Viridiplantae > Streptophyta > Magnoliopsida > Solanales > Convolvulaceae > Ipomoea > Ipomoea nil. The sequence goes on along the minus strand of NW_017618788.1, from coordinate 169,059 downwards.
ATATTTGCTCAACATGATTAGGTCAAAACTTTTATCTACTTAAAAGAACTTATTTGAATTAAATGAATTTTACAAATTACAATACTAATTTATCAATTTTAAATTAGTTGACTATAATGATTACAAGTAAAATTTGTAACATATTTTAGTATCTCCAAGATTCCTATAGAGAAGTATTTAGTCCTATTTAAGAACATTATAATTGGGGATGACAATGGGTTGGGATAGATCAGGAAATGATACATCCATCACCCGATCAATCTTATATTTTCTCTACCTAATCTCATCCCCAACTCGCATTGGGTGGACTTTTTCAAAATTCACTCCACCTCACTAGATGTGGGTGTCCACTACAGGTACAATCATTATTGTATGGACCATATTTTATCTACTGTAAAATAATGTACATTCAGTACAAAAATAATGTACATTGTATTCAGGGGATGTACAATATTTTTGTTCTGAGTGTACATTATATTGTATAATGTACATTCAGTGCAAAAATAATGTACATTTAGTATATTAAAAATGTATTTTTTTTATGGTCCACATAACATTGTGTGGACCATGGTCCACACAATAATTTGCCCTACGGATACCCAACACTTATCATCTTATTATTTTTTAAAAAAATTAATAATATTTAAATTACTTACACAATTACACATAATAACATAATAAAATTCATTAGTTATTTCCGAACTAATGAATTTTATTAGTTATATTAAAACATAAAATAATAAAAATATTCAAATATAATAATTAATTTTTTAATTTTTAAAAATAAACTTAGTAGTTTAGATATAAAAAATAATATAAAGTTATCTAAAATTATAGAAACTTTTATAATCAACTACATTATCTATTGATTTCAACTCTCCAGATCCTTGGCTTACCTAAGGTGTCCTGCTCAATGCATTTCTTGGTATTATCCATCTGCTTACTTGTCATGTTTTTAAATATATAAAATTTTATATACTAGTACTAAAGTAAATTAAATTAAATGTTACAAAAAATTAAATTATTAATAAGTTGAAACAAATCTCGTTAATTAAATTAAACATATAAAATAAAACCATTCAACTTCACAATAATGTTGGCAAAAAAAAAAAAAAAAAAAAAAAATGAGAAACTTGGAGAAGATTAATAGAAATCTCGTATTTAGCCTGGTAAATATTCTCTTAAAAATCTGCAAAACGTACTCCAATGTGTTTTTCTTTCTAATGGATTTATGGAATTCTCCAATATAATAATCATGAAACGAAAACTAACGGAGATGTGAAGATTCGCAGCTTGGTATAGTGGAAGATCGAGCTTACAACTACGCTGCTGCATTTGGCAATGCAACCCAGAACGTACGCAGTCTTTTAACCACTCTATATCATAGACATGCACCGCGGTTAAAAACGGCACCGTTTCTTTAAGTAAAGAAACGGTCCGCCGTTATAGTTAACGGAGTCCGCTTATTTGGTGTATTAAATACCAACTGACACTACAGTATATTTAAATCGACACTGCAGTTATATCAAAATGATACTGTAGTTATAGTGAAATGAAACTGCAGTGTATATAAAATGAAACTGAATAACATTTCACATATTTGAGTGTATATTGTACAATGAAATTGTAATTATATCAAAATGATCATGTAGTTGTGTTTTAATGAAACTATAGTGTATATAAAATAAAATAAAATAACATTTTCACATATTTGAGTCTATAAATATCGAATGAAACTATAGTTATATCGAAATGAAACTGTAGTTGTGTTGAACTGAAACTGCAGTGTATACAAAATGACACTGAATAACATGATTACTTTTTGCGAAAGGGTGCGAAACAGCGAAAAACAAACACCGTTTCTTTTCATTTAACAAAAGGACGCGCGGTGCATGATATAATTTGCCTCTTTTCACCCTCAAAACGTTATGTTGTGCAACCATGGTGCACACGGTTGCAAAACGATGTCGTTTCATTTTTAAAAAAAAAATTCCGCTCGGATCGTCTTTAACGGTGTTAGGCGGTTTCCTTTCGTATTCAAACAGTAGGATATATCGATAATTTCATAACTATATATCCACAATTTCATAACTATATATCCAGAATTACATAACTATATGTCCAGAATTACATAACTATATATTCATAATTTGACAATAGTACATTCAGATATAATGACTACACATTCATAATTTCATATCCATATATTCATAATTTCACAACTAGACATTCATAATTACATAACTCCATATTCAGAATTCTTAAAGTGTTTGTTCACAGAGAACCATATCCATAATTGCATAACTACACATTCATAACTTCATAACTATATATCCATAACTTCATAATTATATATTCAGATGTAACACCCCCAATTTTACCAAAATTTAAAACTTAATTTAAGGAAAAACAAGCTAAACATTCATTAAGATAAAGCGGAAGTTACTAATCAATACGGGAGATGTTATGCCACACCTATTTCAAACATAGGTGCACAGGCAAGCTACTAACAAAACAACAGCAGTTCATCAGTTTAACTATCTAGGCTCAGAGGCCATAACCAACTAAAACATGAGGGAACTACGCTAACTAACAGTCCGCTAGCGCATTCTCCAAAAGCTACTCAAAACCTGTAAAAACATAGGGATAACACCCGTTAGCGAAAGATGCTAGTAACCTACCAATGCGCAGTTAAGTATCATAATATATAGATATAATCAAAACCATTTGAGACAGAGGAATACAGTATATATTCTTTTCAAAACCAAGAGAGGAACAACATAAGACTCAACACCAAGTCGCTCTCGAATAAAGACCAACATCAGATGATTACTCAATAACCAACAAGGATAACAAAGACAAGATGTTCAACAACAAGATATATCAAACGATAATCAATCAAGAGACAACATAAGTCACATTCTCACGAACCGTGAGAGACAAGAATCACATATCAAATGACTAGTTCCAACATTATGCCATGTCCCAACCACTCTCTCCAGGCCAACCTTATTACAGTTCCAACCTTTACCTCCTAGTGCCACCCTGTACCCGAGTCCAACCTTATTCCGCCTGGGACCATCGTCCCCCACCAATCGTTATACCACCGATCTCATAGTACACGAGGGTACCGATAAATATCATAGTAACAACCACCGATCTCATGAGCAACGCTTAAGTAACAATACCACCAATCTCATAGTAACACATAGTCATCATTAAGAGGGATTGAGGCTCATCAATAGCCTAATCAAGTATCAATAAACGGGAACATCACATGTACGAGATCATATCAAGGAGTACAACCAATAGATTTCAATGAAAGGCATGAATAGACCATCAAGCAACGATACATCAACGATAGACTTTAATCCAAAGACTACCATGATTGGCAACACAAGTAGCCAATCCTCATTAGGAACAAACGAACAACACATACTAGCATAAACAACATTAAAACTAGCATGTACATCAAAAGGAGAAACATAACGGTTCAACCGAACCTCAACGATTTCACACTAATCCAATGAATCACAAGGTTGGACCATAAGCACGTTTCAAGACACCAAATCCTATCATGGATACTTAGGACACCACTCTAGACGTACGAAACATCAAAGGAGATGCACAATTACACAACGATCCAACGAAATGGAGGCCAAAGCAACACGTTCCAGCGGGTGGAACCACAGGTGGAAAACCACCCGCCGGTTCCAGCGGGTAGAACCACGGGCGGACCACCACCCGTGGCCCTGCCCGCCGGGCACAACCATACCTGGCAGCGGGTGGAACGGCGGGTAGAGCCCCCACCCGTTGTTCCGCCCGCTGCCTCCCCTGAAGCAGTCCAAAATTCCCTTCGGGGAAAAACATCAACAAAGCCAAGTTCAAGTCCAAAACACTCAAAACCTCACATACAATAAGGAAATGACTTGAACACATGAATAGCTCAAAAGATAGCATTTAAGAACCCTAGATACAAGCTCTAACATGCATAATCACAAGAATATGCATCAAATCTCACAATAACATCAAGAACAGCAAATAGAAGTCAAGAATCATCATATCAAATAGAAAATAGGTTTTGTATAGCATGGGTTACCTTTGTAGACCACAAGTCTCTTCCTTAGACTCCTTGACTCCTCCTTAAGGTTCCTCCACACCCAAATCTTCACAACCACACCAAAACCATACAAAGAAGAACCACACTTAGATAAAGACTATGCAAAACTACTCAAAAACAACAACCAAGCTAAGATCTTACCCTTCCTAGTGCCTTAATGGTAGAAAGATGTAATCTTAGAGAGATCCTTTGCAAGGAAGAAGGTGGGTTTTTCTTGGCTTGGGAAGAAAGCTACTACTCTAGAGAGAGGGTGGAGAGCTTAGAGTGTCTTGCCAAATGAGGGAAATGAAATCTGGTCCTTGTTAGGGAAAGGCTTGAATGTCAAGCATAAGTGAAAAGACAAACATACCCTTACTAAAAGGCTAGGAAGACAAAGAGGTCATGTACAACTCATAAAGCTCAAAGTCCTTTTTATTGACTAAACAAATTGACCAAGGGATTTGTCAATTTAAGTCCTCCGAGTTTCAATTAAGAATTGGAAGGGGAAATTCATGAGAAAGCTTAGAAATAATTGCATAATTAATTCCTATTTAAGAATTGGATTTTTTCGGGGTATCACATCAGACTTCCATAACTATATATTCATAATTACACGTCGATTTGAGTTTTTGAAGAAAAAAAAAATTTGATTGGTGGAGTTAAACGGTGCCACTAATGACACCGTTACTCCATAGTAAACGGTGTCGTTTTGCAACCGTGTGCACCATGCATGGTGCACACGGTTGCACAGCATAATTTGCGTTCACCCCTGGCATAAGCCCTAAGCTCCAGCTATGGTGGCCCATTTGGAATTGTAATAATGTAGTTCCAACATTTGGAAGTCATAGCCAATTTATATCGTGCACCACGACACACATAGCAATGTGCGCCTAGGCACAAAATGCGCGTGTCTTGCTGACGTCACTTCGTCCGTCCGAACAGACCAAACCCCATTATGTGTATTCAGTTAAAAGTTTATGTGTATTGTGTTATGAGTTTATGTGTATTCAATTAAGAGTTTATGTATATTATGTTAACCAAACCTCATTATGTGTATTCAGTTAAAAATTTATATGTATTGTATTATGAATTTTTGTGTATTCAGTTAAAAATTTATGTGTATTGTATTATGAATTTATGTGTAATCAGTTAAGAGTTTATGTGTATTATGTTAACCAAACCCCATTATGTGTATTCAGTTAAAAGTTGATGTGTATTATGTATTATATTAGATTATGTGTATTCTATCATGAGTTTATATGTATTATGAGTTTATATGTACTAGTATTTTCACCCGTGCGATGCACAAAATGGATTTATTATAATATTTTAAGAATATTTGGATCGATATACAATTATATAAATTATTACATTGAATATTATATAATGTAATTGAAGAATTGAGTTTGATCGATTGTATTTTATGATATTATCATTGCTGAATTTGAACAAATAATTACCCAATTTATAGCTAATGTGTAGATGTACGAATCCGGTGCTGAAACTTTAGAGAATTTATATATCAGTGTTTAGGATTTGTATTGATTGGGAAAATTTACTCGTTGTCTAGCAACTCAATTATAGAAATCATTTGCTATCCTAATTTATTTGTGGAAGATATATTTTCTGTGTAGATATAATTTTGCCATCTTCGCATAAAAAAAACATAATATTACTGGTTGGAATTACACATTATTGAAAGCATCTTTATAGAAGACATTGGTAGTAGCAACAGAATCTTGTCTATCTTTGTCTAGAGCTAACACCTTCAGGCCATTAGGATGGGTGACTCGGGAAAAAGCTATATGTACAATTGACAGTGATTAAAGATCGGTTTTTCAGCAATAACCCAACGTGAGTTACTGGTTGCCCTGGCTTTTGTTGATAGTCATGGCATATGCGAGCATCAACAGGTATTGTTTACGCAGGAACTTGAAGGGCAATATTGTATCAGAAGGAGTGAGAGACATTCGGGGGATAAGAACTTTGGTTCCTTCGTTAGTCTCATTAACTATTCTTGCTTCAACAATGTGATCGGACAATCTTGTGACAAAGAAACACGTATCATTGCAAAGACCAATAGAGTGGTCTATATTCTGCAATAACATAACAGGTGCACCAACCTTTAATGTAAATGAATGATTAGGAAGTCCAGAAAATCTCAAACTATTTACGAATTCAGGAGTGTGTACTTCTGATAGATTTTCACCATCTAATTATGCCTTACACAAAGAGTCACAACTTAAATATGTTCGACCTTCTGCAGTGTTCATGTCGCACATGTGATTAATTTGATCAACAACATCTAAAGTCGGTGAGAGGATCGCTTGGCCTTCTAGGTGTGACTCATTAAGCATGTCATATCTCGCTTTTGGGAAAGTGCTTTCCACTATAGTTGCTATAGGATCGAGTCCACACTTAAACAAAAACCATGCTGGAATATCGATTTCATACAAACCGTCGTTACAACCCTTGTAATCCCATCTCCGATGTCTGCAATCCATTTTGAAAACCAATCAACTGTCTGTCTATCTTCCGCAGAAGCTAAGCTCCATAATCTCAAGTTTTTCGTGAACCTCAATACCTTGCAATTTGTCCAAAGGTAGGAAGAATTAAAAGTGGTTGCGACAACTATTAGTCTAGTTGCTTTCGGAATAACCAGAATAATCTGTCTAAAATCGCCGCCCAAAACTACTGTGTTTCCACCAAATGTCTTTTCATCACTACCCGGTATGGCGAACCTCAAAGATCCCTCATGGTTTTATCCAAAGCCTCAAAACAATGTTTGTGCGTTATCACTGCTTCGTCCTATATTATCAATTTGCTCCTTATTATAAGCTTAGTAAGGTTACGATATATTGCACGTGGAATCTTCGCTCAAAGAGAATGGCATAGCAAATCTGGAATGCGTCATCCTGCCACCTGGTAAGAGCAAAGATGCTATTTCACTCGAAGAAACTTTCAGAACAATATCACCGCGCCTCCTTTTCTTTGAAGATAACGTTCTCCACACTAACGTCTTGCTTGTTCCGCCGTAACCATACACAAAGAACAATCCATCTCCATTAGATCAATATCATTCATCACAGAGTCGTAGACATTCTTATTTTTTTTTCGTCCGTAAATTGTGTTACCATTATGCTTTGTCTTCAACGATTCCTTGTCATACACCAACTTTTCAGCTATCAACATGTCTTTCATCAAATCCATGCTGCTTTCGTTTCGAATTGGCATTTCTGGAAAGTCTCTCAAGCTCTTGCCCCCAACAGAGATAGCAACTTCTCTAACTCCACCAGAGTGAATTGTTTCTTATCCGAGTCCGATAACACTAACTCTTCATAGACCAAAAAAGAAAAAAAATCAACAAATTAGTTTATTTAGAAATAATGATAAGCAAATAACAAAGTCGAATAAATAGATTGGATGCCGATATACCTGGATTTTGCATGAGACGTCAATGCTAAAGATGTGCATCCTCCGCAAGAAATTCCCAAACGGCACTCCACACCACCTCTGGCCTACTAATTGAACTTGAAGTGAGTAGGGATGGCAATGTGCCCCGTCCCCGACGGGGATCCCCAATCCCCGCCCCGACGGGGACGGGGATAAAGAAAATTTTCGGGGAATGGGGACGGGGACGGGGAATGTAAACAATTCCCCGTCGGGGACGGGGATACCCCGCCCCGCCCCGTTCCGTCCCCGATTAATTTTTATAATTAAATAGATAAATAAATAAATAAAGAGATATATATATATATATATATATATATATATATATATATATATATATATATATATATTAAAACTTAGGTTTTATTTTTAAAATTTAAAATTTTAACTAAGAGTTGACGGGGATGGGGAATCCCCGTCCCCGCCTAATTCCCCGTGGGGACGGGGATGGGGAATATTTTCAATTTCTCGCCGGGGATGGGGACGGGGTTGGGGATTCGGGTACTCCCCGTCCCCGCCCCGCCCCGTTGCCATCCCTAGAAGTGAGCAGCTTAGCAAACAACCTTTGCAAAGCATAAGCGGATGCCCAGTAACTCGAGTTAGTATACTGTCAATGTACTCCTTGTCATCATCTAATAATCCATATTCATAACACGCATCCCTAAACGATTTGTGAATGACCCCGCAACAGTGTGAATAATATCCTCGTGGTTAGAAGGTCCACGTACCAGATTTAAAAGGCATCTACCTCTTATGTCATTTCATGCAGATGAATCAGTGACCATACCACCTCTTATGTCAGATTCGTGCCATTTTTAATCATCGTGAATAACAGTTTTCAATTTTTATTTTTAATCATTTACTTTTTCAATTGGCCTAATTTCCTGGTCACCTCTTATGTCAGATTCGTGCCATTTTTAATCATCGTGAATAACAGTTTTCAATTTTTATTTTTAATCATTTACTTTTTCAATTGGCCTAATTTCCATGTCATTTTTATTCTCAGTCAATTATTCATTTTTAATACATATTAATTAGTTAATTATTAATACCAATTTTTTTCTTTTTTAATATATATTAATTAGTTAATTATTAATAACAATTTTTTTATATTTCCAATAAATTATTAATAACATATACTTTAGTTAATCCCCCCAGCACAGGGTTCGATCTTGTGACATTTCTTCAAAGGGCTCCACAGAGGTGCCATCTAAGCACAAGGTGTTTGGCAACAATTCTTTTTAATTTTCAATCAATTATTAATATTCATTTTCTTTTTCAATTGGTCTAATTTTCGTGTCATATATATTCCCAATCAATTATATTTTTAATACATATCAATTAGTTAATTATTAATAACATATTCTTTTTTAATATTCTCAGTCAAATATTAATAACAGATTTCTTTTCCAATTTATATATACTATTGTGTAAGCGGTCTGGCCATTTCCTTTTTCATTTGAGTCAATTTGGGATCATTTTTAATTTTAAATTAAGTATTAATATTCATTTCTTTTTCCAATTGGCCTAATTCCCGTGCCATCTTTATTCTCAACCATTTTTTTTGAATATGTATTAATTAGTTAATTATTAATAACATATTTTTTTTATATTTCTAATAAATTATTAATAACAGATACCGTTTTCCAATTTACCTATACTATAGTTAATATGTTTCCTTTTCGAAATAGTTAATATGGGGATCTTTTTTAATTTTTAGTCAATTATTAATATTCATTTTTTTTCAATTGGCCTAATTTTCGAGACATTTATATTATCAGGCAATTATTTTTATTCAATACATATCAATTTAATAGCAAATTCTTTTTTTTTTTAATTTCCAGTCAAATATTAATAACATATTTCTTTTCCAATTTACATATACTATTGTTTGGACGGTCTGGCGATTTCCTTTTTCATTTCGGTTAATTTGGGATCATTTTTTAATTTTTAGCTAATTATTTATATTCACTTCCTTTTTGAATTGGCCTAATTTTCGTGCAATTTTTATTTTCAGAAAATTATTTTTTTTAAATACATATCAATTACTAATATATCGTGCACCACGACACACATAGCAATGTGCGCCCAGGCACAAAATGCGCGTGTCTTGCTAACGTCACTCCGTCCGTCCGAACAGACCAAACTCCAATATGTGTATTCAGTTAAAAGTTTATGTGTATTGTGTTATGAGTTTATGTGTATTCAATTAAGAGTTTATGTATATTATGTTAACCAAACCTCATTATGTGTATTCAGTTAAAAATTTATATGTATTGTATTATGAATTTTTGTGTATTCAGTTAAAAATTTATGTGTATTGTATTATGAATTTATGTGTAATCAGTTAAGAGTTTATGTTAACCAAACCCCATTATGTGTATTCAGTTAAAAGTTGATGTGTATTAGATTATGTGTATTCTATCATGAATTTATATGTATTATGAGTTTATATGTATTCTTTTATGAGTTTATGTGCATTCAAAACAGATTATTATTTTTAACTACTTAACAAAACGACGTCATTTTGAGAGGCGCAAGACCCACATGCTATGTGCGCCATGGTACACGATATATCGATTGGAAGTCATATGCATGAAGTTTGTTTATAGTACGTGTAAGTATTTGCAACAAATATCCATCCATGCTAAGTAACTGCTTACATGGATAAATTGTTTGTTGCTTTTCTCTTGAAATGATGAAAACCCATGTATCGTTTGATTATAAGCTTGAAAGAGCAGACCATAAAACTACAAATCCACCGAAAAAGTAGACTACAATGGTAAAATAAACTATAAGCTTATCAAACAAAGTTCATAATTTATTTTTAACTTAAAATAAACTATACGCTCTAAAATAAACTCTACCAAACATAATCATAGCATCACAAAATCCTTGAAAAATGAGTGTTCCTCCACTCATTAGGCAATGGCATCTTAGGAACTGCTTTGTGTCAAGTTCAAACATATTACAAACACTACTATCCCTAAAACAGCAAGATAAAACCATCTTCTACTTCTACTGACCACAGCACTTAACTACCAAAGCAGCCAAATTTCAAATGAAAAAGCCAATACTCTGTTCATCCAGCATCTTGAAATTGTGATAAATAAGAACACTTACACTCATAGATTCTTCTGCATAGTCGTGCCCCCACCCAGGATCCTGAAATTTTTTGAAGTGGCAATTTAAGCTAATGCTGTAGAAAAAAGCTGGAAATCCACGTATACAAATTGATGAAGAATGCCACCCCATCCAACTCAAACCTAGAAAATCACAAAATCCACATCCTCATCAATCCAAAAATGGAATGGTGACAATGCGTGTTCTGGAAGCCCCACACAATTCTTAGAATCATCCTAAAGATCCATATTTTCCAACATAAATGCATGCCATGCTGTACAATGCCCAACCAAGACTGGACCCAGTGGAAAATAATACACAACAAAATTTTTGAGCTCTCTACTTGTTAAAGAAACTCACTGAACGGGACATCAACCTACCATTTTAGAACCGATTAAAGGTTTTCCCAAAATCATTGCGTCTCTGACGAAAATCACCATAGTTGTCATGGGGCCTTGAAGGAGGATAACTTTCCATGGGATTTGGATACCTGCTTCTAGAGTCCATAGGCATATTGGGCCCAGAATAGTGTGCATTGCCTGCAGAATTCTCATACTCAGGATAACCAGTTTGATTGTATGGATGACCAAATCCAGAAGTGGGCATATGCTGGTTAGCCTGTGGTAGCCTTCTTTGAGCATCTCGCTGAACAAACTCTTCCCGTTGTTTGGCATATGCCCCTCTGAGGATACCAATATTTTTCATGTAGTTCTCCCTAATTTCTCTAACAACCTTAAAGTTGAAAAACCAAAACATTGTCAGGACCAATAAACACTGGCTTTACAAATATGTAGTCATGAACCTAATAATTATATACCAATATCCAAAAAACGAACCAAATTATCAAGTCTCAAAGGAACACAATATTAGGGCATCTAATATTATAGGCTACAATTTTCTTAACCTCAAAAAACAAGATATGACAAAAATATTCAAAAACACTTTAGAGATTGAGAAATTGAACTCTACCTCACGATGCTTATTATTCTCTTCATCTTCTTCCTTGTCCCGAATTCTTCCCAGATCATCAGCTTCTCTTCTATATTCCAATTCTATTTCTTCCAATGTCTGAAGAAAAGCTGGGTAGTCAACATTATGGCCAGATTTCATGTCAGACAACCGTGGCTCAGCATTCCATCCATCAGTCCTGTAAGCACCCCTACTTTGACTATGACCATCACGTGAATTGTATGAGTTGGCCAAAAAAGACCGACGAGCTGGAGACCTTGAGTGGGTTGAACGTCCTCTAGCTCCATCACTACCATAAGCTTCACCAAAGGAAGAATGTGTTAAGCACTTCCATTACGACCTCTAAGTCTCTATAATGATGGCAGCTTTAACACAGCAAACTATCCTAACTTCTCATAGTGAACCCATCTGAAGCAAAGGAGTCTGGACATGCTTTCAGTTAAAATTTTCAATTGGGTGACATTCCTTTTCATTTCAGACCACCATGAAAGATACATCAGAATCGAACAGAATGCTTGGACAGAAGAACTTACCTCTTGCTGCAAAAAAAGAGTAATAAGCAACAAGCACCATTACTATATTATATGGAAAAATAAGGAATTAAATGAGCATGGGTCTCAAACAACAATGATACATGTTAAAGAGTCCTACAACCACAACTAGATATGAAACTAACAAATCTGTGCAAAAGTGAAATTATATACTCTTATTTCCCTACCTTGGGGAGAACCCCTTGAAATGTTTTGTACATCTTCATGAAAACGGTCTTCGATGATCTTCTCTTGCCTGGCAGACCTGGGATGGAACTGAGAGGGTCTATGCGGGCTGTGATTAGATCTCTGCAATTCAGAGTGTACAATACGAGAGCTAACAGGACTTCGGTGCTCAGGTGTCCTGGACATGGAAATGTGAGAGCTGGAAGATGCTTTTTTCTCACCCTCTTCTTTTACTTTGTGAACAGCATCCACACCCTTTTTCAAAATCAACCTGTCCTTCCCACTGACTATAATAAATTTCTCCTCAATTTTAATCTTGCAACCAATATCCTTCTCAATCTGAGTTACCACTTTCTCAGTGAACAAGGCTTTCACATGATTTTCCCTAGCAGGCACTCTCTCAAAAAAATCTTGAGACTTTCGATTAGCTCCAAGCGTTGATGGACAGCCCTATAAGTAGGCCATTTTAGCAGTATAACATGTATAAAATAAAGCTTGATTCTATTTCCACGAGTCATGTTTCATTTCTAAAACAGAATGAATACTAAACTCCCGGACGCAAACCATGTGAGTATCATTGAACAAGTCATGGTTCAAGGGGAAATGATACCCTGGATTACAGAACTACAGAACACTAAAAATTGGGGAAATTTGATACCAACTAGATAATAGAGTGGTACCAAGAAACAATCATATTATTGAAGAACCAACAAACTTAGTATAAAAATCTTAAATTCACAAGTAGGAATAAAATCCTCCCAAAACACCAAGTTTGAGATGGGTAACAGAAATATTTACTTAGGCTTCATATATTATTCAGTATTCAATAAATCTATTTAATTCTATATAATGGCAACTTAATGAAACAGTAATCAGTAGGACAATTTATTAAAACCAAACACAACCAAAAAGCACCCCTGAAGCTTGGTCATTTGAATCATAGTGATATGGCATTCAACATGTATTATGGAGGATCAAAGACCTGAAGACAAAGAGTCCACATAAACAAGCAAAAACTAGCACACAACATTTGTCCCAACTGGTTTATATCCTTTTAGGAGGATAAGCCAGATATGCAGAAGACAAAACATCAATGAGAAACATTCACCTGTGTAAAGTGTCCAGACTCTCCACATATTTTGCAAATCAATTCTTCCTCCTTCCTTTTCTTCCAGTTTCTCTCAGTTGCTTTGGATTTAGCTTCCCAAACCTTTGCTTCTCGGCTAGTAAAATCAGTAGGAACAGCATTTGGGTCACGTGCCTCTTCTTCCTCATCAGAACCAGTATGGGACCTTTTGTTTATTGTAGTAGTCCTTTCTTGTGCCTTAGGAGCAGCAGATCCATGAGGACCAGTATATTCCTTGTATATTTCACTAAAATCATCATCAATATCCGAATCCTGCCTACCATCCATCTCAGAGTTATGCAAACACAGACCTGCACAACAGCAGTAGTAATGACAAAGATGAGAAAGAAGAAACTTATAAAATAACAATAAAAATTCAAGATTAATCAAAGCCCACTAGTGTCTAGACAATCCCACATTTCCATTTTAAGATTTTCTACGCCAAAAACCATTCTCCAGTTCTGCTTGTATCAAAAGAATGCCTACTTTTCTCCCTTATTCCTCAGAAATCTATTGCTTGACAATTTCAGGAGAGTAAGCAATCTGTAGTGGCAACACCCACAGACCACTATAGAAAATCACAAAGCATATGCTACAAGCAGAATATTCCAAAGGAAGAGAAACTAACAAAGCCATCAGTTGGAACAAATTTGCAAAAATTCAGCAAAAATCCAAAGCCTTAAACAGCACAAATCATCCATGAACTGTTTAGGCGAATCAATTTCGAGCAATATATTTCAATGTATCCAATGCAGCATTAGATGGCCATGGCACAATAACAATATCATCGAAAATGGCAGTAAATCTGAACAAAGACATTAAGAAACGTAGAACAAAACCATAGACAATCATATTCATCGGGCAATGGAATAACGTGACAATAACAAACATAACTTAGAGAAGACCGGAGGAATTGAAAACTAAAAAGTTACCTTTCTCTTTTGAAGAGTCTCGGAGTATCCGGAAGTCCGACGCTGAATCCCCCAAGGCCTAAAGCAGAAACCAGAAGATGTATATTGGTAGGGAGAAAGATAAAGGAGTGAGAGTCAGGAATGGAAGCGTCGTGCGCTAGAGGCGAGGGCTAGGGTTTGACAGCGGAGGGAGATGAAGAAATATTGGAGACTGAGCTTGTTTGCTTATCTTTTTTCATATATCAATCAATATATCTACTAAATATAATAACAGGCCTCTATGAGTCTATGGGAAAAAAATATTGGTTTAATTGTTTGTTTAAATATATATGGTCTGGTGATAAATTTGACCCTAAGAGGGCGTTTGGTTCAAGGGATCTCAGATTACCCTGGTAATCTAAAAAAGGTAATGTGAGATTACATTGTTTGGTTCAAGTAATCTGAAATTGAAGGTAATAAAACATGCCTGCCACGTAAGATTTGAGGGTATCTTTGAGGTAATGTGATTACCTAATTTTTTTTAGGTAATGTGATATTACTTTTCAATATTCCACATTTGCCCTCACTCTCTCACTCATACTTCATGTTTTTTATTGGTCAATAGACAATTACGCAGCACACCATTGACAAACCCATCAGTATTTCCCTTCTCCGATCCTTATCTTAACTACATGTTGCATGTTTAATTTTTTTTGCAAGTTTTAATTTTTTTTGCCTGTTATTAAGTAATAATAATAATAATAATAATAATAATAATAATTTATTATTATTGGAAAAAAAAAAAAAAGAGACTTAGCTTGCTCATTTTCTTTGAGGGCATTTAGGTAATTGATGTAACATAACTTAAAATATAACCTCCAACCAAACAAGTTAATATTATATTCCTAAAACTTAACCAAACACATCAGGTAGTCTTACATTCCCTTAATCTCACATTACCTTCCCAGAGGTAATCCTATTACCTGGGGTAATCCAAGATTTCGTGAACCAAACGACCCCTAAGGGTATTCTCAATAGTTAAAGATTTTTTTCCAAATTTTTGTGGGCCTCAATATCCACTTCATCATCCACTATCTTACACAATCACAAAAACTCTTTTTCCCATTAGTTTTAAATTTTTTCACAATTTTTCGTGGACCCACCATTTTATTTTATATTTTTTAATTAATTATTTATTTATTATTATTTATAAAATTATAATTATAAATTTAATAACAATATTATTAATAATTATAAATTAAAACAAAAAAGTTAGAAAGTTAAGATAAAAATTTAAAAAATAAAATAAAATAAAAAAGCTCGCCGTTGCAAATGCAATAGCAAGCATAATTTTAAAATAGAAAAATAAAACAAAGAAATTCTGACAATTTCCACGCGTCTCACTCTCCTCCTTTTTCTTTTTAAAAGACTGACAAAATTTCTATAACTTGCAGGAGAAAAAAATGGCTAAAATTCCCAACTCCCATTTGTCAAAAACTTAACATTGAAAATTTTACTATTCTAAAAGTTTAGCAAGATCCTCCATTGGGGTTGCTCTAATGATAGGGTTTAGAGTTTTTGAACTGAAAATATTTAAGAAAGTATAGAATAAATACTACTTTATAAAAAATTAGAGAAAATGGTCAAATAGGTCTTCAAATATTTTGCGAAAAGTGAATTAGCCCCACAAACTTTTTAAAATGTCAATTGAACACATGAACACACGATTTATAGTCAGTTGACCCCATTAGCCGGTAACTTCTCTAATAAAAATCGGTAATTGCCCACATGGCGTGTCATATAAGCGTTGAAGTGGGTACTTGGTTGCATAAATAAAAAAAAAAAAAAATTAAAATCACGGTTCAGCCATGCGTCTTCTTCATTCTGATTTCTTCTTCTTCTTCTTCTTCTTCTTCTTCTTCTTCTTCTTTGTACTCCATATGGGTCATCATAATCATCTGAAATTCTAGATCACCATCCCACCTATGTTCAGATAAATTATGTTTTATTCCATAATTACAACATCCCCAGAAAATAAAAACAATGAGTATACACATCAACCATCCCCCAGCATACCATAACCCACTCCTCGTTGGGTATGCTCAAAATCTTTTGGTCTTGTTGGCAGATTGTAAACATAGTTTTTGGTTGAATCTGCTATAAAGTCTTGTTGGCAGATTGTAATGATTTTGTTGTTTTTGGTTGAATCTGCCTATTTGAAATATTATTTATGTAATTCACTAGATCTTAAATGTGATGTACACTTTTCAGCCTTATTAATAAATGTATTCATGGCTTGTTACCAATTTGTGAGTATGCTTTTTTTGCCATCATTTGTTCCATCCATCCACCCACTAACACCCAAAGAGGGGTGGGTGGATGGATGTTGGGTGATGATTGATGTGTATACTCATTGTATTTATTTTTTGGGATGCTGTAATCTATATCTATATCTATATCTATATCTATATATCTATATATATATAAAAGTAAAATCCTCCTAACAAATTTTCCCCCTAAAACTTTTGTAGTAAAACTTATTTGGTAAGTAAATGTCAAATGGAAATTAAATTAAATAAATAAACTATATATATATATATATATATATATATATATATATATATATATATATATATATATATATATCTACAATTTTAATAAGAGCGAATCTTGTTAAACCCTTAACTGGAATAAAAAAAATGTCGGTACACCAGATGCTCCTCCAAGTTGTACTTTGAGCTTTTGTAGTAGTACATTGCTAACCGCAGAACCTAATCTAACCTTAATGCCAATTGCAAATCCTAATATAACCTTTAAGTTGTTATAATTTAAACAAAAAAAACACCGTCCGACTTAACGATTCCGTCAACAAAGCTATGCGGTGGCAAACTTGAAATTAATGTCAAATTGAGAGGCAATTACGAGAGGGGATTGAGGCAGAGAAGCACAGAAATTAGGCATCTGGTAGCAGTTCGAAGGAAAGGCAATTACGAGAGGGGATTGAGGACAATCCAGAGAAGCACAGAAATTAGGCATCCGGTAGCAGTTCGAAGAAACGATCTGCGGCGGACAATCCAGAGAAGCACATCAAAGAAATTAGGCAGTTCGAAGAAGCGATCTCCGGTAGCAGATTCTCTGGTCCTTCCAGTGTCGGAACAAAAAGTAATTGCATTTGTTTATGATTGTGAATTGTGATTAACGTACATCATAACTATGATCAATGTTTATGATTGTAATGTTCATCAGTGAAGTAAATGCCCATCTGACTTGTGAATTATTTATGAAGGGTCATATAACTAATTCACCCTAGGTTCATGGAATATGTAGTACTAATTCTAAGGTTATTGTTCACAATCTTAGTTTCGAAACATTGTGAATTGTGATCACTGTGTCAACATTAACACTAAGATTCAATAATAGCTGTATAACACTTGAGTTAACATTAACTAAATTATTTATGCTTCAGATTAATAAATTAGTGTTGTGGTAGTTCACTTTTTTAAATTTAACATGCTCCATTGATCATCCCCTACTTATAGATTGTTGGAATGTTGCTCTACATTGTGCTCAAGGATAAAGGTTAATACTGTGTAGTTTCTGGTTTCTTCTTGTGCTAATTCTTAAGTGTGTTTTGCCTCTCTTCTTTAGACGATAACATGATTTTCTTCCAATATGTGGTGCTTTTATTACTTGAATTCTAACCACCCTCGGATGCTCCTAATCATATATTCTCTAATTCTGTTTGTTTTAGCTGGCCTTAACAGCGATGCTTTCCTCAGTTTTATATGTGTTATATTGTGGCTTGTGTCAACAATGAGTTTAACATGGTATGATGAGCAGAAAGGAAAACCAGAAGTGCATGTAAAGCCATAACAGTAGTTTGCATTGTATGTTGTGATAATAGGCAAACTCCTTTCTCAAAAAGTTCCAAAGTTGAGGTTTTACAATTTTATGTAACTTAAGTTGGGGATAAACACTACTCAGATTATGGAAATTACATTCTGTTTTAAAACAATTGAATTTCATCAATGTAGGCTATTTCAACATATCATCAAATCTAATTTTTTAATCTCACATAATCTACAGTATTATAATATTGTTCTGTTTCTGATAATGTTTTAAAATCATTAATTATGTTCCTGCATTTATATTTCTAGCAACTTCATTTAATGGGAAATCCTAATATGTTTGCTCTTTATTGATTTGCAGTTGATATAATTTCTGACATTGAGTTTGATAAAACTGGCGATCATCTTGCTACTGGTGACCGTGGGGTTAGAGTGGTATTATTTGAAAGGAGTGATACAAAGGAGGTACGTTTGAAAAATTTGAGCAGATTATTTATTTATTTATTTTAAATTGAGTGATTTACTCACTGCTTTGTTTCTCCGACAAATAAATTTTAAAGCTTGTTGGAAGTCGAAGAGAGTTAGAGAGGACAGACTATCCTGTTAGTCGGCACCCAGAGTTCCGGTACAAGACAGAATTTCAAAGCCATAAACCTGAGGTATGCAATTATTCCAGGATATCTTAGCCTTTATTTGTCTTCACCTTATTGCCTTAACAATCATCCTTCGATTGCGAGATTAGGTGAACTGTAGTAGATGTGTAGTATATATGTAACAATTGCCCTATCTACTTGTGATGTGAATATCTTTGAACAAGATACTACTTTTTTCAATGTATATAGACTACACTACAAGAAATAAATCATAGATATAACTAATTGGTCCAAATTAAAAACATATCTTCAGATTTACCTTTAATTTAATGTAGAAAGATCAGAATTCACAATTGTATTCTCATTCATGAGTTTGAATTTATTGTTTTTAAATAGCTATGTTATGAAGTCTCGCGATTCTGAAGTCCCTGAATCCAGTCGTGATGCTCGGAATAGTAAACAAAGCGAGCAGTATGCTTGTAATGAGAGTCGACGGGCAGAGAGGAACTTGAGACGCCGAAATGCTTACGCAACAATGGATCCTGCTAAGAAACGAAAAATGCTAGATGATATTAACGAAAAGCGTCGCGTCAAAAGTAATGCAGCTAAATCTACACTAACTCACGACGTCAATGCTGGTATGCTTTTTAATTGTCATATTTGTCTTACTTTGAATTCAATTCTTTAACTTATGGACATTAGAACTAACTTGTTTACATGCATGCATTTGATTGATTATACATCACTTGCTTATGCAATTTAAAAAAATATTATATGATATTTCAAAATAAATAAAGGTCCTTCAGAAGTAGTACTCAGACAAACTTCTCAAGAATGTTTGCAACACAACAATACTCTTTCTTCTAATCTCGACCAGTCTTTTATGCTAAAAGATTGTTCTCCTTGTACCTATTGTAAAGCAAAGCGATTCCAATATGAACCACCTGGATTTTGTTGCTCCTCTGGCCAAGTGGTTTTGGTGTCTAATGAAATGCCTCCGCTATTGAAGCAATACTTCTGTGAGAAAGATGAAGTGTCACGTCATTTTCAAGCATGTGTTCGAACATACAACAACACATTTGCATTTACTTCACTAGGAATCCACAACTATGACAAAATTTTATCCAGGAGGAATAAAGGAATCTATACATTTAAGGTCCAAGGACAAATGTATCATTTTATCAATGATCTGGTGCCTGAAAATCAACCTCCTAAAAACTTGCAACTATATTTCTTTGATACTGAGCATGAGGTTGAAAATAGAATCAAAGGGGCAGAACGAATGGAGGCAGGTGTTGTTGAAAACTTGATTGATGTACTTGGAAGCAATCCGTATTCACAGTTCTTCAGAAATCTTAAGGATATATCAAGTATTGAAGATTGTAATATTGTAATTCGCTCAAATGCAACTTTAGATCAACGTGTTTACAACATGCCTACCTCTTCTCAAGTTGCAGCAATTTGGGTAGAAGAACAAGATGGTAGCGGAGAAAACAGTCGTGATATTAAAGTTTTTGCAAAAACTGGCCGTTCACATTCTGTCAAATACTATTATGGTTGTTATGATCCCTTGCAATATCCCCTATTGTTTCCCCACGGAGAAAGTGGTTGGCATGAGGGTATATCTAAGGTACCTAAATCTTATACAAATCGTACCTCCATTTGTCAAGGTATTCTTCAACCTGGACAATTTCCTTCAATAGAAGCTTTGTTAGACAAAGAAAATGAAAATATTGTTAGTAAGAGCAAGCGGAACACAGTTTCATGCAGAGAATATTATGCTTATCGTTTCCAAATTCGACCAAATGATAAGTCTATGCTCCTACATTCAGGAAGACTCTTTCAACAATTCATTGTTGACACGTATATCAAAATTGAGACACAAAGATTGGATTATTTTCGAGCACAACAACGTGATGTTCGAACAGAAAGCATGCAAGGATTAGTGGATAGCATTGCATGCGGGGAAACAAATGCATCTAATGTCGGACGTAGAGTAATTTTACCCGTTTCTTTCATTGGAGGCCCACGGGATATGCGTAAAAGATACATGAACGCTATGACATTATGGGCATGAATTTAGTGATAGCTTTTTATATGCTGCGTGATTATAATTATTTTTTAAATAATAATAATAATAATAATAATAATAATAATAATAATAATAATAATAATAATAATATTATTATTATTATTATTATTATTATTATTATTATTATTATTATTATTTGTCATTTTTAAATTTATATTTATTAGATTATTAGACATGTATAGTTCTTTATTTACACTCAAATCAAGGTGCTTTCATTCACCACCAACATCATTGTAAATGCTATATCTATATACAGGGAACTCGGGTTCAATCAATAGTGTTTGATAATGACATTGAAATCTATGATAGCACTTTAAAGACCAACAAGTGGTACATAATTTCAAGTGCCATTGTCAAACCTGCCCAGACGAACTATAGAGTACTTGACAATAAATACAAGTATACATGGATTTTAAATGCTCAGACCAGTATCCAAACAAGTGATAATGCTGACACACCATTGCCTACCATTGAACAATCATACACACCATTCTCAGAATTCTATGAATGCATGAAAAAGTCACAAGAAATTTGTAAGTTAATCTTTATTACAACATCTTACCAATATCTATTGTAATCATATTTGAGTAATTATTTCTTGTCATCCCCTATGATAGCAATTGTAGGTATTGTCATTGACAAACTTGCAAAAGAATTCATCTCAACAATGAATGGAAAACAAAAGATCAATGACTTTATTGTTGTTGATGAAAAGTAAGAACCCTATTCTATTACTATTCTTATATTAAATAAATTGCTATCAACCACATCAATTTTTTTACGTAGTACCATTTTTTCTTTATTTAAAAAATGCAGTTTGAAGCCAATTATACTAACCATGTGGGGAGAATACGCTGACAAAGAGGGTTCCCTAATCACTCGAGAAATTGAAGCTGGAAACTACCCGGTAATATCAGCAGAATATATTGCAGTTGTTCACTTCAAAGGTAAAATCAAATTATTTACTAACATCGTTTCAAAACTGCACCATTTATACATTACCATATCTAATATACTATCCACTACACCAGGAATTTCTTTGACTACAAGAACAAATTCAACAATACTTTTACACCCAGAAGTACCACGAGCAGAACGTTTAAAAGAATGGTATGTTTTAAATTTGTTGATAAGTTATTCAATATACACACCCACGCACACACATTATTTTAAAAATTGATTTCTTTTTAATGTATTTTTAGGGGAACAAAGCATCGTGCTACACTTGATGCATTAAAACGCTGTCGAGACTACAATGACGCTGCCATAAAACTTGCAAATCCAGAAACTGCAGAAATTTCTACAATTGATAGTGTCCCTCAATCAATTGATCCGGTATATATAAAAAATTGTTTTACACACTAATTCAATATTTTATACTTTAACATTAACATTAATCCTTTTACTCATGATAACTTGCAGAGTAAACCTGTTTGGATAAAAGGGAAAATTAGCTTTAAGCCTCAAATAAAAAACACATGGTACATTAGATGTAGTCATTGTATGAAAAAGGTTTACGCAGAAAGTGACAAACTATTTCATTGCATGCATTGTGGTGAAATGAATGCAGTGGGAACACCAAGGTTAGTAACAATTTTTAAAGTCATTTTATTTATTTTTTTGTTAGAAGGAGGTCAATATCAATTTAATCATTACACAAACATAACACAACACTGCTACTCTCAAAACACATAATAGGTGTAAACTAGATGTGGAAATTACTGATGGAAGTGGAGGCCTTGTTGCATCTGTGTTTGGAAAATGTGCTGAACAACTATTACTCTCAACGAGCAAACAAATTATGCAATTGGAACAACAGGTATTTCTCCTTTACCACCCACAACCACTCATGTTTTACAGTAAACTAACATAATGCCTAACTACATAAACATCTTGTAGGGTCAACAACTACGATTTCAACATATCAATAACCGCTTACAAGATGAAGAATATATAATACAATTGAGGTCTCAATCCTACACACAACAAGGCAAAAGCATGGTATCATATACCATAACATCATTGCACGATTCATTGTCATTCGCTACCACAAGTAAACAAGATGCAATAAACACACAACCAGCAAAAAGGAAACTCAACTTCACTAAAGATGGAGAAGAAGAAGACAATTCCGAGCCTCACCAAACACGCACTAAGAAAAATTAATTCACTGTGTTCAAATTACTACTCTTTTCATTATTGATAGTCAGCTTTAGTTAGTGGTTTATTTGTTTTTACTTTTATTCTAATTTAGCTATTTCGAATTTCTTCTTTAGTTAGTGGTTTATTTGTTTTTACTTTTATTCTAATTTAGCTATTTCGAATTTTTTTTTTTATTACAATATATAATCACCAACACTATTTCAATATCTTTTATTAATTTCGCATTTTCTCTCTCTCTCTCTCTCATTATTATATTATATGAATACTTTAACCAATTAAGAAATACGGACTACTAATTTATAAATACACATTGGGCATTGGTCCCAAAACTTTTCTTTTTGTATAAATTTTCTACATTTTTCTAACTATATTCTCACGTACTTCAATATGTTTTGCAGTTTATATCGTCTGGTATAAGTTTGAAGATACTTAAGGAGGCTCTGCTTCAACAAAAGGAAATTGAGGAGGAAGAGCATTTGTAAAAGAACCCTATTGATTTAGTTTTTATGGAAGATTGTAGAAATGCGATCGAGGATGATAAAGACGGTAATTTTGATAATTTTATAAGATTTTCTGAAACTTAGAGATAGTATGTTGATTTCGAGATGTGTACATGCCATTCAAGTTTCTATGTTTTTTTTAACAAGGAGAGTTCATTTTACAGTATTTATATTTATATATATATATCATATTAATACTGTATTTTTTTTTCCTAAATAATTTTAGGCTTAGTTTGTTGATGTATCAATAACATTGTTCAATCTCTGTGAATAAGGATTATTCCTTTGTTGTTTAGTACCATACAGAATTACTATGCTATTCGATCCATTTTGAAGGTGAAAAAGGTATTTATCTTTATCCTAAAATCTAATTTTATGTTATTTTTTAACTTTATTTTTTGTTTGAATGTTTGTCTCTATCTTTTTTAATTTGTCAACCTTGAAGGGTTTCAACCATGGCCGCCAATCATTGTAGATGAAAATTTGCAGGATGACTTTTTTCAAATTTAGAGGTGATAGTAACCCCTAGAACAACTTTGATTGTATTACAAAATCATGACTTGGTGGATACAAAAACTAGAAATGCAAAATGAAGAATCTGGGCTTACCCAGTGAATCTCCAATATTGAAAATATAATCCTTGGCTCATTTGGAAGCAATAAAATATTTAAATGGGGTTTAATCGAATTCAAAGCTCCTCTAACAAGTTGTTTATATATTATATTTAATAATTGCCTTATTTTTAGTTTGCGTCATTATTTCGATCATGCATGAAAATGCAATTGTAGATGTATCCAATTTAACTTTTTATCGTATTGTTTTTAACTTCATTGTAGTAAGGATTATATGGATGAGTCTAGACATTGAATGCTAAATATAAGAACTACGTACAGCTTGTGATATATATATATATATATATATATATATATATATATATATATATATATATATATATATATATATATATATATATATTCTTTTGTAATTTAATAACTAAAGTAGTTTATGAAATGTTTTTAATAATTTTTTATTTTAATACTTTGTATTAAAAGTTTATTATTTTAGATATCAAATCTAAATATGGTAGCTACTCATTTTAAATAGTGTAGTTAATCGAATTTAAATCTCTTCTAAAATATGCATAAATTGAATATATTTCATATGTATATGGTCTAAATTTGTTTTGCATTGATAGTTTAGTTACTATACTATTTAGCAATAATGTAGCATATATAAAATGCTTTAGTTCATGAATCTGTATGCTTATCAGTATTCAATTGAGAATTTGATGTCATTATTAGCTAAGTGCAGTTTGGAAAGAATTTCCTGCTTTTAATCTGTAACAACAGTGTTATAAAAAGTTTAAACGAGATTTATATCAGAATGATAAAGGATTAACAATTGACATTTCAAACAATTTCATTTTTGTCCTTTCGATTACTATACAATCATGTAAATGAAAAATAAAAGTTTCATATTTAGTTCTTAAATATACATGCAATTGCATATATTGAAAAAGTAGTATATAAATTTAATAAAGTATATTTTATTGGTAGTTTTATTCAAAAAAAAATGCAATATTTCGCAACTATTTCAGGTAAGCACTTTAGCAAGTTGTTTGTATATTATATTTATTAATTATTTTATTTTTATTTTGTGAAAATATTTCATGAATGAAAATTGAATTGTAGATGTATCATATCCAATTCTTTATCATAATATTCTTTTTAATTTTATTGTGATGAAGATTGTATTTATGAGTTTAGACATTGGATGAATTAACAACTATCATATTCTTTTTAATTTAATTGTGATGAAGATTATACAGATGAGTCATGAGTTTACATTGGACAAATTAACATGGATGTTAGTAAAGGATGTGGCAACACCTAACTTGCACAATTAATATATAGATTAATTAGTCTTGGTGTAATCAGAATTACTTATAAATGAGAATATAGATTTTCTTTTGTAGTTTACTAAGATGTTTGTAATAATTTGTTGTTTTATAACAGTGTATTAAAAGTTTATTATTTTAGCTAATTACCCATTTTAAATATCAAATCTTATTTAATTGATAGTATGTTTTTGGAAATCAATAAAATAATAGTATATTTTTTTCAATTGTAATATCGCAATGTTTCCTATATAGTCATTACACAACAAAACTTTAAAATGAATAAAGGTTACATATCGTATTTACACATGAAACTTATTTACAATAATAGTTGTTAGTATCATAAAATCACTTCAACATAGAAATATTTAAAAAACAAATGTTATTAATAATTAACTAATTAATATGTATTAAAAAGAATCATTGACTGAGAATAAAAATGGCATGAAAAGTATATCAATTTGAAAAGGAAATGATAATTAATACTTGATTAAAAATGGCACAGAATATATTATTAGAAATATATATATATATATATATATATATATATATATATATATATATATATATATATATGTGTGTGTGTGTGTGTGTGTGTGTGTGTGTGTGTGTGTGTGTGTGTGTTATTAATAATTAACTAAGTAATATGTATAAAAAAATCATTGACTGAGAATAAAAATGACATGCAAATTAGACCAATTGAAAAAGAAAACGATAATTAATATTTGATTTAAAATGGCATAAAATATATAAATTCTAAATATATATCGACAATTATATTAATAATTATAGTATAAATTAATTGATATGTAATAAAAAAATATTTGACTAAGAATAAAAATGAAATGAAAATTAGGCTAATTGGAAAGAAAAATGATTATTAATACTTGATTACAAATTAAAAATAATCTCAAATTGACTCAAATGAAAAAATAAAATAAAATAGCAAATTCGCCCAAACAATAGTATATGTAAATTGAAAAAGAAATCTGTTAATTAAAAATAATAATTGACTGAGATTAAAAATGACATGAAATATACAAATTATGATATAATATTTTTTTTAAAAAAAAGATCTCCAAATTAACAATGTCAAAAATGAAACGGATTAACAATAGTATATGTAAATTGGAAAAAGGTATCTATTATTAATAATTTACTGAAAATAAAAAAATTATATTAATAATTATCTAATTAACATGTATTAAAAAAAATTATTGATTGGTAATAAAAATGACATGAAAATTAGGTCAATTGGAAAAGGAAATGATAATTAATACTTAATTAAAATGGATTAGAATATATTACTGGAAATAAAGAAATATGTTATTAATAAATAACTAATTAATATGCAATAAAAAAAATCATTGCTTGAAAATAAAAATGGAATGAAAAGTAGTTCAATTAGAAAAGGAAATAATAATTAATATTTGATTGAAAATGGTATGAGATATATAATTCTAAATATATAACGACAATTATATTAATAATTATAGTATAAATTAATTGATATGTATTAAAAAAAATCGACTGAGAATACAAATGACATGAAAATTAGGTTAATTGAAAAATAAAATGATTATTAATACTTGATTAAAAATTAAAAATAATCTCAAATTGACTCAAATGAAAAAAAAAAATAGCAAGTCCGCCCAAACAATAGTATATGTAAATTGAAAAAAAATAAATCTGTTAATTGAAAAAATAATTGACTGAGATTAAAAATGAATCAAAATATACAAATTATGGTATAATATTTTGTTTTAAAAAAAATCTCTAAATTAACAATGCCAAAAATGAAACAGATTAACAATAGTATATGTAAATCAGAAAAAGGTATCTGTTATTAATAATTTACTGGAAATAAAAAACATTATATTAATAATTATCTAATATAATTAATATATATTAAAAAGAATTATTCGCTGGTAATAAAAATGACATGAAAATTAGGCCAATTGAAAAACAAAATGATAATTAATACTTGATTAAAATGGATCAGAATATATTACTGGAAATAAAGAAATATGTTATTAATAAATAACTACTTAATATGTAATAAAAAAAGAATCATTGATTGAAAATAAAAATGGAATGAAAATTAGTCCAATTACAAAAGGAAATAATAATTAATATTTGATTGAAAATGGCATTAAATATATAAATTATAAATATATATCGGCAATTATATTAATATTTATAGTATAAACTAATTGATATGTATTAAAATAATATTTGACTAAGAATAGAAATGACATGGAAATTAGCACCATTGGAAAATATATTTGTTAATTAGAAAAATAATTCACTGAGATTAAAAATGACACAGAATACATAAATTATGATATAATATATTTTAATAAAAAAAATGATCCCCATATCAACTATGTAGGAAAGGAAACGGATTAACTATTGTATATGTAAATTGAAAAAGGTATCTGTTATTAATAATTTACTAGAAATATATATATAAAAAAAAAAGCTGTTATAAATAATTAACTAATTAATATGTATCAAAAAATAATCATTGAATGAGAAAAAAATGGCATGGTTGGAAAAGGAAATGATATATATATATATATATATATATATATATATATATATATATATATATATATATATATATATATATATATATATATATATATATATATATATATATATATATTGAAAATAGGAAATGATAATTAATACTTGCTTAAAAATGATAAAAAATATATTATTGGAAATATATAAAAATATTTTATTAATAATTAATTAATTAATATGTATTAGAAAAGTATCATTGATTGAAAATAAAAATGGAATGAAAGTTAGGCTAATTGAAAAAATAAAAGATAAGTAATACTTGATTGAAAATGGTACGAAATATATTACTGAAAATATAAAAAAATGTGTTATTACTAATTAACTAATTAATATGTATTAAAAAAGAATCATTGACTGAGAATAAAAATGACATGGAAATTAGGTCAATTGGAAAATGACATGATAATTAATACTTGATTAAAAGTGTCATGAAATATATAAATTTGAATATATATCGAAAATTATATTAAAAATAAAACTATAAACTAATTTAAAATTTAAAAAAAAATATTTAATTGAGAATTAAAATGGCGAAATTAGGTCAATTGTAAAAGGTATGATTATTAATACTTGATTAAAAATTAAAAATGATCCCATATTGACTCAAATGAAAAAGAAAATGGTTATACCGTCCAAATAATAGTAAATTAAAAATGAAATGTATAAAAAAGAATTATTGACTAAGAATAAAAATGGCATGAAAATTAAGTATTTGGAAAAATAAATGATAATGAATACTTGATTAAAATTGGCATGAAATATATAAATTCTGAATATATATCAACAATTATATTAATAATTATATTATAAATTAATTGATTAATTGATGTGTATTAAAAAAATATTTGACTGAAAATAAAAATGGCAATAGTATTCATGAAAAAGAAAAATATATATATTCTATTAAAATAAATTAAAATTTTGAATGACAACAAATTTCATATAAAATAAAATGAAAATTTCAAGTTCACCAATTGATATGTGGAATTTATTATTATTATTTTTTGAAGTTATGTGGAATTTGATTTAATTAGATGGAATTGAAGTGGCCCAGCACTTTGTGATCAGATGGCATGTAGTGACTCTCCATATGGGAGGTCATGAGTTCGAGCCTTAATGGAGGCGATATTGACTCTTTATGCTTCATTAGGTTGAAATAGTATAGATGAACATACACTATAATGTAATAGAGTCAGTATCATTAAAAAAAAAAAAAAAAAGAAGATAGAATTGAAATGTTCTATTTAATTTAATATCTTTAAATTTGTATTTTATTTTTTGTATTTCAGTTCAAAATTTTTAAAATTGAAATAATTTTATTTTATTCGAATTTAGTTATATGTATATATTCTATCTTATATTTAAATTACAGTAAAGACTAATATTTGTATTAATTTAAGCTTAAAATAATGATAATCTATCTATCTATATATATCTATATATATAATTAAAAGTAAAATCCTCATAGCCAAATTCCTCTCCCCCACCTCCCCCTCCCCCCAAAAAAAAAACTTAGAGGCATTTCTGTACTATCCGTAAATATATAATTAGTCTATATATAATTCATAAATATTCCGTGTGTGACTAATTAGTTATGAAAGAATATTATGGTAATTAATTAATTTGTTTATAAAATTTATTCGGTGTGAATTTTATAGTTGACTAAAATTTAATTAATTATAGAAATTATATATTCATATTCGTGTATATATAATTAGTTTCTATATATTTCATAAATATTCCGTGTGTGACATACTAATTAGTTATGGAAATAATATTATGAAAATCAATTAATTAGTTTATAAAATTTATTCCGTGTGAAGTTTAGTTGACTAAAATTTAATTAATTTCCGTTGATGCTAGCATATGCAATGACTATCAACAAAAGTCAGAGTCCAACACTAACTCACTTTGGCTTATTGTTGAAAAAACCAGTCTTTAATTTAATCACGGCCAATTGTACGTGGCTTTTTCCCGAGTCACTCATCCTGGTGGCCTTAAGGTTTTAGCTCTAGACAAGGATGGACAAACTTTCAAACTTTTGTTACTACTACTAATGTCGTCTACAAAGAAGTTTTCAACCGTGTCTAATTCAAAACAGTTATATTATGTATTCTTCTTGCACAAATATAACAAAAATGTTATATATCTACATATTACGTATATATTCCGTTACAAAAATTTCTATAGCTAAATTACTACACATAAAGATAATGAGACCAATTAATTCAATTCTACATATTACGTATATATTCCGTTACAAAAATTTCTATAGCTAAATTACTACACATAAAGATAATGAGACCAATTAATTCAATTTCGAAACATTCATACAAATCTTAATTCAAAGTTAAAATTTACACTATCGAATATGAAGCAAATTATAATTCATATATTATAACGAATACATTCCGTGCATCGCACGGGTGCAAATACTAGTTATGGAATAAAACAGAATTTATCTGAACATAGGTGGGATGGTGGAAGAAGAAGAAGAAGAAGAAAAAGAAGAAAAAGAAGAAATGAAGAAGATGCATGGACCGTGATTTTAATTTTTTTTTTTTAATTTAATTTTTTTTATTTATGCTTATGTGGCAGTCAAGTACCCACTCCAACGCTTATGTGGCGCGCCATGTGACCAATTATCGGCTTTTACCGGAGAAGTTACCGGCTAATGGGGTCAACTGACTAAAAAGCATGTGTTCATATGTTCAATTGACATTTTTAAAAGTTCGTGAGACTAATTGACTTTTCGCGAAATGTTTATGGCCTATTTGACTATTTTTTCGAAAAATTATTAGTATTTCAAAATAATATATATATGGTTCACATAATTTTTGTTTTAGTATTTTCATACTATTTTTCTTACTTTATCCTTTATTATTATTATTATTATTATTATTATTATTATTATTATTATTATTATTATTATTATTATTATTCCCATGATTATCTCTGCATTATGTCCATGTAAACTCTAATAACGAATATTCTGTTAACTATTTATTATTCTTAACTAGTATTTTCTTTTGTCCATGTAAACTTTAATAACGAATATTCTGTTAATTGTTGTAATATATTAAGAATATTTAAATCGATATATTTTTTGAATGCTACTGGCTCTATTACATTGTAGTATCTGTTCATATACTTTCTCAATCTACTAAAACACAAAAAACCAATAACGTCTCCATTGAAGCTTGAACTCACAACCTTCCAACTAGTCCAACTAGAAATCTAACCCGGGTACCATTAGACCACATAGTCCTAGTATTTAAATCAATATATAATTATTAAAGAGTTAATTTCAACAGAGGCCACTTATCTTTTCTGACAAGTCCAAATTTAATCCTAAACTATAGTTATTAATTATTACGATTTATTCTATGTTATAATTCTTACGTTAATAACCTTTCTATTATTATTAACACTTAATTACTTTTAGATATTATTTTTACCACTTATATTATTATTATTAGTTTCTTTTCAAGTTTTGTTAGTATATAATGGCCGTGAGGCACAATAATAATATAACCATAATTAAATATTCTTGTATTGTATTCCGTGAATCACAATAATAATATAACAATAATTAAATATTCTTCAATTCTATATTCTTCTAGGATTTCTATTACCATCATTAATTATTCCCTAATTTACCATAATTAAATAATTTGACCAAATATAAAGAGAGATTATTAAATAATACACGGGACAATTTTTTAATTAAAAAATTTAAAAATTCATTAATAAAACATAAGGTTCTCATAGTTTTTTCTTAAAAACTATTTAATAAAGCATTTTTTTAGAAATTGGTGGGGCAAACCGCCTACGGCGATTTCAAAAAAACTTTTGTCCAAAACGGACAACCGAGTCAAAAGTTATGCCTTGCCGAACTTTTGACACTTTACAACTTAAAAAAAATAATAATAATCGCCGGTTCAGCCGGCGAGGCGGCCGCGGAGGAGGCCGATTCCGGACTTACTCGCCGCGGCCGGCGGCGCGATTTTTGCAACATTGATATATAGTATAGATAGAATAGGAATAGTATTACACAATTTTATAATATTAGAATATAATTTTAACCCAGAATTATTGTAGAAATCAATGTATTTTATTAGGAAGAGAGATTTTTAGTAATTGGGCGGGAAGTTAAAATTTCAGACTTTTGTTTTTTATATATAGTATAGATTACAATAGGAATTGTGTATTACACTATTTTATAATATTTGGGGTAAGAATTTTAACCCAGAATTATTGTACGAATGAGAAAGTAGAAATCAATATATTTTATTAGGAAGAGAGATTTTTTAGTAATTGGGCGGGATGTTAAAATTTCAGGATTTTGTTTTTATATATAGTATAGATTACAATAGAAATTGTATTATATATTGTATATATTACAATAGGAATTGTATTACACTATTTTATAATTTTAGAATAGAATTTTTACCTAGAATTATTGTACGAATGGGAAAGTAAAAATCAATATATTTTATTGGGAAGAGAGATTTTTTAGGAATTGGGCGGGAAGTTAAAAGTTAATGATTTATATATATATATATATATATAGTATAGAAGTATAGATATAGATTACAAGTGGAATTGTATTACACTATTTTATAATATTAAAATAGAATTTTAACCGAGAATTATTGTACGAATGGGAAGTAGAAATCAATATATTTTATTAGGAAGAGAGATTTTTTAGAAATTGGGTGGGAAGTTAAAATTTCAGGATTTTGTTTTTATATATAGTATATATATTCCAATAGGAATTGTATTACACTATTTTATAATATTAGAATAGAATTTTAATCCAGAATTATTGTACGAATGGGAAAGTAGAAATCAATATATTTTATTAGGAAGAGAGATTTTTTAGGAATTGGGCGGTAAGTTAAAATTTCAGGATTTTATTTTTATATATAGTATAGATTACAATATAAATTGTATCACATTATTTTATAATATTAGAATAGAATTTTAACCCATAATTATTACACTATTCACACAGGAGTGCGCCCATATATATATATATATATATATATATATATATATATATATATATATATATATATATATATATATATTAAGGATCAAATAAGGACACTTCCCACATGAGGTGTGTGGATTAATCATAGCCTTAGATATTGTCTTGATGTGTGGTTGGGATTTTTTTTATTAATTTCCTTTTTTGCATGGTTTTGGGTGTTTTTAGTAATTTTGATTTAATTTCCTTTCATAGTTTTAATTGGTTTGGGTTGTTATGCATGTTTTTAGGCTGAGTAATTAAGGTAAGGTAGGAATTCTCATTATTCTACTGTATATCTGATTTTTTGTTGCGTCTCGGGCTTGAGAGATATTTTGTTTCGGCTTCATTGTAGTTTCAACGTGTGGATTCCGTGCATCCGTCGTCGTTGATCATGTTTGTGGTCATTCGTTTGTATGGACTCGTCGGGTTTATCTTTTTTATCTGCTGTTTTTCATTGTAATGGCTTGGTGTGGATTGTTATGAGTTATGCACCGTTGTTTACTGTATTTATGCATTTATGGCAAGCTGGTGCGTTAATTGGGTTTGGCTGTAGTTTTGTTATTTTTCTTTGCGTTTTTGGGTCTGTTTGCAGTTCTGAGTGGCCAGGTATGTCCTTTTTTTTTCATTCGTTTTTCATTAGCAGGGATTGTTGCTTTTTATTCTCGATTGTGCATTGGTGTGTT
Organism: Ipomoea nil; assembly: GCF_001879475.1. Lineage (NCBI taxonomy): Eukaryota > Viridiplantae > Streptophyta > Magnoliopsida > Solanales > Convolvulaceae > Ipomoea > Ipomoea nil. The sequence continues at coordinate 135,286 of NW_017618788.1, read as the reverse complement.
CTATTTTTGTGCATTTCCGGCGTGTGTTGGTTGCTTTGCATTTTTTCCTGTGACTATTGGCATTTCTCTTTATCGGCGGCACGGTTGTGCCTGGCTTTAGGTATTTTGTGTGCATGCAACATCTAGTGACAGTGCATGGTGCATGGTGCATGGTGTTATCTTGATGAACTTTGTTTGAGTTTGGTTTAATCCAGTTTCTTATTCATCAGATCAGGTCGTTGTTATTCGCCCTCCTGGTTTGTCTAATAACAAAAGAAGTGGTAAATGATTCAAAAGCTCTAGGGAAGTTGCTGTGGAGAAGGCTTCACGCCCCAAGTGGATGTATAGGACTTGTAAACAGTTTGACCATCATGATAGTCGTAAATGTCCTTTTTTGCTTGTGGAATAAATTGTTAGTTCTATTTTAGGATTTTTGTTATTTTTCACGTCACGATACAACTCTAGTGTTTTGGACTTGCTTTTTTATTTTTTATTGTGTTGTGGACCTTTTCGTTTATTTCACAGTGATCTATAGTTGGTATTAAGCTTTTAATGTAGCACATTATTTGTTTAGTGTATTGCTGACGGATCTCAGTGTGCATTTGGTATAAGTGTTTTCTTGTTGCTTGTTAGGGTGAACCTGATAGCAAACTAGTTTTGTATACTCGATCTATTATTTTGTGTAGTGTACTTTTCATTCATGTCACTCTCTTGCCGAAATGCACTCCAACGAAAAAAACACACCATGCGAGTAGTTGCACCAAAATGCACATTGACAGTCAATAGAATTTGTTTGAAATTTAACACACACCAATTTACACCAACATAGATATTTTTGAATAGTAGCATACGTCGAGTCTAAAAAGTTTAATACATACATCCGAAATAAAACACATAAAGCTGCTCAGTTAAAAAACTACACATATCATTACTGTGTTTAACAATATGTTGTGCTCCGTTGCCATATTGAAATTCCAATCACAGTACGGAATCAAAATCACCATAATAGGGAGTTGGCTGTTGAGGCCACAAGTGTAAAAACTACCACACACAAATCTATCATTACAATCCACCACACTAAAGAAATTAACTTGAAGCCCAAAAAATAAATGTTCCGCACATGTCAGTCTGTCATACGTTTCGACTCTAAGAGTTACACTATCGTTGCCTTCTCTTTGACGTGCATATCATCGAGGAAAGTAAAGAGTAGGTCCTTCTGTGAGATGCCCAAGATTGTTAGTTATGTGCTTTAGTTGAGCAGTGCTGGAAAAATTAGCCTAACCAACACACCTCACTGATGCCAACACGTGAAATGCACAGATTGAAGTACATGAGATGCACGCTTTAAATGCACAGATTGAAGTTCATGAGGTGCACTCAACACCTCACTGTTACTGGATTACTGTACACTCACTAAATGTGAAATATCAGCACGCAAACACCTAACACTCTTTTACATATATCTTCAGCTGTGTTACACGAACATCGATGGCCATGTAGCCTTGGAATGAATATGTAAAATTGTCCAAAATGTACTGATTATCCATGCAACTATGCACCCTAACTAATTCACCACATTGCTCTATGAATGCACCATCTATACACGCAAAAATGCACACAAAAGTATCTCTCTAATGCACATATGAATTATGGTTGTTTAATTTTTTAACTTTAAAAATCACATTTTCATTCATCTTAGTCTGGGTAGCTTACCAAGTCCTCTCATGATGCTACGACAAACACTACCACACATGTACATTCCCTAATGCCAATGGCCGAAACACAAATGCACATATTATATAGAACATCACGCATATTCTCCGTCTCACACCCACATCTCTCAATGATGCACCATCGCAAACCCGAACCTCAGACCTGCTGTGAAAAGGGGGTTTTTCTACCCTTTATTTCGACCAACTACGCTGCCCCCCCCCCCCCCCTCCCCGAACCCCACCCCCCAACACACACACAGGGATTTATTCACAATTTATGTAAGGCTTATTCTCATTCAGCACACACAAAAAGAAGGGTAACATACATACCTATCTTCCTCATCGGCTATGGATTCAGATTTCTTCTTTGGATTTCTTCTTTAGGCTTGAATGTCTTCGTCTGGCTATACAACAGTAAGGTAATCGTGTTCATTAAGGAAGGGAACTGAGGATTATGGGTACGGGTATCTCGGAGTTTCCATTCTGAAGAGTTGCACGATGGACTTCTTTTACTATTTTACCCCCTTTCGCAATTAATTTTCTTCGTTATCGCTCTGCGTTCGCGACGTTCATTTCTCCCCAGCACCCAATCACAACCGTAGATCTTAGTAATTGTAAGGCTGAAAATAGTCCACAGTCGTCCTCATGTGAGATATTGTCCTCACCTGAACCTTACCCTATATATATATATATATATATATATATATATATATAAGGGAAAACGACGCTTTTAGCCCCTCAGTTGTTTTACTGTTGAAAATTTAGCCCCTGTCAATTGATTTGAACAAATCTAACCCTTTAATTGTTCATAATGTGATTCATTTGGTCCCTCATATTATATAATTAGAATTATTTCTAATAATTTATATAATTTATTTATTCAAAATTAAAAATTAAAAAAAAAAAAAAAGAACAACCATCAGCTGTGTGGCGAGTTGTCTTATTCATAGACAAAATATATAAAAAATAGTAAAATAAAACAATATATATATATATATATATATATATATATATATATATATATATATATATATATATATATATATATATATATATATATATATATTATAGTATTAGGTTCTGGTGCGGTTAGGGTGCCCAAGTGTGGTTGTGCGGTTTAATTTAGGCCATTCATCTCGCTTAAATCAACGTCCAGGATTATCAAAATTAAAAAAAAATGCAGTGGCAATTTTGTAATTTTTGCATCTATGTTAAAATTAAGGTGAGCGGATCTGTGGTTAATGTGCGTGAGTTTTGTATATAAGATGCGTGAGTTTTGTGCGTAAGGTGCGTGAGGTTTGTGCTTAATGTGCGTGGGGTTGTGCTTAACGTGATTAATTGTTAAAACTTAAAGTCTGTGAGTTAATACTTAAAGTGTGTGGGTTTTGTGCTTAATGTGCGTGAGGTTGTGCTTAATGTGCGTCGATTTTGTACTTAATGTGCGTGAGTTTGTGCTTAATGTCAGTAGTTGTTGAAACTTAAAGTCTGTGAGTTAATATTTAAAGTACGTAGGTTTTGTGCTTAATGTGCGTGAGGTTGTGCTTAATGTGTGTGGGTTTTGTACTTAATGTGCGTGAGTTTGTACTTAAGATCTAACACTTAAGGTGCGTGTTTCTATCACTTAAGGTGCGCCATTTTTAGCTTATGCTTCTTTCTTCTAGACACACATTTTTTTTAAATTTTCATTGAGTTGAGCCGTTGATCTAAATTTGATCAACGGCTCAGATCTAACCGCACGGGAAGCTATACCCGCACCTGAACCCTTCCACATATATATATATATATATATATATATATATATATATATATATATATATATATATATATAATCGCGTTCTGGTGCGAATGGCGCGCCCATGAGCAAAGTATGAATAATCCAGCGCGCGTCACGTGTCCAGATGTAGGTGCACCCTATAGTTATAACTAGATGCACTTGTATGTGAAAATAGGTGCACCTATAGTTATAACTTTTAACCACCAAGTTTGAAGTCAAAAGCCTTTACACATTAAGCTATAGGCACATTTGTGTCAATGTTTACATTTGTATGTTAATAAAGGTATACATTTTTTATTAAATGTTGTACTTCAATTGTAATAGACAAAATTGTCCCTACTACATTCTTGTTCGACTAACCCTTATACCATTATAACACCGTTACTATTTAATTCTAAAACTTTCATAATTCTATCATTATTATCATACACCTATATCTAATTATCTATAATATCTTTTTCCTATTCTTTAATTATCATTTTAATATTTTATTAAAATCATTATATAATTATTTTAATTGTTGATTATATTTTAATTAAATTTCTATGAATAGTAAATCATATATGTGTGTATATATATTGGCACGTGTCCAGATGTAGGTGCACCTATAGTTATAACTAGGTGCACTTGTATGTGAAAGTAAGTGCACCCGAATGAATGTTAACAATGCAAAATTACATGCACTTGTAGGTGAAAGTAGGTGCACCTGATCAATGAATGTTAACAAGGCAAATTACATGCACTTGTAGATGAAAGTATGTGTACCTGTAAGTGCAAGTAAAATGTATTACAAGTGCATGTAAAATGTATTATAGGTGCAAGTAAAATTTACACCGAGTATCAATATTAAGTGCACGTGATGTTATAACTAGGTGCATTTATAGTTATAAGTAGTTGCACCTAGGTGTAGTGGCGGATCCAGTATGGGGGCAGCTGCCCCCACCCCCACCCCATATATAACCCTTGTATGTATATATGTACATATAGTACAAGATTTATTATAAGTACTTGAAAATAGACATTGGTTAACAAAAGAGGCGCTAGATTAGTTGGCAAAGGAAGCCTTTCATCTTGAGAAAAACATGGGTTTGAATCCTTTAGCACATGCTTGGCTTTCCCTTTTACTATTATTAAGTGCAAAATATTAATGTGGTTTCAACTTTCAACACATTTTTTTTCAATATTATTAATACTTAATAGTATAAAATATTAATAATGAGCCTATTATATACAACCTTCTTCTTCTTATTATTATTATTATTATTATTATTATTATTATTATTATTAATGAGATGTCTGATTTATAATGTGTTTTTTTATTCGAATTATTTTATCAAGTTAATTATGTTTCATATTTTGTTATGAATATTTTTATAAAGTTTTGATGTGTTTTATTTTTCGTTCATATCTAACAATATTTATAGCTATACTTCTTAAGTGTTTCATTTTTTTCAAACTATCTCTTTTATTTTAATGTTTTGCCCCCACTAGAGAAAATTCCTGGATCCGCCACTGCCTAGGTGCACGAAGGTTAACAAAGTAAAATTACTTGCACTTATAGGTGAAACTAGGTGCACTTGTAAGTAAATTTACTTGCACTTTTTACTTAAATAGGTGCACCAACTACTTGCACTAATAACACATTTACATGCACCAAAGTTTGAATTAATTACGAAAATGTCACCGCGTCGTTTTAAACAAATTACATCTGATTCGTTGATCTGGACACGTGAATAGCTGGCATGCATTCCTGTTTCTCTCCTGGAAGCCTATTCACACAGGAGTGCGCCCATATATATATATATATATATATATATATATATATATATATATATATATATATATATATATATTTGTTAAAAGCCTTCAAATAATTTGTTAATTTGTTTCTTATTTTCGCAGACTTCATCATTATATACGCTACTTGGCGGTGCCTCTTCCACCTCCTCCGCAGCTGAGTTTTCTTCGACGGGTGGTTACACCACCGATTTTCCTCCCGGCGGGAACAATGACATCCAAGTCTCTGGCCTGTCTAGTCACAACTCACAACATGTCATTCGCACCGCCACCGCCACCTTCGATTTGACTCGGCCGGTGATTCATTCAAGAAAGCCTGTTTATCCTCCGCCGCACCGCTTCCTCCGCTGCCGGAGAGTGGAGTTCCAGTGATTTTTTATTGCATTATCCATCCACCCTGGCAAAAGGTGCGTGATCGCCGCGCCATCTGTTGCCGTGCCCGACATGCGAATGGAGAATAATGGCATCCTCATCCGGCGAGAACTGGCGGTGCTGCACGGTAGGACTTAATTAGCTGGTTGCACCACCGCAACCGGCACGACTTCCCTGGTATACCGGTGCTAATTAGCGACCAGTTCCGTAGCATGTGCTGCTCTACCAGCTTCACCAATGTGGCATCTTCTTCCGACAAATTATTTTAGTTTTTAATTTTTTATTTCTTAAACATTAAAAATTATTTTTTTAAAAAATGCCACATATGCATCTTAGGTGGAGGGATAACTTGTTAAAAATTGAAAAAACTTGTAAATTGGATAAATTACATAATATTAATTAGTTTAAGGACTCAATTATAGTCTTTTTAGATTCAGTGACCTAATTACATTATGATGTGTAGTTCTAGTGGCCTATTTGACCTTCATTCCAAAATATAATGGAAGGTTAATTTGGGGCATATGGATTACTCCGCCTGAAACGACGTCATCGCAGGTCTGCAGTCGATACTTACGGTCGAGATTCATCTTTGTATTCCGCTGTTTTAAGATTTCAATGTCCATTCATTCCTTAGTCTAAAAGACACCAAAAAGATTAGATTTTTAAAGATATTTACCGTGGAAAAGAGTTGTATAGACTTCATATCGATTGAGAGAAAATTTGGGAAAATCCATGGCTACCGACCACTCCGATGATTTAGACCAACTACTTGATAGTAATCACCTATTCCCTTTTCTGTGTATCAATATATATGTACCTATAAACATGATTTTTACCTCTTTTGTCTAGCTGTTGTTGAACTGTTGAAGCATGTTCCTGAATTCTGGAAAAAAAATATTGTTCTTGTTGTGTTTGATTGATTTCAAGATTGTTTTTTACAAAGATTTATTGAAGTTATCGAATACGGGTACATAATTTGCAGGCGCTTTAGATGATTTCCAGAACCTCAATTTCACTGCTTCTTCACAAAGGTATTAACTTTTCTTCTGTCCCTTTTGGTTTTCTGTATTCTGTTGTGACTTAGTATATGTGTTTTTAAGTAAGTTTTGAAAAAAAGTTTGATTTTTGGCTTTAGAAGAAAAGATGGAGAAGAGAAGGGGAGTTCTATGCCTGGTGAGGTTCAAGGGCTAGGGATGGGATTGCCAGATTTGAGGGCTAAGAAAATAGGTAAGCAAAAAAAGGCTTCAAAGGAGGCTAAGGACTCACATGCTTTTGAGGCTCTTGGTAAGCTTAGAGAGCAGACTAGGGAGGCTGTGAAGGGGTTAGAATCAATGAATGGCTTGGAGTTTCCTGGTGCTCAGAATTTTGGGAATGATGCATTGATAGAGGAATGGGCCAAGCAGTTTGAGGATCTTGCTGGGTCTCAGGTAAATTTCTTCAACTTTAATAGTTCTGGAGTGGAGTACTTTGAATTTCGTGCTTAAATATATGATTTGGTATTTGGCACTAAGTGAATCAGTGAATGGTGACTTAAATCTATGGAATTCTAATTCTATTTACAGTGCTTTGCATCGTGCTATTTGTATTGTGGTCAATCGAGTGAAATGGAAACTTCAAGAGTTCAAGTAATGTAGTTTGCGATGTCTGTCGATATGCTTTTTAGCATAATAATCATAATTTGATGCTCCATATTAGAGGTTGAATGTAGTTTTGAAGGGGGAAGGGGGTGATTTTGTATAAAGCTTAAAGAAATCGAACCTTTCTAACCCATCGTTGTCAAGTCATATAGTGATATATTTATCATCGTTCTTGGATCTTGCGCACATGTATAGTTCTTCAGAGTTTCTGAAAGTTAAGCCCGAATCTCAAAATGTTCAATGAACATCCCAAAGTATGGAGTAGATTGCCAAAGGAAAAGGGGGTGGAACATTTGAAAGAAAGAAGAAAACTTTTTTGTAAAATTGCATTTTTGCAACCGAAATTTCTGCATGATTTACTTAAAACCAGTTCTCCTCATTCTCTATTCCTTGTTCAACTGAATTTGGCATTCATTTACCAGGACATGGAATCCCTAGTAGAGACCATGATGCAGCAGCTTTTATCAAAAGAAATCCTTCACGAGCCTATGAAAGAAATTGAAGAACGGTATCCTAAATGGTTAGAAGAAAATAAAGCTAAACTAACCAATGAGGAGTATAACCGTTACAACCACCAGTACGAACTCATAAAAGAGCTAACTAGAGTTTATGAAACGGAGCCAGCCAACTTCAACAAGATTGTTGAGCTTATGCAGAAAATGCAAGAGTGTGGCCAACCGCCTAATGATATTGTCAGCGAGCTTGCCCCAGACTTTGATTTGTCAAGTCTCGGTCAAATGTAAGTATTTCTATATCATTATCTTATTTCAGCTTACTTTGATGTTTTGCTCGTTTTTTGGTTGTTGAATTATTGTCAGAAAAGTCTGCACTTATTTAATAGCTTTCTCGAACTGTAAATAAGAAGATTAAGCGTTTTATTTTCATTTAGTTAAGCCATCCCTCTCGCTTTGGTTAAGCTACAGCTCACGGTAGCAATATCTTCTTGTATGTTGCAATTTAGTTGTCAATCGCTAAGCTATTCTTTGTTATACTTTGCAGAACCCCAGAGATGCTCGAGTCTCAGCAAAATTGCTGTATTATGTGATCATACTTGCAAAGGTCTTCCTTTCTGCCATTTGGGCTTCATGTTTTCCTATATTTATATGTTTTCTGAGCCACGGTTCGTGAGAAACCTGGTTTATTTCGAATTGGTTTTAGTTGATGGATCATTATTATATTTTAATGGGAAAATGACATTTTTGGTCCTTCGGTTGTGACCATGTAATTTATCAATTAAAGAAGTATATATATATATATATATATATATATATATATATATATATATATATATATATATATATATATATATATTTCTTTATTTCTTTATTTAATAATAGTTAAGTTGGTCTTTTGACTATCACGTAATTTTAATTTTAGTCATTGATTTTTAAACCTACCAAATTTAGTGTTGGTGTATTGAATCTTTTTCAATTATAATAACTTTTTTCATATGTGAACGATTAACATTAGGCTGGCTAAAATTTGTGTTAGACCGTTTATGGATCTTTGTTTGTGAGACATATCGGATCAATATGAAAATGTAATACTAATCAAGAATAAAGGCATTGTTTGACAATTAGCAGTTAGCGGATTATATTAACAGTTCACAGCAACCGTTATACCGTGCACATTATGTACATTCTATTATATAATTATATACATTTTTGAAACATGAGATTTTTTTCTTACAGAAATTAATAGCCGACCCACAAAAAGCGGAATTTCAGAAAAAAAAAAAAAAAAAAAGAAGTACAAAATGAAGTTGTTTTGCACCAGGGCGCATGTGCGCCCTAGTGTATGATATAAATTGTCGGTTCACAGATAGCGGATTGTGTTAGCGGGTTTGACCAGCGGATTGTATCAATGGTTTGTAAAATGATGTTTGGTAAAATTAGCTGTAACACCCCACTTTTCTAACTCTTAAATACATCTCTAGACAGTCATTAATATAACTAAGCAGCGGAAAACTAAAAAGATAAATAGAGGGAGTGTCACCGCCACAATCACCACTCTTTGGTGATTGCACAGGCTAAAAGGGTAAAACTAAAAATAAGATTAAGTCTGGGAGCTAAATGTAAATACTGGAAACGTAAGGGGGAAAAACGTCACCCCAAATAGTCTACATCAATCCTCAAACATAAAGTCATAAGTCTAAATCCATAACATGATCATAATTAAAACTAGAGTTTAAACATCTCAAACTAAGAGACTAATCTAACTCGATCTCTTCTCACTGCTGGGCTCACCTGAAAGGGGTTTTTCAAGCAACACATAGACAAATAGAAAAAACACCCGTTAGCACGAAGCTAAGTATAACCACACTCAACCCTGTAAAGCATTCTAGCATATACATTTAAAACATTTGATTTCTTTATAGCAATAAGCTAATCTCAAATCATCTTTAGATTTATCACATTCTTTCTAGATGCTTGCACCCTATGGTATTAGCTGGCGTTCTCATATAAATGTATAAGACTGATCATGTAGATTCATCAACATGTAAGCTTTTCAAATAACTTAACAAGCAATTCATGCTTACAGATAAGTTCATGCTAATAGAACATATAACAGGTGTTCTCATTCTTTCACGTTCTCCTGACATAACTTGATAAGTAGAGCTTCTAGTACAACAAGATAAACATGCTCAATGGAAAATCTTAAGTCAAACTTCTCATTATGAAATCTCATACGGTACTCTACTCACATACAATCTCGTGTAATGCGATACATCACTTTTATATGCAATCTCGTGCAATGCTATAATCATACTTCTTATGCAATCTCGTGCAATAATATAAACATACTAACATGCAATCTAGTGCGATAATATACTCATACTCATATGCAATCTTGTTCAATCATTATAATAATGCTCTTATGCAATCTAGTGCAATAATATACTCATACTCATATGCAATATTGTGCAACATTATAATCATGCTCTTATGCAATCTATTGCAATAATATACTCATACTCATATGCAATCTTGTGCAACATTATAATCATGCTCTTATGCAATCTAGTGCAATAATATACTCATACTCATATGCAATCTTGTGCAACATTATAATCATGCTCTTATGCAATCTAGTGCAATAATATACTCATACTCATATGCAATCTTGTGCAACATTATAATCATGCCCTTATGCAATCTAGTGCAATAATATACTCATACTCATATGCAATTTTTTGCAACATTATAATCATACTCTTATGCAATCTAGTGCAAGTATCATATATAAATACTCATACACTCTTTTATAAAATAGAGTACTTTCTGTAGAGGTCTCTTTGTTACTTTCTTGAGTCTCTCTTGACTCTCTTTCTTTCTCTCGAGTCTCTATTGACTCTCATACTTGAGTCTTTGTTGACTCTCTTTCTTGAGTCTCTTTCTTTCTCTTATACTCGTAGACGACTTAGGGTTTCACAGAAGTGTGACTCACCCCATCGGGAATGGCATAATTCTGACCCAATATCTCCTACCGTCTACGGAACCAATCTCGTGGTTAAAACTCTGTGGAATCAGGTATCGAACTATTAGTGTGCACACCCCCTAACCAGGATTCCAAGCCTGGCGGGAAGTTTCCAACACAGAGGACTTAGCAAAATATGCACTCTGTAAAATTTCTTCGCAAAATCCTTCTTAACATACTTGTTTTTAATCCAAATTCCACGAAATCAAAATCAAAACGTGCATCGAGACGAGCCCGAAGAGCCGAGCCACAAGAGCCCGTAACACTCGGTCCGAAACGACACGTAGCTGAGCCACAAGAGCCCGTAACACTCGGTCCGAAACGACACGTAGCTGAGCCACAAGAGCCCAGCCACTGCACAAAAATCTTATCAGAACAATACTCAGGGACCTGGGGCGGGACTCTCCATAGTCCGCCCTTGGAGCCCCGTTGATGTGCCGGGACTAGGCTATGGCCCTCTTCTAGGGCGGTGCCCAAGTCCCGTGGTGGCACGGCTCTAGCCGGCGGCCCTTCTGATGGGCCGCGGCTAGGGCCGCCACTCTGTTCTGGTGCACACTGTGTTGTGCACCAGATGGGATTTTACCTGCAAAAACTCATCCAAACATTTCCAAAACAATCTCAACAACTCACAAACACATACTAGATCACTTCCAAGCATAAACACATCAAAAACTCATATTTTCTACTCAAAACTAGGATTCACAGAGCCAAATCTAAAGAGGAATCCATGGGGTTATACCTCTTGTAGTCTAGTCTTCTTGTTTGGATCTCTTCTTCCTCTTGGCCTAGCTTGGGCCTCCTTCACCACCTACACTTCCCAACACACCTTCTATCCTTAGCCTAGAACCTCAAAGACTAAAGAAACTAGAAGAGAAAAGATGCTAGAATGAAGGATGAGCAAGCTTACTAGGTTGATGTTTCTCTCCTTTGATGTTGGCAGACAAAAAGGTGAGGAAGTGGCAAAGAGTGAGATCAGGAAAATGGGATGGAATGAAGGGTTTATATAGGGTTCAAAACCCTAGGATGATTCACAACGATTGGTTAAGGGCAAATGGGTAATTTCCCCAAGCTAAAAGATGATTTTATAAGGGATTTTTGGATGTCTTATGGTCCACCATGTATCATGAACCATAGGCTAGAATTGATATTTCTTTATTAATTTGGGGTGGAAAGTGAATTTTCCTAAAATCTATATGGATGAACACTTGTTCAAAATTCCCTTTTGAATTCTCCCGGTTTCACTCGGTTAAAATTCTCGATTTAAAACTTGGTACGCGAAGTACCCGAAAACTCTGGAATTTTCGAATGAAATTCACTTCTTCGGTGTCGAATTAATTTTAAAATGGAACAAAATTATTTTATTCAAACACCAATTGATCGCAAAAATTTTTAATGGGGTGAAAAAGCTACTTTGGAATTTCTTAATACTGGATTTATAAAATGAAATTTTGGGTTGTTACACTTAACGTCCTATAGTTTTCGTCCTAAAGTCATTGAGCTAGGGTCGAACTTAGGCTCTGATACCAACTGTAACATCCCTAATTTTTAAAACATTTAAAGCTTACAAAATAAAGGTGAATCTAACATTAATTCCCAAACAGAGCATAAACTAAGCATAAAAGTCGGGGTGCTATGCCACATCTAAGCTAGAGAACTTAGATGCACAGGCTAAACTAACTAAACAAAGCATAAATCCATAAATCCATAATCGAGTACAAATCAAGGCACGCAGGGCAACTAACGAATACTGAACTATCTAAGCTAGGACCTCGTGTCCTTCTAGCTCACTCTGAAGCTACTGATCTGTACCTGAAAAACATACGGTGTAACAACAGTCAACAAATAATACTGGTAACCCATTCCCACGTGTTAAGTACAATATAGGTAGATATAAGAAAACCATTTTGAGATTGGAATACATATATAATCCTAAACAAACTCTAGCTTTAAGACCAAGATCAAAACTCAAGGCACAACGACAGGTTTAACATTACGAATCAACATAAGGATACTAGCATGCATCCTAACTCGCAAGATAAGATATCACAAAGCTCAACAATAACAAAAAAATAACAACAAGAAGGCACAACAACAAACCATAGCAACAACAACAATCGTATCACAATCCAGCCTTATACCAAGTTCCAACCTTTACTCCTCTCCATCCTTATATCAGTTCCAACCTGTACCTCCAGGCCACCCTTATAATGCCTCCCTTATCCCTCTAGAGCACTTCATGGCTCCCCACCGACATACCTCCAACATAACCACTAATCTGATAGCACCGCAGTACCATTAACACATGATTCGTGCCTATAACACTATAATCAAGGGGTTTTGCATATAGCACGAAGACATGGCACCGCAGCGCTTATAACTTGACCCAGGCCTTTAGCAAGCAAGTCAAGGTGGTCCGTGCCTTCAGCACGATAACTGAATGGTCTGTGCCTTTAGCACAATAACCAGGCACTTGTTGTGCCAACCTCCAACATTCTTTTCCTACAATCACATCTATTTCTCATCATGTACAATCAACACACACAACAACGACAGTGGCCACTGCTCAATAACAACAACAACCAATACACATCAACACATAGCAAGGGGTAGTCAAAGGGAAGTGCACAATAACCACATCAACTTTTATCAACAAATGACATCAACATAAACACACAACCCACAAGACACAACCTAAACTCTACTTCCCAGGATAACGAGACAACCATAAGATACACACGGGATCATACAAATAACGTCCTAGGCCAACGGGACACCAACTCAACCACATGCAATAACTACGACCCACAACTCCTAAAATGGTACCCGAAATATCAAACGAGACTCGCAGACATCAAATGGGACACAACGGGGCAAGGGGAAACAACAATGAGTTAAAACATCACAATACACCGCCTGTTCCAGCGGGCGTTTGGTGGGTGGTCAACCACCCGCCGGTGGGCGGCTATGTACCAGCGGGTACACGGCGGGTGGTCCGGCCGCCCGTTGGTACAAGGACGTGTACTGGCGGGTGGTCAGGTGGGGGTTCGTCCCCGCACTGACCCCCCTCCCCCCTCCACTGGTACAATAGTAACTTGGCACTTTTCCCAACTCGGGAATTCCTCAATTACACCCAGAACCAAGTCCAAATACATCCCAATACATATCAACAACAACATGGACTTGAACCACAAGAATTAAGCCAAGAAACCAACACAATTAAATCCTAAATACATGTTCCTAACATATCAAGATTCAAGAATAAATTCCTAACCATGCAAGAACAACAAGAATCGCAAGAACACCAAGGTTCCATCAAATAAACACTAATGACAAGCTCTAGACATGCTCAAACGCAAGGTCACACATATAATCAATCACAACATCAATATCATCAAGATTATCAAATAAACACAACATAAACCCTAGGATAAGCTCTATTAAGACTTAATCACAGAATTACACATACAATTATCAAAGGACTTAACAAATAATATATAGCAGGGAAAATAGGTTTTGTAAGAAATGGGTTACCTCTTAGCCTTAATTAATCCTCCCTTGGCTATTAAGGTCCTTCTCCAAGTCTTCCCGATTGGTTTCCCTAGGCTTGGTGGTGGGGAATTCCTTTGGCTAGGTTTCCTAGCCAATTTGTGTATTCAGAGTTATGAGAGGTGAGAGGGTTCTAATTGCTTTCTAATCCCCTATTTATAGAGTTAGGAATCCTAATCAGAGTCTGAATAGCAGAAGATCTACTTTCTTTACTCCTATCGGTCTTGGAGTTTTTAATATGGGCAAGGGTCCACGATCCATTATGGACCGCATTAATTAACTAAGGGGATCCTAACTAGATTAAGTCCTTTTTAATTATTTGTTAACAGGATTAATTCAATAATTAATTCGGGTTTGAAGGCCGTAACACGGGGTGTTACACCCTCCCCCCTTATGAGAAGCTTCGTTCTCGAAGCTTAGATATAGACTACTCCCCCGGTTCCCGGGCATATCGTAGGTTTACAAGCAATTTTAGGAAATCGTTACACATGATCGTTTTCTACTAGGCACAATTCAAGGTTGGATCAAGTCAGAAGGCAAGTGAGGTTTGATATTTTAGGTTTACCTTGGTTCCTGGCTCCTGAACTAGAGGCCCCTGAGGTGAACGAGGTTTGAAAATATAAACATCCAAGCCTAAATTTTACGGGGTGAAATGAAACTTACTTAGCTTATGCTAATTTTTGATATACCATGTTTTGTTTTCAAATTATTTTTACAGGTGAACGAGGATAGAAATTCGAGATGAATTCAAGTTTGAGAATGAATTAAGTTTATCTAAGAATAGAAAATGTGAAGGGTTGTTATTTTGAGGATTTTATGGTTGTATAGTATTTCCCATATTGTATTAAGTTGAATTTGAATTATTTATTGTAAGTTGTAAATATTAGCCTTAGGGTTTTGGGTATAAGAGAAATACCTGAGCGTGGTGGTAACACCTATTTTCTTTTGGTTAGTTAATGCTTCCTCTATGATTGTAATAAATTTTCAATTAATTAAAAAAATTGTTAAGGAAAATTTGGTTTTGGAAATGATGGTGTTACAAATTATGTAGGGTCGAAAGATGAGCATGCGTACGAACCTTCCAATCATAAAATTTATTTAGATTGAACATAAGGTTCTTGAATGAATAATGATCTATATTTTTTAATTAAGTTTGCACGTAGTTTGTTCTTGTAAAATCGTTTACGTTTGTTTGTGATAAATATGCAAACGAATAGTAAATATGAAAGAGAGAGAGAGAGAGAGAGATTTTAATACTAGTTCGGCCCAAACCAAGCCTACTCCATTCTACTCCTTAAAACTTCTAAGGAGGTTTGCACTAATCCTTTAGTACAAAAAGACCACTCAATCTTTGAACACTAAGCCGGACTTGAGCGTCTAGGTTTTCCAACTCCAAGAGTTTATTCCGCCTCTTTCTACTTCTACCGATTAGAGTTACAAAGCTTGAAATAAAATTCTTCTTTCTCCAACTAAGAAGACTTCGCTTTTAGTGACTTGATCTTCACAAATGAACAACACAAGCTTCTTGAATTTCTGGATAGTACTTTGTAGCTTTGATCTCTTCTCTCACTGGTCAATAGATGTGAAACCCATTGGAATGCTTGAATACTTAGAAAATTTTCAGATTGATCAGCACCTTCTATCTCCTTGAGTGAAGGTATTTATAGGCGTATAAAAAAAGTTCATTTTAAGGGAAAACCAATTTCAAACGTCTATTACCTAGTGAGTAAAGACTAGCGTTTTTCCAAAAAAGTAGCTTTATGTGTCAGACTTTCCAGCCTTTAAACCACTTAATTTGCGCTGAACTTTACTTTTTGTGCTACACAAAAGTGTCTAGACTTTTAGAGAAAGTCTTCCTTGGGATATGTACCTATGACTCTCTTTGCCTTGGTCACATTCTATCATAAAACAATTAGTGTTTTAAGGTTTCGAACTGTTGGCTTAGAGAATGTCTCGAGTAGTTCTTTCGAATGGTTAACTGGCACTATTCGAGTTAACATTTCGAACCTTAATAATTGCTACTTCTCAGTTACAAATGGTTGAACTTAACATTTGTTCCACTTTACTTCGAAAGGTAGTCCCTTACACCATTCGGCCTTCGCAACCTTTCGATCGTGCAATCTTCTAATCTTTCGACTGTTATGATCTTCTATCCTTCGAAGCTTCTTCCTGGTCGTCCAAGATGTAACCATTCGGGTTACTGTTCTAGTTGATTTAACTATCCGAGACGTAACCATTCATATTAGTTATTTGGACTATTCGAAATGAAGAGTGAGAATCCCAAGTCTAGAAAATAAAATAAGTTGGGGACTAAAATTCCTAATCATTTGGTATCATCAAAATCTAATTACAAATGTTCTTAACAAATTCAATCTGCTGCTTCTCATGGTTAAACATATGGCGTTTTGCAAGCAGTCTAACCAAAAAAAATTTGCCCTATGCGATGATTTTGAGTTGGATTTTTCTCAAGAAAGATGTGCATTTGATTGGTGAAGTTGATAAGCATTCTGTAAGGATGATCTTTAATGCACCAAATATGAGATACTTTGATTTATACCAAGTTGATGGCAAAGAATATCTTACTCTTTCTGATATAAATCAAAGACCTGCGGATGAACAAAGGGTTTTACTTTATCGCCTCCACATTTCACATAAAAAGCTTACGGTTGCACTTATGCAAGATTTTTGCAAAAATGTTGGCTATCTGGTTAAGAAATATTATTAGAGATATAGTCTCAGAGTCACAGAGTGCCTTTATATCCGGGAGGTTGATCACGGATAATGTGCTCATTGCTTCCGAAGTGTTACACTTTCTCAAACGCAAACAATTTGGGAAGTATGGCTAGGCTGCTCCAAAGTTAGATATGGCAAAGGCGTATGACCGGATGGAGTGGGATTATCTAAGAGAGATCATGTGTCGTGTGGGTTTTGCAGGAGAATGGATTGAGCTTATTATGATGTGTGTATCTACTGCACGATACCATGTTGTTGTTGTTAATGGAGAGGTGTCTGATTTAATTGTGCCTACAAGAGGGATGCCGCAAGGTCATCCTCTTTCGCCTTATCTTTTTATACTTTGTGCTGAAGGACTGTTTTATCTGTTCTCTAAGTGTGTACAGGCAAAGTCTCTGTTGGCTTGTTCGGTAGCACGAGGTGCTCCCGAGATATCTCATCTCTTCTTCGCCCCGATGATAGCCGGGTGTTTTTTAAGTCCACAGTGGAGGAGGCAACTGTGATCCAAAAGTGTTTACTTGATTATGTACGCATGTCCGGCCAAGCTATTAATTTCACCAAGTCATGTATCATCTCAGTAAAAATGTGGACATGCCAGTTGGGAATGCGGTTTCCTCCGTATTTGGTATGGGAAGGTCTGACTCCTTGGGGAAATATCTGGGTTTACCCATGGGAATTGGAAGGAACAAGAAGGAAGTCTTTGGTTATATTGAGACAAAAGTGCAGCAACGCTTCCGGGGATGGAATAACAAAATACTATCCAGAGCTAGTAAAGAGATCTTACTTAAGAGTGTAGCTCAATCTCTCCCTACCTATACTATGAGTATGTACTATCTTCCGGTTACCTTTTGTGAAAATTTGGAACGGTTGATGAACCGGTTTTGATGGAATGCCTAAGGTGTTAGCGGAAGAGGTATGCACTGGCTCTCTTGGCCTAGGATGTGTATGCCGAAGGGGCTGGGTTTTAACGGTTTGCATGAGTTTAACGTGGCACTCTTAGCAAAAACAAGGGTGGAGGATTTTATCTCAGCCTGATTCCATTGTAGCTGAACTGTTTAAGGTAAGATATTTTCCACATTGCTCTTTTCTTGATGCAGTTATAGGTCAGAATCCAAGCTACTTTTGGCAGTCAATATTGGCTGGTCAGTGTATCCTTCGGAACGATTGTTATCGCCGAGTGGGTGATATGGGGGATCCATGGTTACCGGATGTTGATAATCCGTTTGTTCTAACCCCACGCTCTGAATACCATGGCTGGGCAGTAGTATCTGCGCTCATTGATCCGGTTAGTTCTACATGGGATTTACCTTTACTTAGAGAATTATTCTGTGATAGAGATGTGGATCTAATTCTTCAACTTTTAGTCACGCCTGCTTATGAAGATAAATGGTGCTGGAGGGATGGTTCTCGGATTGGCTAGCTGTCAATGATACGGCCTGTAAACTTGGTTTCGTTGCTCGTTGTTGGTCCTTGTGGAATGCGAGGAATGAATACGTATGGAATCAAGTTCCTTGGTCAACAAAGGGGATTAAGAGGCAGGTTTCTCAGCTTGTTGAAAATTGGCAGTTTAATTCTACATCCTAACCAGCCTTGCATGGCAGTGTGCCGTTAGACTCCAGCCAGGACTTTGTTGCACATGACCACTATCGTATACATGTTGAAGCTGCGATTTTTTCTGATAGAAGAGAAGGTGCGGGTGCTGCTGTGGTACATAATGGGGATGAGGTGTTTGTTGCTGCCCAGAATTTAACGGTTCGTTGTCTTTAGGATCCACATCTTACTGAAGACATGACCGAAGCTTTATCTTGAGCAATGGGGTGTGGTTGGCGGAAGCTGGTGATTTTTTCGGATTGCCAGTTGGTTTGTTTATCCTTGCGGTCTTCTGCTCCGGATAATTCTTATGCTGATTGTGTCATCAAGGAATGTTGCAATCTTAAGAATGACAGTTTGATAATGTGTCGTTTCGTTTTATTCATAGATCAGCGAATAAGCTTGCTCATGTTCTGGTAAGGGAAGCTTCTTCACAGTCTGGTCCTAGTATTTGATTTTCAGTCTATCCTTCATGTATTCAACATTTAGTCTTTGATAATTAATATATCTACATCCTTTTCCTTTAAAAAAAAAAAACCATAAACACATATTCAAATAATGTACATTACACATAAAAATAAGGGAAAATTGCATCTTTGGTCCCTGAGTTATACCCAAGTTCCGACCCAGTCCCTGAGTTATGACCGTATCCATTTTTAGACCTTCAGTTATGAACGAAGTGACGCATTTGGCCATTTGGTCCCCGACCGTTAAAACTGACGAAAAAATTAAAAAATATTTCAAATTTGAGGGGTAAAGTAAGAAATTCACATTTTATTCTCTTTCTTATATCAAAACCACTTTCACAACATTATTTTTCATTTTTTAGCCTCTTGTTTCAAAATTTTTCAATTCTGAAAGCATTTTATTAACTTTAGTATGACTTGTTAAGAAACTGGCTCTCATATAACAAACTTAAGACTTAGCACAAACAAAGAAACACTTGATCATTGTCTTCAGACGTGTGAAACACATTATTCTATCAATTTTCAATTTTCTTTACTAAGCAACAAATGTAATCAAACCAGAACTTTTGAAATACAAAATGATGTCAAATTTCTCAGGTTGCTTTTATGAGAAATTCACCAACGGAATAACCGAGATTTTTAGCATTTAAAAATTTTTCATATGCAACAGTCAATAATCATTTTTAGAAGTTACAAAAGTTTTTAGAATTTACATAGCTTAGTCTTAGGCTCCTCATTTATTACTCTGGTTTTTAAGAAGATAGAGGAGGTGATGGGTATATATATATATATATATATATATATATATATATATATATATATATATATATATATATATATATATATATATTGTCAAGATATACGATTCTTGATTAAGTTACTGCAGAGCTTACGAAAGAATTTTACATACTAAAAATCTCAAGTTACTCCCTTGGTGAATTTGTCATAAAAATAACTGAGAAATTTGATCTTTTTGTATTTCAAAAGTTATGGGTTGATTACCATTATGTTTAGTAAGGGGAATCATAAACTTTTAGGATGGTGTGTTTTACATACTTGAAGACAATGATCAAGTGTTCTCTTGTTTGTACTGAGTCACAGGTTCCTTATACGAGACTCGGGTTACTAACAAGTCATATGAATATTATTGAATTACTTTTGTAATTGAAGAACCTTGAAATAGAATGCTAGAAGGTTGAAAATAATATTCCAAAGAGGTTTCAATATAAGAAAGTGAATAAAATGTGAATTTCCTACTTTACCTCTAAAATTTTAAATAATTTTTAATTTTTTCGTCAATTTTAACGGCCAGGGACCAAATGCGGACAAATTATGCCCTGGACCCGTGTCCACAATGAATTGTGGACACGGGCCCAAAACGACTTCGTTTTTCAAAAAAAAAAAAAAAAAACGCGTCATTTAGTTAAAAAAAAAAAAAATCGCGCGCGTTTTGCCGTTAACGGCGTTATGAATGTACAGTTATGCCGTTATGAATTTACAGTTATGCAATTATGAAATTATGAACACAGAGCTCTAACATTATGAACTTACAATTATGAACATATAGTGATAAAATTATGACCATGGAGCTTTAAAATTGTGAGTATAGAGCTTCGAAGATTATGAATGTACAGTTATGGAGTTATGAATGTACAGTTATAGAGTTATGAATCTACAGTTATGGAGTTATGAATCTATAGTTATGAGATTATGAATCTACAGTTATGGAATTATGAATGTACAGTTATTGATCGAATTATGAACAAAGAGCTCTGACATTATGAACTTACAGTTATGAACATATAGTGATAAAATTATGAACATAGAGCTCTAAAATTGTGAACATAGAGCTTCGAAAATTATGAATGTACAATTATGGAGTTATGAATGTACAATTATGGAGTTATGAATGTACAATTATGGAGTTATGAATGTACAATTATAGAGTTATGAACGTACAGTTATGGAGTTATGAATGTACAGTTATTAACATATAGTAATAAATTATGAACATATACACCTATAACGAAGCGGTCTGAAATTTTTTTAAAAAAAAAAAAAAAGAAAAAAAAAAAGGAGATAACAGTGCCTAACGGCACTGTTACCCGTGTCCAGCATGCATGCTGGACACGGGTCCAATGCATAACGATTGCCAAATGCGCCACTTCGCTCATAACTGGGGGACTAAAAATGGTTAAATGGATACGGTCATAACTCGGGGACTGAGTTACCATTATAACTCAGGGACCAAACTTACCATTTTCCCTAAAAATAATGTACATTATGCATAGAAATAATGTAAATTCAATTAGTTTGTATATGATCAAATAGTGTACTTCATGCACACAATTAATGTACTTTATACACACAAATTATGTATCTTATGCACACAAATAGGCAAATAGCTAGTGATGACCCCTCATGATATTTTCATGCTATATTGTATATATTCAAATAATTTACATTATGCATAAAACTAATGTACCTAATTCATAGAAATATTATACCCTATTCAATCATTTTGTACATATCAAATAGTGAACTATGTACATAGAAATAATGTACTTTATGCACACAAATAATGTACCTTATGTGTTAAAATAATGAACTCTATGCATACATATATATAATAAAAATCTGACGTTCATTATCTTTCTTGTTTAGGTTCACTTTCAAATAGCTGGAGGTTCATTTTTTGTGGAACCAGATACAACACTATTCAGGTTCATTTATGTTTCAATACTTTCTAGCAACAAGTCTAAATCCTAGGCAGAAAATGTATTTTATGTATGTTGTTTGAATACATTTTAGCAATGGACGTGCATAGAATGACGATATTATCACCTTATGAATCTTCCCGGTTGTACCAATGGAGTTGAAAAAACAGGTAATTGTGGTTGTAGCAATGGAGTTGAGGAAGAAGCAATGGCGTTGTGTAGAAGCCAAAGGTCGAACTTTAGCTTTTATATTAAAAAAAAAAAATGCACGTCTCATGCTTACTGGTGCCATTTCTTTTTAATTATAAAAAAACAATATCGTTTTGGACTATGATTCACCTTATAACCATTGGTAGATTGTGGGTAAGGACATAGAATCAAGACCTAACAGTTACTATGTGGGAGTTACACATAGTCTTTTTATTGTCTTTGCTTGTGGGAATCAACTATAAGCTTCCACCTAAAAAGTTGTTAAGTTATAGTGATTTATCTCTTCACTATCCTGTAGAGCTCTAGAAGCAAAGAATTTTGTCCTTTTTAATAAAGTTTAGAAAATTTTTATGAGAGTTCTCAAGATTAATTTTGTCTAGATATTAAAAAATAGAAAAAGAAGATCACATGCCATTGAAGACAACAAAAAGATTGCTCTGCCATGAATGAATCACAAGATATTTATAAAGGGAGAAATCCCCATTCCTAAAAGCATTTCTGTTTGGGAAGCAATCATATATACTTGCACACAAAAGTCCTGCATTCAATACAACTTGTTAAACCCAGCAAGACCTGCAGATTCACCCAACATGGGCAAGAAACTTTCCCTTTCCAGCAAATGACTAAGACGAGACACAATCTTCGACAGCGCAAGGCAGATCATGGGAGAGGCACAAAATGCATATGCAAAAACCACCATCGCTCTAACTACCCCATCAGAGTACCAAGGGTAAGCCATGGCCAAGAGGGCGCCAAGAAAACCGAGCCACGGGGCTAAAACCGGTAGCATTGGCAGGAGAAACATGTTTGATGCGACACTAGAGAGCGAGAAAACACCCAACAGGTATAAACTCCACCCCGCAACTGGATGAACCGTGCAGGGTATGAGGAAGAAAGGGAGTATATAGGCAGCTAGAATCACCCACATTGCAGCCATTTTAAGACAGGTTCTCATCAAGAAGATAATGAACTTGGTGTCTTGGTGTGATCTATAGCACAATTTAGACAGATTGGGGCGTGCTACGCATCTCACCGCAATCACTCCTACATAGATTACTGCTTGAATGATCACACTAAGCATCTCATCCCTGTATCTGAAAATTTACCAAACCAATTATGGCTAAGTAGCAAGTCAAGAAATCTTGCAGAAACATAAAGGCCCTGTTTGGTAAAAAATTGGCCTATAGGCCAATTTTAGTTTATTTGACCACTATTAATTGTTTGATTTTGTTAAAATATCAATATAAATGTTTGGTTAATTGGCTTTTTGCAACTCCAAAATGCTAAAATTAAAAAAGTTACTCCTAGCAACTTTTTCAATTAACTTTTTGAGAAAAGAAATTATACCAAACAGCTATCAGCTAACAGCTAATTTACCAAACACTTTTCTACAATCAGCTAATGTTATCAAGTATTTATACTCTCGAATTAACACAATCAGCTAAAAGCAAACAGCTATCAACTAACAGCCATTTTTCCAAACAGGACCAAAAAATTATACCAAACAGCTATCAGCTAATAGCTAATTTACCAAACACCTTTTCTACAATCAGCTAACAGCCATTTACTAGGACCAAAACAAAATGAGCTTACCCGATAGTTTGGCGTCGCTGCTCATGCCATTGGATGCCCAGAGGCAGGACAGGCCATGACCACCAGTACCATGGTTTTAGCCAAAGTGCACCAGGAAAAGTAATGACACTGTTAGGTCCACAAGGTACGTGCCACCGGAGTTTGAGATCTGAAGTAATTAAAGGCTCAAATTTCGGAACATATGTTTCAATTTGGTATCAAAGTCAGAAAGAACTGAACTTACAATAGTAAGAAGCATCCATTTGGTATCCTAGAGGAAGTCTATACTGTCCCTGAAGCTTTGTACCATTAGGAGGAGGATGGAACATGGGTTGATAAAGCAAATTGGGGAAGTAGCTTCCAATAAAACCTTGGTCTGCACCATCTGGATTTTCCCTCCCAACCTTCAGCTCATGAACCATGTCATTGAACACTGTCATTGAAGGCTGCAATTCAAATTAAAACTCGAGATTATTAAACTCTGAGAAAATTAAATTAAATGCAGATTGTCTGCAAAGATACCTGTAATACAAAAAGGCCGGTATGGAAGATGCAAGGATTGATGAAGACAGCACAAAACTCGCCACAATGGAATAATTCATCTGTTTTTCTAAGGAAAAGGTTGTCTGCATCAAGCATTACAACCCTGTCATATTCCACCAGGCTCCAGGCATACAATTTGTTCAGAGTCAGCTTGAATCTCCTATCGAAATCGCTTTGCCTTTCATAGGGATTGTTCAGATTTTCAACCCTGATCACTCTAGCCCCATCTTCCAGTTCTCTGCAAAAACAAAAAAAAAAAACATATGGGCATATGAGTTGGTTTGTTTCATGGTACAGAGAGGTTCATACATAAGATTTTATGTTTTTATTGCATCACCTTCAAGTTTATATATGGAACAGGATTAAAGTTGATTAAACCTGGATTACATACATGAAACAGTGCTTTTCAACTTAATTTTTTTTTTTTTTTTGTGAAATAAGAGTCAAATAGGCCATCAAACTGCACCCGATAAAACAATTAGGCCACTGAACTTAAAAAACCAACAATTAGGTCCCTAAACTAATCAATTTCAATCAATTTTTTAATTTGAAGGTTTCCAACAGGTCAATAGGTCATCCTTCCAAATTAATTATTTTTTACAATTTAAGTTTTAAAAATTAATTAGTTTAAAAAAAAAAAAAAAAACTGGTTCCGTCTCCGGCCGGAACCAGTTTTTTTTTTTTTTATTAAAATTTTTTTATTTAGTTTAATTTAAAACTAATTAATTTTTAAAATTTATTTTTTAAAAAAATAATTAATTTTGGAGATGACATGTTGGAAATTTTCAAATTGGAATAATTGTTTGAAATTGATTAGTTTAGGGATCTAATTGTTGATTTTTTAGGTTCGATAACCTAATTGTTTTATTGTGTGCAGTTCTATAGCCTATTTGACCCTTATTCTTTTTTCTTTTTTTTTGTCCATTTCCTCTTCACTTAGCCCAGGGCTATCTGCTATATTTACCTTTTACTAAAAGAAAATGTCTATATCATATGCCAATAGCACAGTCCATAAAGCTGTGTCGAACACGGTCCAAAAACAACGTCACTTCGCACAAGTTTTTTTTCAATGACCCGTTGCAATATACTTTTTTATAACTCATAATATATATTATTTTAACTCATAATGTACATTATACTAACACATAATGTACATTATCTTACCAAGAAGTTTCATTATTCTAAACACATAATGTACATTATTTTAACACATAATGTACATTATTTTAACACATAATGTACATTATTTTAATTCATAATGTACATTATTCTAACTCATAAACCTCAATGACGCGGTTTTAGACCATTTGCCGCAAATTATGCCCTGGAAACGTGTTCACCATGAATGGTGAACACGGATCCAAACCACACCGTTTTTACGAAAAAAAAAATAGTTAATGTGTTGTTAACGGCACGCGTTTGTTCAGATTATGAATTTTCTGTTATGAGATTATGAATCATAACAGAAAATTCATAATCCCATAAAAGAAAAACATTTATTAAATTATGAATTTTCTGAGATTATGAATTTACAGTTATGTAATTATGAATTTTCTATAAATTCATAATCTCATAACAGAAAATTCATAATTTCATAACAGAAAATTCATAATCTAATAAAAAAAAATTCATAATTTCATAACTGCACGTTCATAAATCCATGCCTGCACATTCATAATTTATGAATGTTGAAGAAACTTGCGCAAGAGAAAGTGAAATCGCGAAATATAAAAATGAAGAAGAAAAGTCACGCGATTATTTAAGAAAAAAAAAAAAAAACGGTGCTCCGTTACCGTTGGGACAATGTTCACCATGGATGATGAACACGGTTCCATGACATAACGATTGATAATTTGCCATCATATGCACTCTCCTAGTATTGTCAAGTGGACTAGCCCAAGCCTACCTAGGCCGATGCTGGAAAATTATTGTGTGGACCATGGTTCACACATTGTTATGTGAACCATAACAAAAAATACATTTTTAATATATTAAATGTACATTATTTTTATACTGTATATACATTATACAATATAATGTACACTCAGTACCAAAATAATGTACATCCCCTGAATACAATGTACATTATTTTTGTACTAAATGTATATATTATTTTTGTACTGAATGTACATTATTTTACAGTATACAAAATATGATTCACACAACTTGTGTGAACTATGGTTCACACAATAATGATTGGCCCGATGCTAATGTGGATTGTAGTGTGCCAGCCCAGCTTAGATTGTGAATCGTGTTGATCCAGCCCCACATTTTTTTGGCAAATTTTACTGTGAACCATGGTCTATGTAGCAGTGTGGACCATAAAATATGTACCATTTTAATTACACTTTAGTTTCATTTGACAATATTGTTATATTTTTTAGTTTTATTTTCCCTCCACACTAGTTTCATTATAGCAATACTAAAGTATCATTTTAATTCTATTATATATAGTTTCGTTTGATTTGATAATATACATTATTGCTTGAGTTTTATTTTTTTTGTTTCATTTTGAACACGCATCAATTTAATTATAGTAATGTTGAAGTATTATTTTAATTGCGCATTATGTCATTTGACAATATATGTTATTGTACGGCTCTGGATTTTAGTTTCATTTTTCACGCACACTAGTTTCATTATAGCAATTGATGGTTTTATTGGGACCGGGTCCACCATATACCGGGTATAGGAACATAGGACGGGGGGGGGGGGGGGGGGCGGGGGGGAGGCCCAGAACAATGCGTACAAAAGCCCGAGGTACATGCCCAGAGTGGCAGCCCAAATATATAGAACAAGGCCCACAGGATGGGCTATAGCTAACTATGCTACTGGTAGGAATCGAACCCAGGTGATTGAATTGAGAGTATGCGATCAAGACCACTAGACTGTAGTGCTTGTCGTGTCTGAGTTGCCCTTAACCAAAGATCCAGGACCCCTATTTATAGCAAGCCCCCCTCCTCCTCTGGCGTCCGCGTGTCCCACATTGTTCCTCCCCTACTCCGCTTGTTTGTCGCCATGCATGTCACGTCGCCGCTATCCCCGCGACTCCCGCATCCACACCGCGCACGCTGACTAACAGACTCAACCATGCACGCCGCACCAACCTCCCCCCCCCTCCCCTCACGCCGTACCTACCTCCCCCATCACGTCATACCTACCTCCCCCCTCATGTTGTACCTACCTCCCGCACCTACCTCTTCCCCCTCACGCCGTACCTACCCCCCTCATGCCGTACCTACCTCCCCCCTCACGTCATACCTACCTCCCCCCTCATGCCGTACCTACCTCCCGCACCTACCTCCCCCCCTCACGCCATACCTACCTCCCCCCTTCCGGTCCATGCTCTTCACCCCGGCCCACCATGCGTGGTTGTCTTCCTAGCCCAACAAGACTTGGGCCAACCTCCTTCTTTCACAACCCCCCTTGGGCCAATACTTTCCCAATAAAATGGACCCCCTAGGGTCCCATATCCCCATCACAAGTCCCCCACTTCTTTTAGGTATCTTGATGCCTAAAGGAAGTAGAATTCGGTACAACCACCTCCTTTCTTTCCCAAACTCAACTTCTAGTTCCCAAGGTTTCATGATATCCCCATCACAAGTCCCCCACTTCTTTTAGGTGTCTTGATGCCTAAAGGAAGTAGAATTCGGTATCACCACCTCCTCTCTATCCCAAACTCAAATTCTGGTTCTGAATTTTCTAGATATTTGTCGGTTCCTGCCACCATCGTGCGTCGCTACCACCTGTCATCCCCGTGATTGCCACGCGTCATGCCATTACCGCGCGCCGCTATCGCAGGGCCTTGGCGACCATCGACTCATTACTTTGTTCATCACCTCGCCTTCAGGATTTGGTTTTCTGGACACACTTCGTGCATTGGATATCTTCCATGCTAGTCAGTACCCGACTTCTTTTAAATGTTTTGTTGTTTTACACTTTTCTCCCCTGCCGCTTTGTCTTGGGTTTGTTAATTTCTCCATGTTGCACCTGCATAGGATTTTTTGTTTTATTTTATTTTTTGTCGCTCCATTCTTTTTTTATTTTATTTTATTTTATTTTATTTTTTGTCAAATAAGGTAACTAAAGATTGTAGGATGGGGTAGTGTGGGTTGCGATAACCCACACGCCTCATCCGCCAACGCCATGCGGCTTGCCAGAGGCAAGTCCGCGCATGTGGGTTGCAATAACCCACACGCCCCAACTGCCAACACCATGTGGCATGCCGGGGGCAAGTCCGCTCACGTGGGTTGCGATAACCCACACACCCTATCCGCCAACGTCATGCGGCTTGCCGGGGGCAAGTCCGCGCATGTGGGTTGCGATAACCCACACGCCCCATCCGCCAACGCCATGCGGCTTGCCGGGGGCAAGTCCGCGCGTGTGGGTTGCGATAACCCACACGCCCCATCCGCCAACACCATGCGGTTTGCCGGGGGCAAGTCCGCGCATGTGGGTTGCGATAACCCACACGCCCCATCCGCCAACGCCATGCGGCTTGCCGGGGGCAAGTCCGCCCGTGTGGGTTGCGATAACCCACACGCCCCATCCGCCAACGCCATGCGGCTTGCCGGGGGCAAGTCCGCGTGTGTGGGTTGCGATAACCCACACGCCCCATCCGCCAACGCCATGCGGCTTGCCGGGGGCAAGTCCACGCGTGTGGGTTGCGATAACCCACATGCCCCATCCGCCAACGCCATGCGGCTTGCCGGGGGCAAGTCCGCCGTGTGGGTTGCGATAACCCACACGCCCCATCCGTCAACGCCATGCGGCTTGGGCAAGTCTGTGCATGTGGGTTGCGATAACCCCCATGCCCCATCCGCCAACGCCATGCGGCTTGCCGGGGGCAAGTCCGCGCATGTGGACGCAACCCCCCATACCCTATCCGCCAACACCATGCGGCTTGCCGGGGGCAAGTCCGCGCATGTGGGTTGCGATAACCCACACGCCCCATCCGCCATGGCCGTAGGCCTAGCATGCATCGCACATAGGAGCACATAATCGAGGTGGCCGTGGGCCAAGCATGCATAGCACATAGGAGCACATGTTTAGGAAAAGAGTACTCTGATATTATTATTCGCATGATGTAACGTAAAGTGGTAAAGCTATGCAAGCTACCTTATTTTTCCATCTAAGCCTCTGGACGGGCGGTTTGCCCCTTTCCTAGGTTTTTGGCGGCCCTTCGAGCCGTGGCCTGTTGCCACCCTCACGCTCCTCTAGATACTTTAGGCGATTAGCTTCCTCCGCCTCGGCATACCGATCTGCTTTCATCATCAATGCTGAGTACGACCTCGGGGTTTTGCGCCGCAGGCTATGGTATAAGTCTCCGGCGCTGAGCGCCGCAACGAACATGGCCATCGCCGATCCGCCATCCATATCTTTGACCTCGACCTCTTCTTTCCTCCACCGCGAGATGAATTCAGTAAGAGTTTCATCTCGTCCTTGCTTGACGCTGGCAAGGTGCGTGAAGTGCTTCCTGTGCCTTTTTCACCTCATGAAATGGGTGATAAACCTAGTGGCCAGGTCCTGGAATGAATTTAATGAGCTGTCCTTCAAGCTTGTGAACAATCGATGCGCCCCTCCCGACAGCGTGGAGAAAAATGCGCGACACATCTGGGTGTCCGACGACCCCATGAGCATCATGGCCGCCTGGTATGTCAAGATGTGCTCTTGCGGATTGTCCGTCCCATCATATCTCCTAATGTTGGGGGCTTTAAAGTTAGGGGGGAGGGGTTCGTTCATGATATTGGGGGTGAAAGGCGAGGTGAGGGAAATATTGGGTACCACGGTGTTAGCACCATACTCCTTCCACCACACCAACTCATCTATCTTGGCCTTCATCGCGTCCAACCAATCTGTCGGGGGGTTGATCCGCGCTGTCACCACCGGGGGGTGATATGCACTCTCTCCTTCGGCTTCTTCCAGACTTTCCTCGCGGGCGTCACCCCTCCGTTGACCACGTGACATCACGAGTGGCCTCCTCCCGTTTCCCAGGGGTTCAGACCTTGGGCCTAGCGGGGGTTGCCTAGCGTGGATAACGTTGGTCCGTTCATCTTCCTGTCTTCCTCCTCCAGCATGAAGTGGGGCATGCCCCTCAGTCACACCGCGACCGGTGTTTCGCCCACCCCCACTGCATGGTTGAACGGGTAAATGCTCTCCTTGTGAGCCAGCCATTTCGACGTAACTCGGAATCTTGCTAAGACGGTAGAGACTACAAACACGGGCTAATCGTAGCAAACCCCACAGACGGTGCCAATGATGGTTTTATTGGGACCGGGTCCACCATAAACCGGGTATAGGAACATAGGACGGGGGGTAGGGCGCTAGGCCCAGAACAATGCGTACAAAAGCCCGAGGTACATGCCCAGAGTGGCAGCCCAAATATAAAGAACAAGGCCCACAGGATGGGCTATAGCTAACTATGCTACTAGTAGGAATCGAACCCAGGTGACTGAATTGAGAGTATGCGATCAAGACCACTAGACTGTAGTGCCTGTCGTGTCTGAGTTGCCCTTAGCCAAAGATCCAGGACCCCTATTTATAGAAAGCCCCCCTCCTCCTCTGGCGTCCGCGTGTCCCACGTTGTTCCTCCCCCACTCCGCTTGTTTGTCTCCATGCATGTCACGTCGCCGCTATCCCCGCGACTCCCGCATCCACACCGCGCACGCTGACTAACAGACTCAACCATGCACGCCGCACCAACCTCCCCCCCCCCTCACGCCGTACCTACCTCCCCCCTCACGCCATACCTACCTCCCCCCTCATGCTGTACCTACCTCCCGCACCTACCTCTTCCCCCCTCACGCCGTACCTACCCCCCCCCTTCATGCCGTACCTACCTCCCCCCTCACGTCATACCTACCTCCCCCTCATGTCGTACCTACCTCCCGCACCTACCTCCCCCCTTCCGGTCCATGCTCTTCACCCCGGCCCACCATGCGTGGTTGTCTTCCTAGCCCAACAAGACTTGGGCCAACCTCCTTCTTTCACCACCCCCTTGGGCCAATACTTTCCCAATAAAATGGACCCCCTAGGGTCCCATATCCCCATCACAAGTCCCCCACTTCTTTTAGGTATATTGATGCCTAAAGGAAGTAGAATTCGGTACAACCACCTCCTTTCTTTCCCAAACTCAACCTCTAGTTCCCAAGCTTTCATGATATCCCCATCAGCAATAAAAAAGTATCATTTTAATTATACTACAGTTTCATTTGACAATAACACGCTCAGTTATTTAGTTTCATTTATCACACACACTAGTTTCATTTTAGTAATATTAAAGTATCATTTTAATTCTACTATAGTTTCATTCGACGATCATGATCCACATAATGATGTGTGGACCATGATCCACTGTATAACAACTGGCATTTTTAAAATACAAGTCTAATTTGACTCATTTTAATCTATTAAAATATTTAAATTAATAATTTTTAAAATTTTTTAAGTCTACAAATTATACATTATACTTTTTAATTTTTTTTTATAATTACAAAATTTTAATTTTATTACATATTTCATATAATTGCTAAACTGTATATTATTTATAAATTTGTAAAGTTAAACTTTATACTTTATAAATAAAAATTAACAGGTATAGAAATTAAAAATAATATAAATTACAACAAATAAATTTAAGCTAATATGAAAAGATTCATTTAATTTATCCATATAAATGTGTGACTCTATATAAAAGGTCTTGAATGAATTATATCTTGTATGTAAAAGAAATTTAAATAACTACATTATTAATCCTATATGGTTAAATAAATAAATAAATAAATATATATATATATATATATATATATATATATATATATATATATATATATATATATATAAAAGAGATAACAGTAATATGGTCTTGGCTTGACCAAACCCATATTACATGAAGAGTGGTCAAACGCAACCTTATACATAGGACCGCGTCGTACCGACCCAAGCATATATAATAACATATGAGACGTACCTAAGTTAGCCCAAATATGTTGTACTGGTGCTAGCTTATGTGGACCTATCCCATATTGTCATTGTTGGTTTTATGATTACTGGATTGAATTGTTGGTTTTATGATTATTGGGTTAGTCAACGGTAGACCAACGTTGTCGTATATAGATAAAAATATAGAAAAGATAAATTAAGGATTGATGAAAATTTTAATAAATGATAACAAAAATCAGAAGAAAAATGAGAGATGAAAAATGGAATCTGATGAGAGAAGCTATGCCTTAATTGGCTTGGATTAGCTTATGATTGCTCTCCCCAAGATTGAAGGGTTAGGGCCCTTTATATAGATGTAGGATCTGATCCTTCAGGAATATAATATTCTCCTAGTGACACTTTGACTTTTGGGAATATAACATTACATCAACAATTCAATGAATATAATATTACATTAATAATTTAATTTTGAAATATTATAATATTCAATCCGATAATAATCTTGATTGAGTTGTAATTCTGACTGGGTTGCGTATACGAAATGGACCGCCATATATTTTGAGCATGGGTCCTAGTACCATATCAAACAGTCGTCTCTAAGATTGAACCAATAAAATTTATCATGAAACAAAATGAAACTATCGAATTATTAACTTAATCCGTCAATACCACCACCACCCAAAAACAACATAGCCCTATCCTCAAAATTTGACATTTTCTAAAGCTAAGTCCTTTTCAACAATGCATGACACCATGGCCGGTGCATAAATAACTTCACACTAAGCAACACTACATGGATTATATTGATGAATAGGATTATCTCTCAAGTGATATTCCAATGACAGACAGATAAATGATAATATTGATTAAGCATTTAAGCATATAAATATCAAGGAATATTTATATAATAGTTCACTTATCTACACATAAGGCCGGACAAAAAACTAAAACAGATATTTTAATGATTGCAGTTTGCAAATGTTGCTGCCAACTTTGTTCTTTTGTCTGTATTTCAAGAACAGAAGCATCTTTGCTGAACGAGTAGTAATATCTCTGACAGTACTAAGTGGTTCTTAGTTTTATGCTATAATTTTGAGATTGTGACGAATAATAAAAGAATATATTTTACCAAAGTAACTAATATATGTATCGTTGTACATGGTCAAATTTTACAATAATTATCAATCAGACGGTTGTATATTTATTGGCAATAAATATAACTAAGCAGATTGTAGTTCACGATTGGGATTATCCATTTAATTGAAGGAATTTTTCTTAGCATGATATTACCCACTTTAAAAGTAAGCAAAGAATAATTCATTAAAAAAGAGGAAACCAAAAGCATTTGTGCTTTATTTAATTTTATTTTTTAAAAAATACTTTTCACCCCTATAATTATCATTCCTGAATTAAAAAGATCTTCTTCCAAAAGGTTGAATCCCCAACCCTAAAGGCCCCCACACTCCGGCCCGACAAAACGCTTGAGAGCATGTAAATCACGGTGACTCAATGGTTGAGCGGACAAGGCCAAATGCCGGTGCACACAAAAAATCTGTCCACTTTAGACATAATTCCTACACTGCCGCCGCCAAAGTTTGAACCTTGGAAAACTACTATTCTTGTATTGGTTGACGCTCACCTTGAGTTAATAAAGAATATATGTATCTAATAAAAAGATAATATATCATCTAATAAAAAGATAATATATCAAGAAATATGATTGTAGGAGTCTATAAAAATGACCTTTTATTTATTTATTTATTTATTTATGGACAAGTGTCAAATAGACCTATCTACTATTGCGAAGTGCTCAATTTCCATCACGAACTAAATTAAGTGTCAAATATGCCCATCTACCCGCTAAATTTGTTCAATTGACATTTTTTACAGGTTGCTAGCAGGTTACCTATTTAATTATTAAAAATAAATAAATAAACAAAATAACAAATTAAAAAAAAAAAAAAGAATATCAGTCACCGGCTGTCCTCGCTGGACAGCCGGTGGCTGATATTTTTTTTTAATTTTTTAATTTTTTAATTTTTTAATTTTTTTAATTTATTTATTTTTAATAATTAGATAGGAAACCTGTAAAAAATGCCAATCGAACAAATTTAGCTGGTAAATGGACATATTTGACACTTAATTTAGTTCGTGGTGAGAATTGAGCAATTCGCAGTAGTAGATGGGTCTATTTGACACTTGTGCCTTTATTTATTTATTTTATAATATTTGATGGATTGGTAAGAGGTAGGAGCCCAACTATCCAAGCGTGACAAGTCATATCTATTCTTTAAAAAAAAAAAGGCTTAATTAATATTAAGGGTCGGTTTGAAAATTTAACAAATGACTTTTGAAAGTTAATTTTAAAAATTTTAAGTGTTTGATTAATTATGAAAAATAGAATCTAAGGAAAAAGTACAAGTCAAAGGAGTCAAAAGGAAAAAAATCCTATTGGAGAAAAATTCATTTAGGAGCTTTTATTTGGAAAATATTTTTTTGGTTCCTCTCACACTTGACACCCTCTCTCCCTCTCTAACTGCTGTCAAAGGGTCGAGTTAACCTACCATATGCCTTATTAGTTCCTGGATACTGGACTTGGCTAACTAAGGAATTTTAGGTAGAGTCAAATGATAAAAATCTTAGACCAGCCTTGCACACAATCCTAAAAAAAAATAAAAATAAAAATTAAAAAAAAATCTTTACCTATATATTCTTCAACAATAAAATTCTAGCTAGAATTTTTAATACTTAAAAAGCTAGGTTAAAAGTTTCTAATTTTTTAGTAATGGTGACTATAATATAGTTTCATTCATAATCCGTGATGAACCAAGATATCGTTGGTTCAAGTTCTTATATTTTAACACTCGAAATTTACTCTTTTAACTAAATTTTAATCTCTCTCACCTTTTTTTATTACTTCTAATTTTAGAGCTCATTATATTGATTACAATATTAGAATTCAAGTGATGGTTCCACCAAAAATATGAGTGACAAAATGATAGAGTAACAAAATTTTTTCGAGTAGATAATAAAATTATGAATTTATAACTTGTTAAATATATTACATACAAAATGAAAAGTCAAAAGTTTTTAAAGGTTAAATTCTAGTTGCCTTCAATTCCAATTTTTTTAAAGTAAAATAATTGGAATGAAGAATTAATTTAATTCATATTTGGCCTAATTGACATTCGTGTCTGACAAAAGTATTATAAAAAAAGGGTCAAAAACCACAAAATTTAAATTGTGAGTGTAAATTTTCTATTATTTTGTCTCAAATTTTTATATGTAGCTGATGTATGTGAGACGCATGTAATAAGAATGTCTCAGATTATTTAATAATTTAATAATAGGAATCTCTAATAAAAGTGTAATAAGATTAGACTTCATATGGTGACTACTGAATACAATTATATAATCGGACTACTTGGTTTGACTTAGGAGAGATGAAAGAGGAGAGGTGAGCTTATACCTATAGTAAAAGAATGACAAAAAATAAAATATAAAAAATTCTTACTGCTTACTTATAACTTAAATGAAAAAGATGAGAGGTTCAGAATTATGAAATTTTAGTGATATAAATATATATAAAAAATTTTACATGAACTTTTGTGATCACGGTTGAAAAAATGGTTAGATGCTCCTTAGACATTTTCGAGGGGCACCTAGGCACACCGTGTATTTATTTATTTATTTATTTTAAAAAAAATTATTGAAATTTTTTATTTTTTAAAATTTTTTAAGACTTGATAATTATTATTTAATATTTTAATATGTAATACTAAAATATTAAATATTAACCTAAAAACATTTAGGGTTTGAAAGATTTAGAGTTATTTCGCCCAGAACGACGTCGTTTTGAATAAAATAATTAATTTTTTTTAAAAAAAGGAATAATGTCTAATTGACCAACTAGGCGACTGCGTAGGCACTATTTTTGCAACATAGTTCGTGATAAATACTTACTGTACAAAGAGTCAACACCACCTCCACTGAAATTAGATCATGTCGCTATATGTCATTTGAACACAAGGTACTTAGTTTTTTTTTTATTTATTTTCATTAGTATTTTCTTATAAATTGTAAATTTAATTTTTTGTTTTTAATAATAATTTTAATGTATGTAATAATTTTTAAATATATAAATTTTACATATTAATTCTAAACTTAATAATATAAAAAATTAAATTATAACTAACTTTAATCATGGTTAATCGAACAGGAAAAATATGATGGAGGAAATAAAAGATTTCAAAATATGATATTAAATTAGAATCTTTATAGGAGATTTTCAAATAAATTAAAATCCCTTTGTACTTGGTTAAAAAAAAAAAAGAAGACAACTTACAATGTTTGAATCCATTGAAGTGGGACGTCCATGGATGCAAAGACGACAAGATCGGCTTGGGATCCCAGGCTGGACAGCGACCGGAGCATGACACGTATTCCAACGTAGAACTCGTAGTCTCTCGGCGTCCCCATATACATCATCGTAGCATAAGCGTTTGCGTTTCTGCGCACCCATTTTGTCTCCCGGACCGGAAACGCCGTCGTTGCTTCACAAACCACAGCTACCGCCGCCGCCGCTACCAGAAACCACCACGCAGACAACCTTATACGCGCCATTCCTAGAACCGCTTAATTCCTACTCTACAGAAACACAAGTAACCCCCTTCAAAATGCGAAACAAAAGAACATATCACTATCTGCCGCCCTTTACAACTCCTATATATATTTATTCAGGTGAACTTGTCCCCACAAAACATCCTCTGGAATGAAAGAATGAAACTCGCCAATGACCAACCCGGACGACAGAACATAATATAAAGATTTTAAACTACTGTGGTCAGACGTCATGTGCTAACTCCAAGATTATTATATTATACATATTTTTGTGGGTATTTCTGGGGTTTCTTTAGCATTTATTCTGATGACTTTTCCCTTGGCCGGGGTGATAGGACACTATCTAGGAGAGAAGGCTGGGGAAGGTGTATTGAATACAAACACAGTTGAATTTTAAAATTTTAAAAATAAGCGAAAAAGAGTTTATTAAATTTATGAAGGGAAAATGGCACTTTTTCCCCCTTTGTTATATACTTATAGCACTTTTCCCCCCTAAATTATTTAAGTGGCAGTTTTTCCCCCTGATATATTAAATGGACATATTTACCCTTAAAATAAATATTTCATTCATTTTTCTTCTCCAACAAATTATAACCACGATTTGAAAAAATAAAATACATTAAGTGTTAAATTTAGAATATTTTAAAAATAATAAAAAAAAATTTAAAAGAAAGTTTGAACCAACCGTTCAAATTGGATCCAAAATCGTGAACCGACGGTTCAAAATAAAACTCAAATCGCGATTATATATACTTATATGTGAGAGTCAATATAAATGCGGAAAAAAAACATGCACTATTTGCAAATATTATAATTCTAATTTAAGCTATTGCTAGTAGTTGTTCCGATTTGAACCTCCGGTTCACGGTTTAGGATCCATTTTTTTCCAGTTCACGATTTTAATAAACGGAAACCCAAATATTGGGTTATGTTATGAATCATAACCGAAATTTTTTAATTTGATTGCTATAGTGTTTGGTTCAGTTCGAACCAAACCGTGGTCATCCCTACGTATAAGCAATAATTTGGTGAAGAAGAGAAATAAATAAAAGGAATAAGGTTCAAATTGGCCACTGAACGTAACCTAAAAATGCAATTAGGCCACTGAACGAAAAAAAAGTGCAATTAGGCCACTGAACATTCCAAAAATGTGCAATTTCACCTGATAGCAGGTTACCCTCAATTTTAGCAGGTTATCTGCTTACGTGGCAGCTGAGTTGGCATTTTTAATAAATTTTAATTAATTTTTAATAAATTTTAATAATAACTTTTTATTAATTTTTTTTAAAAAAATAAAAACGACTTTATTTTATTTTTTATTTAATTTTTTCCAATTTTTTATAAAATTTATTATTAAAATTAATTATTAAAAATTATTTTAAAATTATTAAAAATGCCAACTAAGCTGCCACGTAAGCAGGTAACCTGCTAAAATTGATGGTAACCTGCTATCCGGTAAAATTGCATACGTTTGGAGAGTTCAGTGGCCTAATTGCACATTTTTTGAGTGTTCAATGACCTAATTGCACTTTTTTTTCGTTCAGTGGCCTAATTGCATTTTCAAGTTACATTCAGTGGCCAATTTGAACCTTATTCCTAAATAAAATATTTGTTTTAAGGGTAGAAATGTCCATTTAATATTATCAGGGGGAAAAACCGCCACTTCTATAATAATTGAGGGGGCAAATGTGAATGCATGAATAACTCAGGGGGAAAAAGTGCTATAAGCATATAACACAGGGGGAAAAAGTGCCATTTTCCCAATTTATGAATATAAAATACTCCGTAAGAATATAAGACAAGTAAAACATACACAGTCCGAGAAATTTTTTTTTTTTTTAAAAGAAGGGCAGTATATTATTAAAAAAAAAACGCGGTGACATAATCATAAATAAATGAACAAGAAATTGCTACCTTTTTTAAAGAAAAATGTCGCGGTTTAAAAAAAAAAAAAGAACTCTATATACTTTCTGCTACATGTTCTCCCAGAATGGGTAGCGAAAAATCAAGCATCAAATCTACACATCATGAACCCATAGTAGCAAACCCTCTCCTTTACAACAAATCGCTGTTGACATCAAACCCTCTCCTCTCTTCTCCTCTGCAGCAAATCGTCATCGTGACTCCTTCACCACCAACGACACCGTCGTGACTATTCCGCCACGCCTCCACTTCCCTCTTCACCGCCACTTCCTCTCCTCTTCTTGTGACTATTGACGCCTCCGCCTCTCTCAACTCCTACCACTGTCGTCGCCACCGCCACTGTGTTGAGATCTGAAGCCCTAGCGGTGAAGGAGTTTGAGCTCGTCTAGATTGTATTCAAACAAGTAAACTTAGCAATTGAGATAGAATGGGGGTATGGATTAGTCCTTTCCTTGCAATGGTGCTTCTAGTGTTTAACATAGGAATTGCAAGAATGTGTTTGTTGGACCTCAAGTGAAGTGTTTGCTATTGCTATAGCCATTTTAGGTCTTGATGGCCTATCATGGTGTAATAGAGCACCCGAGTGAAAATGTTACACATATGAAATATTTTATCAAACAACTTGCCTACACCTCATTCCAGACTTTGCCCTCTCAGATCTAAGGTGGGAAATGCAAGTGATCGAGATTTAGGCTCTAGCATGCTAGAAATCTCTTGTCAAGCATGCTAAGTCCTAAATCATCCAAGGAATTGGACCCTAACTCCAAATATGCAAACAAATCTCCCACTTCCATCATGAAATCAATAAATAAGCATGATAGGGATATATGTTGGACCCTGAGGATGTACGCCCGGTGCCCGACCGTATCGAGACCGTGTCATTACCCGACCCTTGGAAGTAAGCCCTCCTACCCTTCCCGACTGGGAACGACCGGTAGGCACGGTCGACCCCCGGTCAGCGAGACACCTCGTAGAACCCGCCGAGAAGTGACCGATTTACTGGGCGACCCCGACCGGAGGTCCATAAATGACTCTCGGCTAGAGGGGAGGAGGAGTCAGACCCTTAGCGCCGCGTGGCAGACGTCAACACGGCCACAGGTAGCACCCGGTGCATGCCCACCGCGTGTCTTAAATGCCGGATGCCCGGCATGACCCACCTTTCTGACCCTATAAATAGCGCATTAAATGCACCTTGAAAGGGACTTTTGGCACGAGGCAAGACCGGACCTTCCGGACCCACGTGAGAGATTCGAGCCTTGCTTACGACCGTATAAATATACCACTCTGTATAAACAATATCATTTTGGCGTCGTCCGTGGGGATCGAACTGAAAGCCGCTCGATAAACACCAGACCGATCCTGAAAATGTTTCCATTCATGGACTTCAATAACGATGCGGAAGCCGAGAAGAGCACATCAGACCTCCGATCACAGATGAATCTGCGGATGGACCTCAATACACCACCGGGCAGGGAGATGACCCCGGACCCGGTTAATTTCATCCAACCAGGAGTAGCATTCCCTGGCATCCCCGGACAAATGCCACTCCAATACCCGATGTATGCACCCGGGATGTTTGATCCGGCGTACCCATATTGGCAAAGCCCACAACGCTTCTACGGAGCCCAATACCAGTACCCACCAGGTCCG
Organism: Ipomoea nil; assembly: GCF_001879475.1. Lineage (NCBI taxonomy): Eukaryota > Viridiplantae > Streptophyta > Magnoliopsida > Solanales > Convolvulaceae > Ipomoea > Ipomoea nil. The sequence continues at coordinate 95,026 of NW_017618788.1, read as the reverse complement.
GGCGCCTACCAACCCTACATGCCCATGCCTGTGCCGAACGTGCCGATGCCAATGCCGAATGCGCCGAACGTGCCCGAGCCGGGCCAGTCAGTAGCGTCAGCGTCAGCAGCGGCACCAGAGCTCCGCCGGGCCCAATCCGAGCGTCGACCGGCCCGGTCGAGGCTAGGACCGGGAGCAGCTCACGAGCAGGGGGCTGAAGAAGTCCCCGCGCGCATGAGTGCTTTCGTGCGTCTCCAGCCGTCTGTGCATCAGCGAATCGGAGCCCGGCAAGATATGGAGGAATCTGTAAACCTCCCAGCGCCCCGACAAGAAGAGTCCGGAGAGGTCAGCAGCTGCAGGTCTAGGAGAATGGCTCGACGGGCTGCTGACCGAGTGGATCCGCGGAACGAAGCTAAGGGACTGTTGCAGCAAGTCCGGGAGGAATTTAGTAGATGGAGGCGTGAGCATGGCCACCGGTCGTCCGAACCTGAAGCGCCCCTACTGCGCAACCCCTTCACGGCAGATATAATGAGCCTCCCCTACCCCCACGACTTGCGAATACCGGGGAATAAAGGTTACGACGGAAAAACTGACCCGGAAGCACACATTAACTCCTACTATGGAAACATGCTGATGATGGGAGTAACCGATGCAGTAATGTGTCGAGCGTTTTATTCAACCTTGACAGGGAGGGCAGCAGACTGGTTCCAAACATTGGAGCCCGGTTCAATTGCCTGTTTTGCGGAGTTGGCGAAAAAGTTCGTGCACAAATTCGCCACCTCCAAAGAAGTCCGGAAACACTTCACTTACCTGGAAAAGGCTAAACAACTGGAAGGCGAGTGTCTGACGGACTTCCTCGTCAAATGGAAGGCAGCGATCGGCGAGGTTAAACCCCTTGACGACCGGACAGCGATCAACGTGTTGCATTCCAATTTGCGTGCCGGGGCCCTATACCAAGAATTCATCCTACACCCTCCGGCTACCTACGATGAGGCAATCCGAAGGGTAACTGACTATGCTAATGCTGGTGAAGCCAATTTCGCCAAGCGCCAACAAGAGGCCGGCAGCAGCCGAAAACTGCAGGGCCGACAGGAGGAGGGGAGGACGAACGACAGATCCGGCCGAGGGCGAGGAAGAGTACCCGACTTTACCCCCTTGAACAGACCGGCAGTCGATGTCTTTCGATTTGCCCAATCTTGCAACATGATCCAGTTGCCAGAACCACAGCGCGAGGGTCGCGACAAGACAAAGTATTGCGCGTACCATCGCAGCAAAGGGCACGAAACGGAAGACTGCACGACCCTCAGGCAAGTCATAGAGGAGTTGTTACGATCGGGAAAGCTCACTGAGTTCACCAACAAAAAGGACGAGAAAAAATCGTCTTGGAAAAACCCGTTCAAGAAATCAAATAAGAACAAAAAAGACAAAGATCACGACTGGGACACCGAGCCCCGACAGTCGACTGGAAAACAGGTCATCCACGTCATATTCGGTGGCCCGGAGGGAAGTTCCAATGCCCGGGAGAAACTCCAAATCGGACTAATAGGATCAGAGCCTAATGAAAAGAGACAAAAGCTAGAACCAATCACGTTTACCCCGAGCGATATGCCCAAGGGAGAGGACTGCAAAACTGAAGCATTGGTCGTCACGATCGACATCATGGGGACCGATGTCCAACGTGTCATGGTGGACACGGGCAGCAGCGTGAATGTCTTGTACATGGACGTCTTCCAGAAGCTAAAATTAGAACTGATCGAGTTAACACCCATCGGGACTCCCTTATCTGGATTCACTGGTGATACTATCCATCCGGAGGGAAAGATAACATTGCCGGTAGAAATTGGAAGCCGACCCCGGACGATCAAAACCATGATGGAATTCATCGTCGTCAACCTTCGATGCGCCCACAACGCTATCTTAGGGAGACCGGCGATTGTGTCGATCGGAGGAATTATCTCCATGCCTCACTTATGCATGAAATTCCCAACCCCCGAAGGAGTAGGGGTCGTCCGAGGAGATGTCCGGTCAGCCCGGAAGTGTTACCAAAAGGCAATCGACAGAAAGGAGGCCTGGAACTCCCAAGTAAACTCAATCTCCAAGAAAGCGGAAGCTGAAAGGAAGGAACAGCCGGAACCGTCGGATGAGGTCGAAGAGATTCCCATAGAAGCTGACCACCCAGAAAGAATGATCCGTATTGGACGGCAGCTCCCCCCGGCGATCAAGGAAGCCGTCTTATTCGTACTAAGAGAGTTCTCGGACATCTTTGCATGGGGACCGGAGGACATGCCAGGAGTAGACCGGACAGTGATATGCCACCGATTGGCTGTCAACCCGACAGCACGACCGGTGAAACAGAAGACAAGGCATCTCTCCAATGACCGCCGGGAATTCGTCAGAAACGAAGTCAAAACCCTCACCGAGATCGGCCATCTCCGCCCGGTCGTTTATCCTGACTGGGTCGCCAATGTTGTTTTTGTGCCCAAACCACCAAAATGGCGGATGTGCATCGACTACACAGACCTGAACAAGGCATGCCCGTTAGATCCATACCCTCTACCGAGTATACACCAGATGGTCAATGACACGGTAGGTGCGGACCTCATGAGCTTCATGGACGCTTTCAGAGGGTACCATCAGATTTTAATGGCCGAGGAAGATGAAGCCAAAACGTCCTTCGTAACTCCGGACGGACTCTTCTGTTACAGAGTCATGCCATTCGGACTGCGAAATGCCGGGGCCACATATCAGAGGATGATCAACGCCTTATTCGAAGGACAGCTTGGTCGGACGATGGAAGCATACGTGGACGACATGCTCGTCAAAAGTAAAGACCGGACGGACCACGCCCGGGATCTTCGAGCATGTTTCGAGGTGATGCGCACCTACCGGTTGCGTCTAAACCCGGCAAAATGCACGTTTGCCGTACAGACCGGGAAGTTCTTGGGATTTATGATGACGAAGAAGGGAATTGAGCCCAACTCGGCTAAGGTAAAGGCTATCTTGGATATGCAACCGCCCACCACAGTCCAGGAAGTCCAACAACTAACCGGGAGACTGGCCGCTCTCAGTCGATTCCTATCCAAGCTAGCGGAAAAGGCTTTACCCTTCTTCAAGACATTAAGAAAGGTCAATGGATTTGTGTGGGATTAGGAGTGCCAAGTGGCATTCAAGGAATTGAAGGAATACTTAATGTCTCCGATCATCCTCTCTAAACCAGAACCGGGCGAAGACCTTGACCTCTACCTGGCAGCCTCTGACCGAGCTGTGAGCGCTGCGCTATGCCGCACTGATTCCGATGGTGTACAACGACCAGTATATTATGTCAGCCACGCCTTTCAAGGACCGGAGCTCAGATACTCCCGCCTCGAAAAGATGGTACTCGCCCTCTACACGACTGCAAAGAAACTCACCCCCTATTTTCAAGGCCGAGTCATCCGAGTGCTAACTGACCAACCGATCGGATCCGTCCTTCGCACGGCTTCCTCCTCCGGCCGCCTTGTAATATGGGCTATGATGTTAACACAGTTTGCCATTGAGTACAAACCTCGCCCGGCTATCAAAGGACAGGCGCTAGCGGACTTCGTCGTCGAATGTACAGCCAGGGAGACCCCAACCGCAGATTAGCAGGTTCAAGATGTTTCATGGTGGGAAGTCGCCACCGACGGATCAAGCAGTCGGAAAGGCTCCGGAGGAGGTGTGGTCATCACAAGTCCCGAAGGATTCAAAGTCTACTACGCTCTGATCTACCAGTTCTCTCCCACAAACAACGAGGTGGAGTATGAGGCCTTTGTCGCAGGGTTACAGTTTGCAAGGGACCTCGGAGCAGAAAGTGTAAGGGCTCGAACGGACTCGTCACTGGTAGTCGGGCAAGTCTTGGGAGACTTTGAAGTCAATGGCGAACGACTAGGGCGCTACCGAGACCTAGTAATCGAACGTCTAACCGCTTTCAGGACATATGCAGTCCAACACGTTCCCCGGCTGGACAACGCCGATGCTGATATCCTCTCGAAGTTGAGCGTGGAAGCACCCGAGCACATCTCTCAGGTAGCCCGGGTCCTCGTCATACCGTACCCTTCCATCGACCATCGACAGATCCTACCGATCCAACCGGCCAAAGAGAATTGGATAACCGATATAATGGGATACTTAGAAGACGGTCGACTCCCGGATGATGAGGCGAGAGCCCGAAAAGCTAAGCTCCGAGCGCCAAGGTTCCAGATACAGGAAGGCCGGCTGTATAGACGGTCGTACGGGGGCCCGCTTATGAGATGTCTATCCGCCTTTGAAGCCAAGCTAGTCATGGACGAGTTGCATGCAGGAATATGCTCATCGCACCAGGGCGGGCGATCGTTAGCTCGGCGGATAATGTTGCTTGGATACTACTGGCCGTCGATACAGCTTGACTGCGAGAAGCTCACCAAAGAGTGTGAGACCTGCCAGATATTTGCAAGGATGCCCGGACGACCGGCTACCTTTTACCACCCGGTCAGCACAGCCATCCCCTTTGCACGGTGGGGGGTAGACACAGTGGCGGATCCAGAAAATTATGTCAGTGGGGGCATACTTAAAATGATGTTAGAATTGTTAATGCCAAAATATCAAACACCTACCTATAATATGGTCTAAATATATTATAAATTATAATAAAATGTTTATGATAGACTACTTAGGGGCCGAGCCAAAACTATACTCGGAAAGAAATTATATTAATAAATACTTTAATTTTTTTTTTAAAAAAAGAAACATTTATTAATAGGTGGGAAGAAAGAAAAGTGCTGCTGGTGGGTTTCGAACATTTATTAAAAGCTGGGAAGGAAGAAAACTGCTGGAGGTGGGTTTCGAACCCATGTTATTTTATATATATATCATAACCAAGGTTCAACCAGTTGAGCTGCTAAATTCTTTAGTAATCTTTACATATAAATGTATATACACTAAGAAATTACGAAGGGGTGAGTGGGGGCAGCAGCCCCCACTGCCCCCATTGTGGCTCCGCCACTGGGTAGACATTGTTGGACCATTTCCCCAACTGTCGGGTCGACGAAAATTTATAATAGTCGCGATAGACTATTTCTCCAAGTGGGTGGAAGCGGAACCCCTCGCGACGATCACGTCACAACAGTGTGCCCGTTTCATATGGCGAAACGTGGTTTCAAGGTTCGGGGTACCGGTGCAGATTGTTACAGATAATGGGAGACAGTTCGAGGGCCAATACTTCAAAAACTTCCTAGCGACGATCGGCACAAAATCCATCCAGTCGTCCGTAGCATACCCCCAAGGAAATGGCCAAGTGGAAAATGCTAATCGGACGATCTTGGAGGGTCTAAAGAAAAAACTCCACTCAGCCAGCCGGTCATGGGCGGACGAGCTCCCGTTTGTCCTGTGGACATACCGCACTACCCCGAGAGAGGCGACCGGCGAAACGCCCTTCGCTCTAGTCTATGGAGCCGAAGCACGTCTACCGGTCGAAGCATGGATTACGAGCCCGAGGGAGAGTGAATACGTCGAAGAAGAAAACGAGGCAGCCCGATCCTTAGATCTGGACTGCATCGAAGAAAGAAGAGACTTAGCAGCCCGGAGAATTGCCGACTACCAAAAACGGATCAAAGCGACCCGGGACGTCCGGGTACGACCGCGCTACTTCCAAGTCGGGGACTACGTACTGAGAAGACGTGAAGCCAGCCAACCTCAAGAAGGAGGGAAATTGGCACAGAACTGGGAAGGCCCGTATGTGGTGTCAGCAGTAATACGCCCGGGTACCTACAAGCTCGAAACGACAACCGGCAGACCGGTTGACCGGACGTGGAACTCAGAGAATTTGGTGATGTTCCGTCAGTAGAATGTCATAGGCGGAGTTGTAATTTCATGTTTTCTTTCATTTCCCGTCTGTACCTGCTGTATTGTACTTCTCTTCCCGAGACCACATGAGTTGGCTCGAATGTTGTAATGTCATTACTTAGGTGTCTGCAATGAAAATCGTCCTTTCACCAACAAGCAAGAATCTCGCCAACATACTGCAGTCGGAACCGGCTTAAGCTTCCGGCCTTTGTTGCCCAAACGACCACAATGTCGCTTAAACTTCCGGCCTTTGTTCCCCAAACGACTACAATGTCGCTTAAACTTCCGGCCTTTGTTGCCCAAACGACCACAATGTCGCTTAAACTTCCGGCCTTTGTTGCCCAAACGACAACAATGTCGTTTAAACTTTTGGCCTTCGTTGCCCAAAAGACCACAATGTCGCTTAAACTTCCGTCCTTTGTTGCCCAAACGACCACAATGTCGCTTAAACTTCCGGCCTTTGTTGCCCAATCGACCATAACGTCGTTTGACCTTTGTAGTCCGACCGGCAAGTGACCGACCGTCATAGCCGCTCGGACTCGGGGGGCTATACACGCGTTTTTTCGCGTTTGCCTCCTTACCTTTGTAGTCCGACCGGCAAGTGACCGACCGTCATAGCCGCTCGGACTCGGGGGGCTATTCACGCGTTTTTTCGCGTTTGCCTCCTTACCTTTGTAGTCCGACCGGCAAGTGACCGACCGTCATAGCCGCTCGGACTCGGGGGGCTATACACGCGTTTTTTCGCGTTTGCCTCCTTACCTTTGTAGTCCGACCGGCAAGTGACCGACCGTCATAGCCGCTCGGACTCGGGGGGCTATACAGGGGTCGTGGTTAGACCCAAAACGACAATGCTGGAAAGCAAAAATAAAAGGACATAACGCAAACACGATAAGCAAAAGTAGGATAAACCGAATGAAAGACAAAAATGTCATTAAAACCGGTCGAGTGAGCGTTCAAAACGCCCGGCACAATGGGGCCGGGCTCCCGGACAGTAACTACAGACAAAAGAAAAAGAAAACCCCGAACGTCAGTTGACGATGCTTCACTTCACGGGGTCCTTCTCGGCAGCAGTGGAGGGCTCGGCTTCAGTCTCCGTATACGGCATCAGACCGGGGTCGGCGACGCTCTCCGCGAGGTTAGTCAAGATGGTGTTGAGATCATCTCCATCGAACACCTCGGTCAGAACGGACCCCACCTCCCGATGCGTGTTCCGCTGACCGGAAGCATAAGCCCAATTGCCGAAGACCCACATCATATCTTCGGCCATGTTGTGCTTGATGAACTCCCGGAAAAACCGCTCGGCGAACGCCGGGTCTTGACAGAGGTTGGCAGCCAAGCCAACCGGATCTTGTAGTCGCAGGCGGAGGTCCTCAGCTTCCTTCCGGGCCTTGGCAGTCTCCCCGATCGCCTTTTTTGCGATGGCCTCGGCAATGTCTTTGCCTTCCTCGGCCGTTTTCAGCTTCTTCTTTAGCTCCCTCACCTCCTTCTTGAGGGCATCACTCTCCGACCCGCCCTTCGAGCGGTAGTAGAGCGATGTGAGCACCAGGGTGAGCTGAAATGAAGTAAGTTAGCCGAGCGAGTAGACTTAAGATTTAAACCAGAGAAAGAAAGAAAGAATACCTGCACGAGATTCTGCGCCCCGCGCTCGGAGACCTGCTCGGGGGTCCACCCGGCCATATCATCCTCGGCTGGGAAGATGGCGCTCATCTTGGCCAGCGGGTTGCCCGGGAGGTCGCCGCCCGTCAGTGAGTTCATGAGAGGGGTAAGGTCGGGAGGACTTTGGCGGCGTGCCCGTTTGACGGCTCCCTCTAACTCCCCCACCTTCTCCTTGCCACGCTTGCCCGTGGCCCTGATGATTTGCAAGTCCGACCCACTGCTCAGGGTCGGACCCGACTCGTCAACCCGGGCGGTTGTGTCAAGTGGAACTGCCGTCGGGACGGACGTCACTGGGACGGCCGTCAAGGGCGCGTCGGGCGCCGCCACCTTCTTCCCCCCAAGAGCGGCCTTGGGTCGGGGGGCTTTAACGGTCGAAGGAGCCGTTTGGAAAGTACGTCCGGGCTTCATACCTGCAAGGAAGTAACAACTGGTTAGCCCCTACCAAAAGAAAGAACGAGGAAGACAGAAGAGAAGTCCCATCGCCCGTAAACGATCCACTAACGGACGTTCCTGATCGGAAGCCAATACGACCGGTGGCGCGGCTACCGTCACCTCAAGGCGTCGGGGGACGTACTTTTCCGGTTCGTCATATCGGGGCGGCTCGAGATGGGCTTCCTCGTATTCGGTGGCCGACCTGAAGATAAGGAACTCGTAATACTCGGAAGAAATCTTGGCCGCTGCGTCCTTCAAAGCCCGGGTAGGAGCGGGACGCTTGCACGCAGTGAAGTGGCGCGACCAAGACCTCTTGACCGGGAGCCGCCAAGGGTATTCGATCGAGATCAACCGGTTCTTCCAGTCGCGATTGTTTTCCGGGAGATTGACGATGTTGCAGTGATGACTCCGGGTCTGAGCGGCTAGAAATCCGTCCCCGTACCGAGCCGCGAGCGGGTGAACCGTGTATAGAAAATTGAATAGCTCGACGGTGCAGACCAGGTAGTGCCGGGCGCAGATCTGTGGAAAGCAAGCTATGATCCGGTGCACGTTGGGACAGATCTGGCCCGGGAGAACTCCATAGTGCCTCATAAAGGCAAGAAGGAACGGACTGAACGGGTAGGTTAGGGGGGTATTGATGGAGTCTAGATGCATCCCTAACCAGAGCCCCTGCGTCCGGTCGATGACCGTCCCTTGAGACCTCCGGGTACTAAATTGTACCCGCCCGGTCAGGAGGGTAGCGGCGTCCTCCACCTCCTTCTTAGTCAATTTACTTTGGTGCTTCTCGGCGGAAATGCTGCTCAGAAACACCCTCTTCTTGGATAGCAGGTCGTCAGCCAGTTGGGCTGCCGACCTAGGAGACAGCGAGGGGTCGAGGGCCGCGGCCATGGCGCCCGGCGGCAACCCCCGTCCGTCGTTACCATAAATCGGGAGATTTTGCCCGGAAGTGCTGGGCGCCCCGGCGGAATCACCACGTCCGCGTAACCGGTCCTCCTCAACGGCGCGATCGGGTGTGGGGGCTTCGCTCGGTCCATCACTGCTGCCCGGTTGCCCGACGGATAACGCGTTGCCAGTATCCGCCCGAGGAGAGTGAGCACCGCCATCGCTCGCCGAATCAGAACGACGAGATGAAGAGCTCCCGGATTCCGTTCTAGCCGACCCGTCATCGCTGCCGGCTGCGTAGTCCCGTGCCGAACAATTCTGGCTATCGGAGCTTGACATATTCGCACCTCTAAAAGATCAAGGGGGAGAAGCAGTGTTCAGACGACCGGTGCCCCACTTAAAGACGCCCAAGCTGTCGACCGACCCATTTCCTAAGGACCTAGACGGTTCTAGGAGCGTTAAAGCTAAAGAAGGAAAGGAGGAGAGAAGAAGAGCTCACTTACCGGTTAAGAAGACTTAGAAGCTGCGTTTGGATGGCCGTTCGGGAACGTCCGGTTGTTGGCAAGAAATAGGGAAAGCGTAGTGGGACCCCAGCCAAACCACTATTTATAGGGGCGAGAGGCTGACGCGGAAACGCCTCGCGTCCCGCTTTTTGGGCTCGCATCTCGAGGGGCGGCGCAACTGACGCGTGCCACGCCCTGCTCAAGAACGGCCCGTGGTGCAGGTGCCCCGCGATCCACGAGAGTTCAGCCCCGGACACACTCCCCCAAGGCCTTGGCTCGAGCCCCTCCTCCAGCAAGGCGTCGTCTGGCCCCGAGCCAGGGGGGCTATGTGATAGGGATATATGTTCGACCCTGAGGATGTACGCCCGGTGCCTGACCGTATCGAGACCGGGTCATTACCCGACCCTTGAAAGTAAGCCCTCCTACCCTTCCCGACTGGGAACGACCGGTAGGCACGGTCGACCCCCGGTCAGCGAGATACCTCGTAGAACCCACCGAGAAGTGACCGATTTACTGGGCGACCCCGACCGGAGGTCCATAAATGACTCTCGGCTAGAGGGGAGGAGGAGTCAGACCCTTAGCGCCGCATGGCAGACGTCAACACGGCCACAGGTAGCACCCGGTGCATGCCCACCACGTGTCTTACGTGCCGGATGCCCGGCATGACCCACCTTTCTGACCCTATAAATAGGGTATTAAATGCACCTTGAAAGGGACTTTTGGCACGAGGCAAGACCGGACCTTCCCGACCCACGTGAGAGATCCGAGCCTTGCTTACGACCGTATAAATATACCACTCTGTTTAAACAGTATCAAAGCACAAATACAATTCCAATCAACAATTCATATCCACACTAGCACCATACAAGTAAATGCTAATCCAAACCCTAACTAAGGGATTTTAAACACTCATGTTCTCAAATTGAAAGTGTGACACCCCTAGCAATTGGGAATGAGTTTGTGATTTGTACTAGGTCATTTGAGCAGCGTTCTGGTCGGAGGATACGTTGGAGAAGACGACCTGAGCTGTCCCACGGACCAGGGCAACGGGACCAGGAGTCCCGCTGCCTAGCACGTGGGAAGCTAGCGGGACTCATGGGATTCGGCAGTCCCGTGAGGGAACCCCGTGGTTCTCACGAAAATGGACAATCCCGTGAGATGGCTGGGAACATAATGGGACTACCAAGTCCCATGAGGTAGTCCCGTGAGCTTAATTCATGTAGTTTTCGTGGGTTTTGCGTGATTCTAAAAACTGAGAAAATTTTAGAAAGTATGCTTTCAAAAAGAAATGAGCATTATTTTTCAATAAACCCTATGTTTGTAGTGTATAAATTTATGCTCTTGAAAATAAATAAATAAATAAATAAATAAATAAATAAATAAATATATATATACATATATATATATATATATATATATATATATATATATATATATATATATATATATATATATATATATATTATGGGAAATTATATGATTTGAAATTATATGATGATATTATAGAGTTCGGAGGAAACTCCTATTATGATAACGATATTTTGTAGGCTATGAATAATAATCAATAATATTGTTTCAGAGAATATTATGTTACTTGATATTTTTGGAGGATATATCTTGTGGTTGGTGCGGTTAAATCTGAGCCAGTGATGTTGCTTAAATCAACGTCCAGGTGGCAATTTATAAATTTTGCGTCTAAGTCAAATTTAAGGTGCGTGAGTTTTGTGCTCAAGAGTGTGGGTTTTGTGCTTAATGTGAGTAGTTGTTGAAACTTAAGGTGCGTGATTTTCCTTCTTAAGGTGCGTTGTTTTCCTTTTTAAGGTGCGTAATTTGTACGCTTAAGGTGCGTCAGTTGTGTCACTACAAGAAAAATGCACATAGACAACGGTCAATAACCGTTGTTGTAGGGGTAAAATTTCTGTTGTTGAAGCCGGTGTTGTTGTAAGTCCTGCGCATAGATAATGGTTTTTAACCGTTATCTTTTCTAGAAACAACAAAGGTTTTTTAACCGTTGTCTATTAAGTGTTGTTGAAGCTGGTGTTGTTGTAAGTCACGCACATAGACAACGGTTAATAATTGTTGTCTTTTCTAGAAACGACAACGGTTTTTTAACTGTTGTCTATTAAGTGTTGTTGAAACCGGTGTTGTTAAAAGTCACGCACATAGACAACGGTTTTTAACCGTTGTCCTTTCTATAAATGACAACGGTTTTTTAACTGTTGTCTATTAAGTGTTGTTGAAACCGGTGTTGTTAAAAGTCACGAACATAGATAGCGGTTTTTAACCGTTGTTTTTTTCTAGAAAAGACAACGGCTTAAGAACCGTTGTGTATTGAGTGTTGTTGAAACCGGTATTGTTAAAAGTCACGTACATAGACAACGGTTTTAAACCGTTGTCGTTTCTTTCAAAGACAACAGTTTTTGACCCGTTGTCTATTCAATGTTGTTGAAACCAGTGTTGTTAAAAGTGATGCACATATACAACAATTTTTAACTGTTGTCTTTTATTTAAAAGACAACAGTTATAAACTGTTGTCTATTGTGTGTTGTTGAAATCGCTGTTGTTAAAAGTCACGCCCATAAACTGTTGTCTTTTGTAGAAAAGACAACAGCTTCAAACTGTTGTCTATTGTAAAATAGACAACGATTTTTAACCGTTGTCTCAACCCATTTTTAACCTGCTTAAATTTTAATCATATAAAAAAAAATCAATTTATCCATTCACCATGGCCAAGTGTAGTTACATAATTTTGCACAAGCTAAGCAAGGTTCAAAATAACAAGTCTAAATAGTTTCATTACCAATTCTAATCGAATCATCATCCAAGTCATAATACTACAAAAAACAACTCTACGAACCAAGTCTAAATGATCACAACGTCAAATCATACCTACTCTATATAACTTGATAGAATATCGACCCGTTCTGAACACACCAGATCAATAATCGCTTTGTCATAATCAACTTGTTGGAACTACATGTAAAAAGTGAGTAAATAAATTAGTATAGATATAATAAAGTTGCAATGAAATGCGAAATAAGTTAGGAGTAATTCGGAAAGCAAAAAAAGTATGGTTATAGCGCAGAAGAAAGTCAAATATTTGCTAATTTGCTGAAAAGAGATTCCCAGATTAAAGAATTGAAGTTGAACTTCCATGAACAACAGAACAACAGCAAATTAACTGCTTTTTCAAACACATTATTATAAACATCACAGCTAAGAAAAATATAGCAGTTCTAAAGACAAGAAAGGATACTTGAACTTAGATTTGCAAGATCTTTTGCCATAATGACTTCATCTTTATTACACTCCATTCAAAAAATCCCAAATGGTGTGTAGACTAAATTTTGCTCAATTTCACTTAACATATCAAAGCCCAAAAAGCATATTTTGCAAACAGAGGAGGTATTTATACACTACACAAGAATAAAAGTGAACCATTGATGCTATAGAATTGATACAAAGAAACAAAAAAGTGGGAAAAGTATGCAACTAAGACTGTATTATAGAAACTACATAACAACTATAAGAACCCAATGAATCAAATTAACTGACATTTACAAAAGTAATTTGCATTAGCATTGGCTTGAAAATTCCATTCCATCACACGTCTAAACACAATTTTAGTTCTCTTCCGTTTAAGATTAGTGATTCTGCATATTTTGCTTTCCTTAGTGATACTGAATTGCTATACTATAAAGATATAGTAACATATTAAAAGAGGAACAGGTGGGTTTGTTTCTTCAGGTTTTGCAAGCCTTCAAGTTCTAGAGCCTGCTCAAATATGTTATCACAATCACATCCAAAACCTATACAATCTGATATATAATATCACAATTAATATAAATTAATAATACAAACAGAAATTTCTATAGATATTAGCTCACTTTAGAATATCCTTCATTGTTCATATAGTAAAAATGATAACCCAGATTTAAGTAACTAAAAAGAAAAAGGGGAAAACATTCAGATTTTTGAAACCCCATGGTAAATTGCCCAAAAATGCTATAAAAACAACCTAGATCCCACAACCAGTACCATTGTAATCCAACAGTGCACCATTTTGCATTTTTAATCCTGTAGTCTTAGACTCTTAGTTGACTACTTACCTAATAATTTTTATTTTAAGGCAGTTCTGAAAGACAACAAAGAGAATAGTATAGGAGGAAAACAAGCTACTTAGACAGGGAAAGGATAGGCTCCAGTATGCAAAGAATAATTGCTTAACAAGCTCAATCATTTCAATTTTTCAACCGGGATAAAAATCTGTTTTGCTACGAATCATTTGAAAATTTCAAGTTGACATTACCATTCATAGTACTTAGATACACATATGCATCAAAGAATATGCTAACTTTACAACTAAGGATGCTTCCAAGGAATTATATGGCTTAATGGTTCTTTAACTACAGTGTGCATATCCAACTTGGTGAGTACAAACAACTTAAAACACATAAATTTCTAGAATAGACTATTTGAATGCAATAGAATTGGGTAAAGTTAAGCATAAACACATTTTCATCTCTCAACATTCATTTCATTTCAACACGAAATAGGTATGCATCATATTTCCAAGAAACTCAACAAGAAACTCAAATGCATCATATTTTCCACTTTGAAACATTCATATCAGAATAATTTTAAACACAAAATAGAAATGGAATGTATTACCAGTGCTTGAACAGAATTTTTATCATCAATGTCTGGCATGTTGTCAATTAAAGTTTTCATGTAAGCCATGACATAGAAACCGCATTGGTTACTATCCGGTTGACGAGGAGCCTACAAATGTTAAATAATATTTGCATTATTTATCTATATACAAAACTTATATCTAATTAGTTAAAAATATTAAATTACCTTGACAATTTCCCAAGCAGTTTTACTTCGTCCTGTCTTTCCATTCGCAGAGGACGCATGAACCATTTTAATAGCCCTTCATATATATATATATATATATATATATATATATATATATATATATATATATATATATATATATATATATATATATATATATATATATATATATATATATATATATATATATATATATATATATATTGTTGATTATTCAGATAATGTAATAATCATACTGATATAAATCGAAAGAAATTTTAAAAAAAAAACTTACATTTCTACAACATGCTTCCAATCATCATCGCGAATGCGATGACTAAGAGGGTCCCACAAATAAACAATATCCTTAGTGACGTTGATAACTGTCAGAATCCAATGGAAACTATGCACAAACACATAATTATATTACATCAACACAAAATAATATACAATTGAAAGTATAATTGTAACCATTCTTACCCTATATTACATGGCACCAAAAGTATTGCATTACTTGGACTGTCCATCAGTCTGTTTGCTAAAGCTCGTGCCTTGCTTTCCAACTGTTTTTTTAGAAAATTTTTATCTGTTCTTTTCGTTGGCACATGCCCTACACGACATGGCTGCATAAATCTGAATTTGTCAAGCTTGTTCTCTTCCATCATCTTTTTATATAAATAGCTAACATTGGAATGGAAACTGAATTAGAATAACAAAGCATAGAAGTGATAAGTTATCAAATTGACTCAAAATATATATTAAATCATACCATATGTACACAGCAATACATGCACGTGTACGATATTGACATCGATTGACAAAAAGAAGTTACATCTTCGTCGTGCACATAGAGAGTACATTCTTCCTCGAAGACATTATTATTTAGCAATATTTGTAAACTCTCTTCATTCCCAAGTGCACGCTTGTAATAACAGTAAAGTAGCCATAATGACTTAGGCATACTTGAGGAGTTCAACTCAAGCTTTTTGACTTCCTTCCCGCTTTCTTCTTAGATTGTTTCTAATTTGCAAAATATACGCATATTAGCTAGATAAATAAATATACTAAGAAAGGCATGTTTATTATATAAATACTAAGTAAAATTTACCTCCAAGACATCTTCTTTTTCAATAAATTGCAGCTCATCATCATCCTCCTCGAAATCCATTTTTTGTTGAATATCACTTATTTCTTCTTCACTTTTCTTGGCACCCTTTGCATCCTTTGCAGTACAACTACCTTTTGCTTCAATCTGAATATTACAACCAACATTTTGAAGTACCAAATTTTCTAAATTTGCTACTCTGTCTTCAACTATGGTTTGTCGGCTTAGAAGAACATTTTTCTCATGAGCAGGCATCATCTCTCTACCCATTCTGAAATATGTTGAGGGATTGGCATGTCCCCCTATAGCCCTCACCCGACCTCCATGCTCCTTAGATTCAAGAGCCTGTGTCAGGATGTCCTCATTTGGTCCTTGAAGTTGCAACAAACCATCTTGCTTTTGCCGAATATATTCATCCTGTAATGCATGACAAATGACCATGATATAACCACAATCTTTAGAAATACATAAAGAGGATAATACCAGTAAAGGTTTTGCTTACAATCTTTGTAAATTTTGTCTTCCTTTCTTCCATAATATAGCTTACTAGTTCTCCCTTTCTTTCACAATATAGCTCTATTAACTTTGTCATCATCACACAATTCTATTGACTACAGGCAAGAAGATTTATAAATGTCAAACTTAGGGTGAAAATGAGTTTAAGTTAATAATAGTGAAAGTGAAATAATAATTACTTACAATTTCACTAGCAAGACGTGCATATCCTTTACGAGCAAGCCTATGTGGATAAAGGTTTGGCTTTCTTCGTACTTTTGTTGCTCGCTTAGTTTCTAAGACAAACATGATCAAATTAAAACTTCACATTATATTTATGCCATAGCACCATACATTAAGATAAAAACTTCACATTATATTTCTAACCTAAAAATGATGCTTCATGCTTAAAAAGAGAAAATAGAAATGAAAAATTATGGCATGAGGATGGATGACTGATGCAACTTAGTTATAGAGCTGCTTGAGAAGAAACAGAAATAGAAACAGAAGCTGAGTTCATAAATTGTGAGAAACTGGAGATCTGCTGTTCTGAACGATGTCTGCACAGTTCTGGTCTGGGATATAGTTGATTTGCTAGTTTGAAGATGGGAGGAATGCTAGACTGAATGGGGTGCTTATAGATCTTTGGGGCCTAGAGATGAACTGCAGCAGCAACATGAAGCTTCAGGAGGGAGTGTTGCTGCTGCAGATTGAGAATTGATGAACAGATGATCTGCAGGGTGTCTACAGTTCTGGAGGCATAAGGAGGGTCCAACTTTCTGGGTGGACCTATGCTGCATTGATGCTTGGTTTAATTTGAAACAGAAGGAGCTAAGCTGCAACACTTAACAGAAGAAGCTAAGCTTTTTGGTTCTGAATGATATGCAATCTTAATGAAGTTGGTAAAGTATTCAGGAAATACAAATTGGTAAAGTATTCAGGAAATATAAATTTAATACGTAAACACTTCTAGTTTTGGGGTTACCTTGAAGTCTTCGGACATGCGGGTAATCACAAATTGAGTCCATTCATCTCCCATAATACCATATCCTGCGGGTGGTTTATGCAAGTTTTCTTCATCATTTAGTCTCTTCCAAATAAAGTTATTTGTGAGTTGTGTTTTATATTGCCGCCATTTGTCATTTGCTGAGCTCAAGCAATTTTTCTTGAATTGTGCCGGAACAATGAAGCTCAACTACATAGAAAAAATTTTGTTAGAATTAAAAGACTAATATGTTAAATATCACAATTAATACAAGTAAAAGAAAGAGAATTTGCTTACATTAACAGCGTCCCATATCTTTTCTTTAATATCTTGTGGCACATGTTTCCATGTCTTAAAATTCAACTTGACCTTTTCTCTTGCAAGGACACCAATGTAACTTTGCAGTTCTGCGACACTTTCTCCAATCGGTTGTACCAAAGCATTGAATTGTACCTCTTTCTTCACTCCTTGTACCCTTTGCATAGAAAGCTTATGCATTTGGGTACGACCTCGAGTGCTCCTCGTTGATGAAGTATCTTGAGAACCTGACACTTTTTGTTCCTCATCCACCTGAACCTCTTTTCCATTGTGTTCTTCATCACCATGTACTTCTTGTCCCTTTTGTTCCTGATGTTCAGTTTTTCTCTTTCTTCCACCAGCCATAGAGCCCACAAACCTAATAAGCATAAAAATATAAAAACAAAATTATTAGAAATGTTCGAATTCATTTTCAGAAGTTGGGAGCCAAAAAAATTGAAGGCATTAAACCTAAGAAACATTTAAGAACACATACATAGTCAAATTTAAAATATAAGGTTTGAAAAGTTATACACTAACTAGCTAGGAGTTCTTATTCTCAACCCAAGTCCCATCACAATCTTCTCGAATGCATGGTGATTCACTCTCATCTTTATCGTCAACATTCATAGATGGCATCCCATTCGTAAAGCATTGATGATGGATTATTGTTTCATCCATCTCAGTCCCATCTTCAAAGTAATCCCGATTAGGAGTTGCAAGCACGACAGACCATATAGGATCTTGAGGGTCTTGAATATAAAATACTTGCTTGGCTTTACTCCCCAAGATAAAAGAATCAGATTTGAATCCAATCCTATTGAGGTTTACTAATTTGAAACCAAGATCATCTACTTTAATACCATTGTTATTCTCAACCAAATTGCATTTGAACACAAGAACTCAAAAGGTAGGGTAATCAAGTTCCCATATTTCATCAATAACTCCATAAAACACCATATCTGACTCAACGGGGTTCTTATCCTTTGCACTAGAAACTTGCATTATATTTGCAACTAAGCTTACTCCTGAGTTTTGGACAGCTCGCAAATTATCACGATCTTTGGTATGAAAAGTAACTCCTTCAATTAAATAACCAGAGTATTTTAACACTTTCCGAGGACCATATGCCAACCATTTTAGTCTTTTTGATATTTCATGGGTGGAATCATTTATTGCTCTTCCAACCTAAAAATAATAACCCTTTAAAATTAGTATATGATAATAAAACCGGTGACTTTCATTTTGTTGTACTAGTCATAGTTATACAACTTACACGATCACGTAATCAATTAATAAATGTGCGGTTATGCTCATCAAGTAGCCCCTTCTCTGTCCTAACTTTACCACGTCATGTCGCCTTCAAATGTGCCTTGTGTTCCCTAACAAACGGTATTTGACCAAAGTCAATTAACCACTACAATATATATAAACAATATATTCGAAGTTTTATCAGAGTTGGAAAAATTACTTGGCATATTTATAACAACCCAAAATTTAATTTTATAAATTCGGTTTTAAGAAATTCCAGAATACCCATTTTCACTCCATTAAAATTTTTTTGAGATAAATTGGTGTTTGAATAAATTATTTTGAGTTACATTTTAAATTAATTCAACAGCGAAATTTATTTTAATTCCAAAATCCTAAATTTTTGGGTACTTCGCGTACCAAGTTTTAAACTGAGAAACCAATCTGAGTGAAATCGGGAGAATTCTGAGAAGCTTTAAACAAGTGTTCATCTATAAAACTTTTTGAGAAAATTCATTTTCAACCCCAAAGTGTTTTAAAATAGCATTTCTAGCCCTTGGTCCGTGATGCTAGGTGAACCACACCACTCCAAGAAATTTTGCCTGAGAACACTTTCTAGCCAAGTTTTTACCACTTTGCCCTCAACCAATCATTGGCCTTTCTACCTAGGGTTTTGCACCCTATATAAACAACACTATCCATTTGTTATTCCTTGATCTCCATCCTTGCCTCTCCCAAGCTCTTGTCTGATCGGAGAAAGAAACATTGCAGTAAATTTTCAACATTCATTTCCTCCATTCATTTTCCATCATATCTTAAGGTTTCCTCTTTTCTTAGCTTTCAATCTCTGAGGTTTCTTAGTCTTGGCTTGTGTTTGTTGTTTGAGATGTTTAGGTGGTGAAGGAGGTGGTGGTGTTTGAGTAGAGAGGAGGTAGAGACCCATACAAGAAGAAGATGCAACAAGAGGTATAACCCCATAGACTCCTCTTTGATTTTGGCTCTATGATGCCTATTTTATTGAGTAGAAATGATGAGATTTTGTTGTGTTTAAGCTTGGAAGTGATCTAGCATTTGTCTTTGAAGTGTTGAGAATGTTTTGGATGTTTTGGACATGCTTGGATTGAATTTTGTAGATGAAAATATCCATCTGGTGCACACACAGTGTGCACCAGATCAGAGCAGCAGCCCTAGCCACGGCCCATCAGGAGGGCCGCCGGCTAGATCCGGGGCCAATCGGGCCTAGGGCACGGCCCTAGGAGAGGGCCGTTGCCTAGGCCCGGCAATGTAACGGGACACATGGGCAGCTCTTGAGGAGTCCCGCCCCAGGTCCCTGAGTATTAATCTGAGGAGTTTTTGTGCAGTGGCCGGGCCCTTGTGGCTCAGCTACGTGTTGTTTCGGGTCAGGTGTCATGGGCCCTTGTGGCTCGGTACCTTGGGACCGTCTCGAGGCACGTTTTGGCTTTGACTTCGTTGTTTTTGGATAAAAAATGAGCATGTTATGATGGATTTATTGAAGAATTTGCTACATAGTATAAATTGTGAAGTTCACTGTGTTTGAGAAATGTTTTGCTCTGTGATCTGATGTTATTTTTGTGTTGAGTAGAGAAGCATGATCACTTGAAAATATGATTTATTATGAAAGCATGACTAAAATGTGATATTTGATCAATGAGATTGGAAGCATATTTTGTTGATAGAAATGTATAGAATTTGCTATGTTGCAAACCGAGTATGATATGGTATCCTTGAGAATTTTATGGATTATATACATGGATTTGGAGCATGTTGTAGACTATTTTTGCATCTCACATATATCATATTTCAAAAATGCATATAGGGCCAACGTGAGCCCAAGTATTACTTTCAAAAATCCATAAGCATGTGGTATATCATTATTTGATGCATTGAGAAGTTGTAGAGTTGTTGCATGCATGGGATTGAAGTATGGGAGATATATTTATGTATTATCTATATCAGTGAGGATTTGGAGGACCCCGTTTGGACTATGTCCTCTCGGATGATTTTATGGACATTGTGGTCCCAGTATATGTAACGCGGTGTATTCCCACGTTACGAGGTTGGAAACTACCCGCTAGGCTTGGAATCCTGGTTAGGGGGTGTGCACGCTAAAAGTTCGATACCTGATTCCACAAAGTTTGAGCATAGAACCAAGAGAGTGGTTCAGTGGACGAGCAGAGTATTAGGTCGGCTAGACGTCGTGCCCAGATAGGTTCATTCACACTATGATGAAGTTCCTACCTCGTCCATTTAAAGAGAAAGTATGAGTCATTGAGACTCTAAAAGAGAAAGAATGAGTCATTGCGACTCTAAGAAAGAAAGAAGTGAGTCATTGCGACTCTAAAGAAAGAAAGAAAGAAAGCAAGTCATTTATGACTCAATGAGACCTCCACAGAAAGTATTCTATTTTTACAACGAGTGTATGAGTATATTTATAGTATTGCACGAGATTGCATATGAGTATAGTATTGCACGAGATTCCATATGAGTATAGTATTGCACGAGATTGCATATGAGTATAGTATTGCATGAGATTGCATATTAGTATATTTATAGCATTGCACGAGATTGCATATGAGTACATTTATAGCATTGCACGAGATTGCATATGAGTATAGTATTGCATGAGATTGCATATGAGTATATTTATAGCATTGCACGAGATTGCATATGAGTATATTTATAGCATTGCACAAGATTGCATATGAGTATATTTATAGTATTGCACGAGATTACATATGAGTATATTATTGCACGAGATTGCATGTGAGTAGAGTATTGCCTTAGATTGCATAATGAGAATGTTGATTTAAGATTGTATATCGAGCATGATTGTTTAGTTACATTTGAAGTCTTGTATATCCAGTTACATGATGAGAACTTGAGAGCATGAGAATAACTTTCGTATGGGTTATTAGCATGATACTACTTGTAAGCATGAGTTGCTTGTTAAGTTTGTTGTGACGTTTACATGTTGAAATATCTAAGTTGTTAAGTCTTTTGTATTGGAGCATACCTGTTGATATTATAGGTTGCAAGCATATAGAAAGTATGTGATGTAACTATAGTTGCCTATGAGATGTGATTGTTGATTATGAATGTTATCAAATGTTTTCCAAAGTATATTCTATAGTACTTTACAGGGTTGAGTGTGGTTATACTTAGCTTCGTGCTAACGGGTGTTTTCCTATTTGTCTATGTGTTGTTTGTAAAACCCCTTTCAGGTGGGCCCAGCGTTGAGAAGTGAACGAGTTAGACTAGTCTAGTAGTTATAGAAGTCTAAACTCTTTATGTTTTTATTATGGCTTTAGTTTCCGGATTTTAAAACTTATATTGTGGATGACGTTTGATGATGTAGACTTCGGGGTGTCTTTTTCCCCCTTATGACTTTCAGTTATTTTATTATAGATGTTAGTTATTAAATCATTGTTTCTGGTTCTACCCTTAGCCTGTGCAATCACCACGGAGTAGTGGTTGTGGCGGTGACATTCCCACTAGTTATCTTATTTAGTTG
Source organism: Ipomoea nil (assembly GCF_001879475.1). Classification (NCBI taxonomy): domain Eukaryota; kingdom Viridiplantae; phylum Streptophyta; class Magnoliopsida; order Solanales; family Convolvulaceae; genus Ipomoea; species Ipomoea nil. Next base: position 73,232 of record NW_017618788.1, on the reverse strand, counting down.
TTTATCCGCTGCTAAGTTTATGTTAATTGTGTTTAGAATTGTAATTGAGGATTAGAAAAGTGGGGTGTTACAGTATTGGTCTATTTCTACATCATTTACCAAAATATAACGATGTGATTGCTCCCACTCAGCTTGGCTAATGGATTGCAGTTGAGCACCTGATAAAGGCCGAGTACGCACCACTTCATGAAATGTTGATGGGATTCCAATTGTTTGTACGTTAGACAAATACTCTGAGCAAAATTCTATAGCTTCTTCAGAAATATAACACTCGACTATACAACCTTCTGGTCGATTGCGATTTCACACATAACCTTTCAAGATTTTCATATATCTTTCGAATGGGTACATCCATCTATACCACACCGGTCCACACAATTTGACCTCCCTCACAAGATGAACAGTTAAGTGAACCATTATATCAAAAAATGAAGGAGGAAAGTACTTTTCCAGCAAACACAGCGTTGTCACAATCTCATCTTGTAGCGCATATAACTTTGAGGCATCTATCACTTTGCTACATATGACATTAAAGAAGAAGCTCAACCGAGTGATAGCATACCTTACATGTTTGGGCAACACACCTCGAATATACTGAATTGTGCAATCATTGACCTTGCGGCTTCTTTGAGAGTTCAGTTCCTATTTTAAGCAACACCATTTTGCTGTGGTGTCCTTGTGGCTGAAAGTTGATGGAGTATACTGAGTTGTCCACAAAACTCATTGATAACTTGACTGAAAAATTACGTACCTTGATTTGACCGAATCTTCACAATGTTTGTTCCCCTTCTCAGTTTGCAACTGCTTCAACAACTCGGGTAGCATCCTCGTGGTCTCATTATTTTTCTTCAAAAAGGTTGGCCAAGTATACCTAGTGTAGTCATTTACTACCACATGAGTATATTTTCTTCCACTTAAGCTCACAGTGCCTACTGGCCCAAACAAATCCATATGGAGTTGACTCAAAGGTCTAGAAGTTGACTCCATAGATTTGGACGTAAACGAAGATTTGATTTGCTTCCCCTTTTGATAGGCTTCACAAATCATATCTTTGTTGTAAGTCACATCTTGTAGTCTCTCTACCAAATCTCCTCTGGCTAGCTTATTGATTACCTTAAAGTTGAGATGGTTTAGTTTGTTATGCCATTCCCAACTAAGGTCAGAATTACTTTTCGTTACTAGGCATACATTCGGTCTAGCCAAATCCCAATCTACCACATACATGTTTTTTCTTCTCCTTGCTGAAAGAACAAGTTCTCTGGATTCCTCATTGATTACACAACACTGATGCTTGGAGAATTCAATTTTGTAACCCTTGTCGCAGAACTGACTTGTGTTTAGAAGGGTGAACGTCAACCTTTCCACATATGAAACGTCCTTAATAGTCAGTCCATTTCTTGAGACGTCACCAATCCCTTTGGTTTGACCATTTGTCTCACCACCAAATATAACTTTAAGATCACCGACTGTTAGTTAGTTGCACAGATTTGTCATATCTCTGGTCATGTGCCTTGAGCAACCACTATCTATGTACCAAACAGCCCAATGAACATGAAATAAAAAATTAGTTTGATTTAGGTACCTATACCTTCTCGGGTCCTTCCTGGTTAGTGAGTTTAGGCATCCATTTATACCTAGGACCCATTAGTCCAAGACTAGGTCCAATGTAGCCATTAAAAGGGTTATAATAGTAAGGGATATTTTGGTAAACACTGGGCTGTTTAAGCGCATATATTTTCTGAAATTGGGGTTGAATCACATTGCTACGCACCCTAGAATAGAACTGCTACGTATGTCTTTGGAACCTCTCGAATTGCACTTTCGGCACAGGTTCATTGACCATAAGCCAGTCCTCATAAGAAGGATATAACCTTTTGGCACCCCTCATTGGTCTTCTAGATGACCTATGGGGTTTATTGAACCTTTTGGGTTGACCATTCGGATACCTATTCGGTGTTCTCCTTCGAATGGTTATTCTTCTTGGGTTGACCATTCTTAGGTTGACCATTCGATTCTACTACTACTTGGTATACTTCAAATAGTATTTTGAGTACCTTTCGGGTTACCCTTCGAAGATTACCTTTCGTAGGTTTCACAACCTTTCGAATATTTTCACCATTCAGTCGATTATTCGTTTATGGAGCCTTGCCTTTGTCAACTACTTTTTAAGGTTCAGCCACAGTATCTTGACCTTTCACAAAAATAGATTTTAAACCTCCACTAGTTGAAGGATCTGTTGGTTTGGTTAGTTTTATATGTGAGTGAGAGATAAGATAAAAACCAAGTCCGAATTTGTCACTAATAGGTTTTTGGTCACCTATCATTCGGCCCATTATTTTGGATGAATTAGTAAAGGTAGATATGACCTCACGCAATTTGTGCTCTCTTACTTCTCTTGTTTTGGACTCTTCCTTTAGTAAGAGAATTTGTTTCTCGATCGGCCTATTATGCTAATCATTTCAGAATTTTTGAGCACAATACTCTTGAAATGATTCACGTTCGGCCAAGAGTCGAGCATTATCTTAAATGGGTTCCTGTGCGGTTGGGTGTGTCAGGTGCGATTGTGGGGTGAGATGAGAGCCATTGATCTTGTCAATGTCCAGGATTAACAAAATAAAAAAATAATGTGGTGGCAATCTGGTCTTGTTGTATCTATGTCAAATTTAAGGTACGCGGCTTTCCTTCTTAAGGTGCATGGTTTTTGTGTTTAAGGTGCGTGGTTTTTGTGCTGTGTGTTTAAGGTGCGTCAGTTGTTGAAAACTTAAGTGCATCAGTCTAAAGATTTAGGTGCGTGATTTTCTTTCTTAAGGTACGTGGTTTTCCTTCTTAAGGTGCGTGGTTTGTGTGCTTAAGGTGCGTCAGTTGTTGAAACTTGAAGTGCGTCAGCCTAAAGCTTTAGGTGCGTGGTTTTTGTGCTTAAGGTGCGTGGTTTATGTGCTGTGTGCTTAAAGTGCGTCAGTCTAAAGCTTTATGTGCGTGATTTTCATTCTTAAGGTACGTGGTTTGTGTGCTTAAGGCGCGTCAGTTGTTGAAACTTAAGGTGTATCGGTCTAAAGCTTTAGGTGCGTGGTTTTCCTTCTTAAGGTGTGTTGTTTTCCGCCTAAAGCTGTGTTGCTTTCCTTCTTAAGGTACGTCAGCCAAAAGCTTTACGTGCGTGGTTTTCCTTATTAAGGTGCATTGTTTTCCTTCTTAAGGTACTTTGTTTTCCTTCATAAGGTGCGTTGTTTTTCTTCTTAAGGTGCGATATTTTTACAATCTTTTTTCATTCAATATTACAGTGAATTTTTTCAGTTTTGGTTCCCAAGGTTCAAAATGATATTTTTTTTTGAAAGACTCTATTACATTGTAGTATCTGTTCATCTATAATTTCTCAACATATTGAAGCACAAAGAGTCAACACCGCCTCCACTAAGGCTCGATCTCATGACCTCCCATATGGGAGAGTCACTACATGCCATCTAAGCATAAGGTGTTTGGCCAAGTTCAAAATGATATAATTCAAAAGAAAAAAAAAATATGATCGCAATATAAAGCCCAATGGTGGAGTTATTACCTTTGGAGTAAACATGAAGAAGATAAGACGTGCGTTAGGACATATGATCGCAATAGGACACACACTTTTTTTTTTAAAAAAATTTCATTGATTTGAGCCGTTGATCTTAGATTTGATCAACGGCTCATATCTAACCCCATTTTTCGCCTGGGAGCATTTTCGCACCAGAACTTTTATATATATATATATATATATATATATATATATATATATATATATATATATATAAAATGAAAACATGATCCTACTGTAAAACGTGAGGACTAATTTTAGCGGTCAATCAAGGTTCATCAATGGTTGAGGGTTTTAGTAAAAAAAAATACGGATTAATTTTATGATTATTGAGAACTTTGAAGGGCGGAGTTCATTTTGTAATTATTGCAAATTTAAAAGTTTAGTAACTGTAAGATCTTTGCCTATGTTATCTCAAGATGGAGGATTCCACACTTTTTACAGGAAAGATGTTCTCACCTGAACGCTTCCCTATATGTGTCTGTGTGTGTGTGTGGGGGGGGGGGGGGGTGGGGGGATTCTAAGGACAATGCTTCAGGTGCGAATGTGCGGATTCACCGTCAAGCAAGTATAAATGCATGGTAAAGCATTTCCAAATGCACCGGCACAACTTGATTGTCAACCTTTAACATGCACCGTCAAGTATTTCCAAATACACTAGAGTTGATAATCAATGAGATTATATATGACCAAGCATTTCTTAAATGCATTGTTAAGCATTTCCAAATGCACCAGAGTTGACAATTAATGAGAATCGTGTAGTGCATGGTGCATTTGAAACTCCTCTACAATTCATTGATAATTGTTTGACAGTGCATACGCCCGTTTGTCCGGAAGTCTTGTTCACACATGTTGTGTGTGACTTCTCTTTAGGATTACGTTCAAGTGATCGAGAATCACTCTTTAGGTGAGAACTACAAATTTATACAAGAATGCATACAATCTTCTTTATGAATGCACACACTCTAATATTCCAGGCACACAATGCACACAATCTACCATGCAATAATTTTTGTGCACCATTGTTGTATATTTTATGCACCATATATATATATATATATATATATATATATATATATATATATATATATATATATATATATATATATATATATATATATACACACATACATACATACGTTCATACATACAGAGAGAGTGTGTGTGTGTTCGGATCAAATGAGGACCCTTAGGTGAGGATGAGAGGACTAATCTTGTGCGTTCGTTGTATAGGGTATTGATGCACAACACTTTGTATAGGAATGCACAAACCATTTGTTTAGTAATGCATAACTTCTAATAAGAATGATTTATGTTTAAATATTTTAAAGAATTTTGTTTCCTTAATCCGTGTAATTTCTTCTTTTTAATCTCAGTCCTGTATCATTATGATTTAATGGTCTAAATTAGTTCTCACGTCTTTACCTAAGGATTGGTCCTCATGTGAACCGAACCCTATATATATATATATATATATATATATATATATATATATATATATATATATATATATATGCGTGTCTTAATCATTAAGAACTTAGATCTGAATATTGTCAATCCTACATTGCTTTAATTATTAGCTTATTAGTTGGGCATGAACACTCAGCTGTTGCATAGACTAAATGACTAATTTAATGTAGTCGGTGGGTATTACCCAACACTATTATATAATATGCGTGCCTATGCTGTTACTGTTCGCGTAATTATATGGTACGGAATAATATTTACATGATGTAAATAGTATATCATATTGATCTGTTGGAAGGAATATAATACTTCCAAGTACTACTTGTAGTCTTTTATTTATTTGACTAGTCTTTTCTATGCCGATGCACAAAAACATATGCCTAATATTTATATTTTTTTAAAATAAATAACAAATTCCTACTAATTAAAATCTATATGAAATCAAATTTATTTATTATAACAATCAAATATATAATGTCTACAAATATTATTATCATTAAAGAATATAAGAAAATATATGGTGAATGCATGTGCATGGTAACAATAATGAAAAAGATAACGGAAGTTATAACGGTAGGGGTATTTTTGTCCAAAACATTATATAATACAACTCTAAAAGTACAATGTACAAAATGATTAGCATTAAAAACATGAACATAAATAAGGGATATAACTTTGATTAAGACTTATTATGTTTTTAGATAATATGAAGCAAAACAACCACCCATATGTGAATGAAATTGTTGGGAAAAAAATCCCACTATCTCTGACAAATAAAAATCACAGAAATTGATACACAATTTACGTGAAAAACTCCAAATCATGAAAAAAATCATGGGACCACCACCAATAAAATTTACAATATAATAAATTTCAGGTACAAAGTTTCAGACTATCACACTAGTCATACATCCATAAATCATCAAATACATCAGGTCAAATACATTTTTTAACATTTAGTACTAAATAGGAATAATATCTCGTATTCAAAATATTCAACGACCACAAACAAAATAAAATGAATATAAATAGTACGAGAATATTCAAAAAAATATATGAAGTAAATACAAGTTAAGTTGACCTCCAAAATATTTGATAAATTAAAGATAGTACCCAACAAGTTCGGCAAACTCACAATAATTTATACCAGATTTCTTCTTTGTGCCTTTTTTTTGTAGGGTTGGGATTCAGTCTTTTGAAAGAAAAAGACAAAATGGTTTTATCCTCTTCTTAATAGTGTCACTGCCGAAAAATGGGGAAGTGTATATATAAGGGAATTAGTTTTCCACATTCACATGCTTCCAACAAAAACGTTTCTTCTTCTGTCGAAACGTCTGCTGCTCCAACTTCCAACCATTTTTCATAGTCCAATGACATTTAATGTCAGTGACTTCCTCATGAAACTAACAATGATCAACATATTATATAAGTTCAGAGATTACGAGAAATTGCAGGCCCAACAAATATATATTATAGTGAATATACACAGACTTTGGTCCAAAAAAAGTTATTTACCACATAGAAGAGAAATTTAAGTGCTTAACCGTATCCAACAAAATAATGTTAATTAGGTCTTTTCAAATTTAATTAAAGAGGACTCAATGTAGCTACTTTAAAATTTATTAGAGAGTGTACATTTTGTCACTTTTTATGCTTTTATTTATCACAAATAAAATTAGTTTCGGTATAAAGTATGATAAAAAAATATGTGGTCAAACTAAAAAAGTAAAAGAAAACAACTCATCATGAACGTGACTGAAATAACATTGGTCTGTAATCATAAAGGATTCGATATGCAACTATCTTAAAATCTATGAGTGAATGTTTTGTCACTCTTTGAATCCTACCAGGCACCAATAAAATTAGCCTCAATGTGTGATATTGATCAAGAAAACATGTGGTCAAACTAGAAAATAAAGAAAACAAATTTAAAAAATAAGTTACACAAATTACCTAGTACTTAGAAGTTTAGAACATATATATAATGATTGATCAAGTAATTGTGTCCAAGTAAATACCTACCCCAAGTATATATTTGAAGATGTCAGAAGCCAAGGCATGGTGATTGGTTTGTGCAAGTCTACAGGTCAGGTCAACACTGAGATACCTGTGTGCCAAAACAGCTTATCTAGTTTACATTAACAAGTAAATAAAGCTTGTACGTTTGTGTTAAGGGATTGATTTTGATCTTTTTTTTTTTTGAAAACGAGGGATTGATTTTGATCTAAGCAGTATAATTAAATATTTTTGTTTTCGGCTATAATTCTGACCTACTCATACTTTATTTGATCTGGCCTTGTGAAATCAATTTACTTGGCTTAGAAAAAGAACTTGAAGAATGAAGGTCAAGTAAAATGGCTCAAGACTGACTAATAACTGGATTGAGTTCTAGTTCCATGAAAAATAATAGATAGTTATCATCAGCTCTAAGGTGTGTGGTTATAACTTCTTTAAAGTTGTAACTCAAAGATGTAAAATATAGGGAAAATTGCGAGTTTGGTCCCTGAGTTATAATGGTAGTGACGATTCAGTCCTTGAGTTATGACCGTATCCATTTTTAGTCTCTCAGTTATGAGTGAAGTAGCGCATTTGGCCACTGACCGTTAAAATTAACAGAAATTTTAAAAAATATTTAAAATTTTAGGGGTAAAGTAGGAAATTCACATTTTATTAACTTTCTTATATTGAAACCACTTTTGCAACATTATTTTCAACTTCCTAGCATTTTATTTCAAGGTTCTTCAATTCCAAATGCAATTCAATAATCTTCGTATGACTTGTTAGTAACCTGAGTCTCGTATAAGGAAGATGTGACTCAGTACAAACAAGAGAACACTTGATCATTGTCTTCAAGCATGCAAAACACATCATCCTAAAAGTTTCTGATTTCTCTTACTAAACATAATGGTAATCAAACCATAACTTTTGAAATACAAGAAGATATTAAATTTCTCAGGTTATTTTTATGACAAATTCACGAATGGAGTAACTTGAGATTTTTAGTATGTAAAATTCTTTCATAAGATCTGCAGTAACTTAATCAAGAATCGTATATCCAGAGAATATATGAAAATTATATTTTATATATATATATATATATATATATATATATATATATATATATATATATATATATATATACATCACCTCCTCTACTTCTAGAATTGAACAATCATGAAATAAGAGGCTTAGAAGTGAAAAATAATGTTGTGAAAGTGGTTTTGATATAAGAAGGAAAATAAAATGTGAATTTCTTACTTTACCCCTTATTTAAATATATTTTAATTTTTTCGTCAGTTTTAACGATCAGGGACCAAATGCGCCACTTCATTCATAACTGAGGGACTAAAAATGGATACGGCCATAACTCAGGGACTAAGTCGGAACTTGGGTATAACTCAGGGATCAAAGATGCAATTTTCCCTAAAATATATTGACACATTTATCATAAAACTAGTTTTAGAGCATCCACTATAGAGAAGAATGAAGAGTTATTTCACAACTTTTGAGGTGCAAATGCCATGTTGGAGGAGTGAGGTGAGGCGAGAGAGTGTTTTTTTTTTCTTCTGCAAATGCTAAGTTATTTCTCTTCCCAAGGAAGAGAAATAAATGTGAAGACAACAAACGCGCACAGCAACTGCCACGTTGCACGCGGCCGGGGCGCGTCCAAGGCCATTACTTTATTATTATTATTTTTTTAAAAAATCAGTTTTGGTTTTTTTTTTTCCTCCCCTTCCCACATTCTCTTTCCTAATCACTCTTACATTCTCCCCCAAATCTCCCCAACTGATGCGGATGCTCTCACACGCGCATTGCACGAATGAGTTAATGCCCAATATTTATAATTAAATAAATATTTGAAAGTATATCAACGCAAGATTATATATGAGAAGTTCATAATATACATAAGTAATTTAATATCGAATTTATTTATTTAAATATGTAACTCATAGTATATAAATACAATGTAATATATGAGATTCATTATAATTGTTACTAAACATTTTTTAAATAGTAACTAAGTATTTTTGTTGCAAAGGGTTTCAATATATTTAATAAAAGCACATATATAAAAGATCAATGAATGATTCAACAGTATCAGTCATTTAGGTGTTTTGCTAAGCGTTCATTTAGTTTAACCATTATTGTTAAATAAATTATTATAGATAAAGAAATTCCTAATTTAAGGAATTTAACTGAAGTAGTAAAAATTTAAAATTTTTAATTATAATGTAACCCAAAGATATTTGACGATTGGTAAATATGATGCAACCCAAACATTGCAATTAACAATATTTTCACTTAGCCTTTTTGAGTGATTTTCGCAAAACACTTCTATATTTTATTTTATTTTATTTTTTAAAATTTACTATAGAGCCAGTTCGAGTCTTTGAATAACAAGAGCCAGTTTCGCTGGCTTGCCCATCAACGGATGGACAAGCTTAATTTTTAAATTGGAGCCTTAAAGCTCCTTTTATAGGAGCCTCAAGGCTCCCATGCCACTTTTCCCAATGATGCGGGAAAAGTAGCAAAACTAAGGAGAGCCGAACGTTTGGCTCCCCATATGTTTTATTTTTTATTTTTTTAATTTTATTTCTTTTATTAAATTATTATTATTATTATTATTATTATTATTTATTTTTTAAACAATTATTATTATTATTATTATTATTATTATTAATTTTTTAAACAATTATTATTATTATTATTATTATTATTATTATTATTATTATTATTATTATTATTATTATTATTATTATTATTATTATGTATACCCTTACGTCATTTTACATGTTAATCTAAACAGTTAATTTTTTCAAATATCTTTTTATCAACCGTTGATATAATTCGCTGGTCAAATCCGCTAACGCTAATCGCTAACTGCTAATTGTCAAACAAGGACATTGCGTGGTAGTTTCCCATTTCAATTTGTTGTATGTTTTGAATACTCTCTTTGTCAACAAATGCCTCAAGTAGTTAATATGATTGACTTTATTAATTATATATATATTTTAATTTTTTTATGGTATTAATAAAATACTTGGTAAATAAATATATAGCATTATTTTGTATTATAACTTTGATATTTAATTAAAAAATAATGCATAAAAAAGATAATAGAAAATGTAGTGAATATAAGCAATTGATGAATTTGAATGTAAAGAATTTTTACATTGGAGAAAAATAAAGACAATATAACTAATGAAATTATTTCTCTTAATTAATTTATTGATAGTTAATATATTTTTTTTGAATAAAGACATTGGAGGGATAATGTATCGAATATAATCAATTGATGAATTTTAATATAAAGAATTTTTATATTGGAGAAAAATAAAGATAATATAATTAATGAAATTATCTCTCTTATTTATTTATTTATTGATAATAAATATTTTTTTTTGAATAAAGGCATTGTAGACATATAATTTTAAATTAAAGAAATGTATATGTATTATTTTTTATTGTAGCTACTAAATTATTATTTCTACATCTACAAATTTAATAAGAGCCAATAATGTTAGGCCCTTAACTAGAACAAAAAAAATGTCGTAGTTGTTTCTTAAAATGAATGGTTTGTATTATTTTGATTTTAGTATTTTTTTTAATGATTTTCCTTATTTACCCTCTATTATATTACTAGTTTTTTACGCGCATTGCGCGATTGGGATAATGACCAATGTTTTTTTTTTTTTTTTTTTTTTTTTATTTATTTATTTAAATAAGTACTTTAAAGTATATCAAGGCAAGATTATATTGGAATTGTTCATGCATAGATAATTTAATGTTGAATTTGCGTATTTAAATATGTATTCTAAGTTTACAAATACAAGATAATATTGTCAAGATTGATTATAATTGTCAATAAAATAATCGTATAGGTATGGCTGAAACCAAATACGGGATATAAGGGAGAACAAATAAAAATTAGGGCATAAAATATTAAATATATACTAATATTGAAGAACTAACTGCCGGTTGCCAAACAAGTACAATGCGAGGTAGTTTCCCACTTCAATTTGTTGTGTGATTTAAACACTCTTTTTGTCAATAAATCCCCCAAGTAGTTAATATGATTGGCTTAATTATATTTTTTTATTTTTTAAAAACAATTATTACTATTATTATTATTATTATTATTATTATTATTATTATTATTATTATTATTATTATTATTATTATTATTATTAAATAAATGTATACCCTTAGGTCATTTTACATGTTAATCTAAACAGCTAATTTTTTCAAATATCTTTTTACAAACCGTTGATATAATTCGCTAGTCAAATCCACTAACTGCTGATTGTCAAACAAGAACATTGCGAGGTAGTTCTTACTTCAATTTGTTGTGTGATTTGAATACTCTCTTTGTCAACAATTTCCTCAAGTAGTTAATATGATTGACTTTATTAATTATATTTTTTAATTTTTTCATGATATTAATAAAATACTTGGTAAATAAATATATAGCATTATTTTGTATTATAACTTTGATATTTAATTAAAAAATAGTGCACAAAAAAGATAATAGACAATGTAGTGAATATATTAATCAACTGATGAATTTGAATGTAAAGAATTTTTACATTGGAGAAATATAAAGACAATATAACTCATAAAATTATTTCTCTTAATTAATTTATTGATAATGCATAATTTTTTTTAATAAAGACATTGTAGGGACAATGTAGCGAATATAATCAATTGATGAATTTGAATGTAAAGAATTTTTATATTGGAGAAAAATAAATACAATATAACTAATGAAATTATTTCTCTTATTTAATTTATTGATAATGAATAATTTTTTTGAATAAAGACATTGTAGACACATAATTCTAAATTAAAGAAATGCATATGTATTATTTTTTGTTGTAACTACTAAATTATTGTTTAATTTAATAAGAGTAAAATAGAGTACTAATTATGCCAACTTTAATTGGGATGTGGTACAAACCTAAGACCTTTCTTATTGAAATTAATGAATAAGTTAACGGTGAACTAACCAAAATTAACAAAAAAGTTAACGGATAATCATATTCATTAAGGATAAATTAGAAAATCTTAAGGAAAAATTAAAATTAGATCAATCTGAGCCATTCATTTGATTAAAAAATTTGACCACCATTTTTTCTACCCATTATACGCCTAACTCTCTTGGACTCTTATTAGTATAGTAGATAGATAGTTGATTTTCTTCCCTTCAATAATCATATATTCAATTAGTATAAATTTTTGTAACGGAATATTCCGTTGACTATTTATCATTCTTAACATACTCATTAATTTATATAAGAAAGGTCCTAGGTTCGAACTCCATCCCAATTAGAGTTGACATAATTATTAAATATATATTATAAATATATGTTAAAATGTATTAAAAATATAATAATTAGCCCGACTAAATACATAGCATTCAAAGTTGAGCATCAAAGATTATAAATCAGGAACTTTAAAAATAATTTGATTTTCTTGAATAAAAAAAAAAAACAAACAAATTTAGGTTACGTTTTTTTTTTCTTTTTTTTTTTATCGTTTAATTAATAACAAATATTTATTGGAATGATGTAGGTTATTATTTCAATTATGCTTTTGCATTATTGGAATGATGTAGGTTATTATGGTATTAATATTTTTTGTATTTTTTTATAATGGTACAATTGTACATTACTTTACAAATATTTTACTATTATTTTTTGTATTGGACAAAATTATTCTTACATCATTGTCAACCTGTGCAACCTTACTACAAAGTTGTTGATTATAAAAATTGAAGCCATGACTTTTCTCCCATCAACAATAATGTGATTGAAAAATGTCACTATCCTATATTATTATTATTATTATTATTATTATTATTATTATTATTATTATTATTATTATTATTATTATTATTATTATTATTATTATTATTATTATTATTATTATTATTATTATTATTATTATTATTATTATTATTATTATTATTATTATTATTATTATTACTACTATTATTATTATTCGAACAAAGTTTGGAGTTTTTTAATGTATGGATTTATGCGACTGAATCCATGAAGTATTTATTGACTCATCAAAAAGTACGAATCACTTATTTGATAATAGTAATGTATATAAATATAATATATATATATATATATATATATATATATATATATATATATATATATATATATATATTACATTGATTTACTTTTCATTGTGTTTCCATTTTAAATAGAGTAAATACCCAAAATGGTCCCTCGACTATAGCTAAATTCACAAATCGGTCATCGACTCTCAATTTCAACCAATTAAGTCCTTAACTTTGTAATTTTAACACAATTTGGTCCTCTGTCTATTTGACCGTTTGTTGACAGTGATTTTTGAGGATATATATTTAATTTCATGGTCCATCGTCGATTTTTTAAAGTTCTGGTTGCATTTCCAGACCACACTGTTACATTTGAATCCACTGCCGAAAGCAATCTACCAAATCTGGTCGTCTTTCTTCATCCTCCCTTTGGATTCAATGTAGTTGAGTTCGTACGAGAGCGAAGAAGACGACGTGTTTCCGAACCAGTGCAACGTCATCCTGGAGGCCTCCACGTGCTCCGACGAGAGCTGAAGGTTCTTCTGGAGATTGTCGATCACGGTCAACAAACGGTCAAATAGATGGAGGACCAAATCGTGTCAAAATTACAAAGTTAAGGACTTAAGTGGTTGAAATTGAAAGTCGAGGACCAATTTGTGAATTTAGCTATAGTCGAGGGACCATTTTGGGTATTTACTCTCTTAAATAATGTATAAATACATGTTGTGGATGGTCATGTTAAGACTTGTTATTGTTTTATAACTACTAGTACTACTCTATATGAGAGATTGATTATAATTGTCACTAAAATAAATATTTGCAACTTTGTAGTAACGCTAGTCTAAATACTTAGTCTAAACGCGATAGTCTAAATAAATACTACTTTTGATTTAAATTTCTCTAATGCTCTTTTGGGTAGCATTATCATTATCTTCATCTTTAGTACATGTTTTCTTTTTCTTTTTTGTTTTTTTTTTTGTTTTTTTTTATTCGTAGTGTGCCATGTGTACTGGTGGCAGCATAGATGGATATATCGTGTGCAATGAGATTATAGTGTAAGAAACTTTAGATGGCCCCCAAAATCGCAATACGTGGTCAAGGCTATCAAGTGTTGGCTTGAAGGATCATTATGTTGTTGATGTGCATTCGAGATATGTTGGATCGTTAATTAGTTACTATCCAAGTAAATGCAAATATAATTGCACGAATAAGATATCTCTAATTACTAATATGGAATTTGAGTTATTGTTAAAATTCGATTGCAATTTATTTTTTCCTTTTACGCGTACTGCGTGAATGTGATAACGCCCAATAATTTTTTTTTTTTTTTGGTTGCATGATTCAAGTAGCATATTTAATTCAGGTATGCGGTTCATTTAGTTCAATCATTTTTGCAATTTCACCCGTGCGTTGCACGGAATGGATTTTTTGTTATAATACTTTAAGAATATTTAGATCGATATACAAAGTATACAAATATAAATTATAACAACGAATATTATATAGTGCAGTTGATGAAATGTGTTGCATTCATTATGTTTTCTGATGTTATCCTTACTTGAATTCGAGCAAATAATTACTCAATTATCCGTGCAATGCTCGTGCGATGCCCGTGCGACAAGTAAACAACAACATCCATCGAATTCCAGTTGCTCTCCCTGAAGCACCGGAGACAAGGCCCCGCTCACCGGATGCGTACAATAAAGAAAGCTTGATGCTCTCTTGTCAGATGAGTTTTTGGGCAATGTACCGTTTCTAATTTTGGGTAACAAGATTGACATCCAATTGTTTACTTGGTGGATGCTGTTGTTTCCATCGCAGGAGCATTGCACGGGTATTGCACGAATAATTGGACCATTATTTGTTCGAATTCAATCACGGATAACATTAGAAAATATAATCAATGCAATCCATTTCATCAACTGCTTTATATAATACTCGTTGTTATAATTTATATTTGTATATCGATCCAAATATTCTTAAAGTATTATAACAAATCCATTCCGTGCAACACACGAGTGAAAATACTAATTATATATAAAAAAATTATTTTAATTATTATTTTTAAAAATTAAAATAAAAAACGTGATCTTCGATTCGCAATTAGGAGAATCCTTTCTCAAAACCAATTTAATTTAAGCTTTGACTTTTGTTTATTTTAGGGATTAACTTCTAGTGTCGATGAAGCCAACGAGCTTGTACGAAACATCCATAGTAACTTCAATATTGCGGTTTGCTGGCTAATGTACACCATTCTGATTAGACGATAACATATGACTCTTCTAATGGCTCTTTGTCATTATTTCACCAAAAAACTAGAATCAATTGTGAGATATATTCAACCACCACTTTTCACAAGAAGGGCAAACACTCTTGGCTCAATGTATGAAATAACACCTGCATCTACTTGATGTATTGAGACATCCATTTGAAGCCTTCTTCATAACCCATTTGAAGCTTTCTCCATAACGCATGCATTGACGAAGACTCCATGATGAATCACATTATCTCCTTTTCTGCAGGTTTACTTGCGGATGATGGCTCAACGACTTCCCAAAACTCTCTTAGAGGAACTTTTCCATCCCTCAGCAATTAAGACTTGTAGCACATAAATAGTCCCTTCACAAAGGAGGAAATCAGACGAGCTTTGTTCGACATGCCATCTTTGAAAGCCCTAGGACCGGAGGGCTTCCATGTGGGCTTTTACCAACAAACCTGGCAGTGGCAGATCGTGGGTGACACCATCACAAACTCTGCTCGTGTTTTCTTCGAAATTGGCAGACTTAGCTTCCTAAGGGAAGTAATGACACGTTGATAGCTCTAATCCCAAATATTAACCGTCCGGAGAGCATGAAGCAACTCAGACCAATTGGCCTTTGCAACACGTCTTACAAAATAATAACCAAAGCCCTTACAACGAGACTCAAATGCATAATGCAGAAGCTAGTTGGCCCTCATCAGTCTAGCTTCGTGCCCGGGAGACAAACCACAGACAATACTCTTACTTACCAAGAGGTTTTAAAGTTTATGAGGACCAAAAAGGGCTCGCAACCAACCTACTAACCCAGCCTGGACCAGAATATGGAAGCTAATTAAAGTTCCTAGCAAGATCCAATCTTTTCTTTGGCTGGCAAGACACGATCGGATTGAAGCAAGGATTTACGAGCTCAAGCAGATGCGACGCCTGTGGAGAGGATTTGGAATCAACCTGCTAAGCTTATTGGTTGCAAGCACTTTAGCGTTGAATGCGATTCCAAGAGGATAGTGGAAGCTGTTATGAAGAACATCGAAGATCAGTAATGTCGCTAGTAATATTCTACAGGCATGCAAAAGAGAGCTCATGGGTATTGATGGCTAGGTCATATCTTCTAGCTCTCATGAACAAAATTTAGCTGCAGATTTCCTAGCCAAATCTCATGCCTATGCCCCTGGTCTCACGGTCTTAAACAAGCCACCCGATGCCCTTGCAGCAATTTAAGTGATGATTAGTACTAATTATGCTAATTTTGATTGGAATGAGGTTCGAACCTAAGACATAAGTTAACAGTAACAAAAATTAACGGAAAAGATAATATTTAATGGAAAAGTTAACAGATTAACGGATAATTAAGGATAAATTAGGAAATCTAAGAAAAAATTAAAATTGATCAATCTTAGCCATTCATTTGATTAAAAAATTTGACCATCATTTTTTCTACCCATTATAAACCTAACTCTTTTTGGCTTTTATTAGTATAGTAGATAGATCTAGACACAATATGATTTACCATAACTATAATTGGAAGAAAAACATAATGTTTCCATGAAAACCATAACTATAATTGGAAGAAAAACATAATGTTTCCATGAAAACTGATAAATTGATAGAGATTGATGAAGAGCATGTTGTTTCTCGCTACTGGTCTCCTTTTTTTTTTTTTTTTGGGGGGGGGGGGGGGGCGGGGGGGGCGGTTATAATTTCCACGTATTGATAGGATATGGAGATTTTCTGTAATGCGTTATTTTCCCTAAGAGGTTATAAAAGCTACAGAGGGATTAAGAAATATATTCTAGACCCACATGGTAAGGTGTAACACTAACATATATTTTGATTTGGAAGGTTACGAGTTTCAGCCTCAATGGAGGTGAAAGTATATGAACAGATATTACAATGTAATAGGGTCAGTAACATTAAAAAAAAATTATTTTTAAAATATTCATTTTTAATGTACTATAGGTTTATTTTGAATATATTAAAAATGATCATTCAATACAATAAGAAGAAATTTCAATATACTGAAAATAAATATTTATTAGTCGTCCGCAGTACAATGTGGACTATGACCTATATAGTATAATTTGCTCAAATTTCAATCACTAGACCAGACTCTATTGTAAGGCAAATTATTGTGTGGACCATGGTCCACATAGTGTTGTATGGACCTTAACAAAAAGTACATTTTTAATATACTAAATGTATATTATTTGTATACTGAATATACATTATAGAGTTAATACCATCTGAGGTCCTCCGAATATAGTGGTTTTGCTACGTTTAGTCATAAACTTTCAAATTGACCATTTGTGGTCCTTCAATTTTTAAATTTAACGATTCATGGTCCAAGTTAACCACTTATGGTCCTTCAAGTTTCAAAATTTAACCAGTCGTGGTCCTCTTTAAAGGACCATGGTTGGTTAAAATTTAATAGTTGAAGGACCATATGTGGTTAACTTGGACCACAGATTGTTAAATTTGAAAGTCGATGGACCACAGATGGTCAATTTGAAAGTTTAGGACTAAACGTGGCAAAACCACTATACTCGGAGGATCTCGGATGGTATTAACTCGTACATTATACAATATAATGTACACTCAGTACACAAATAATGTACATCTCCTAAATACAATGTACATTTTTAATATACTAAAAATGCATTATTTTCATATTGAATGTACATTATTTTGCACTATACAAAATATGGTCCACACAACTTATCATTAATGATTGCTATTATAATAGGTCACATTATAATAAAATATTAATCGATACTCAGACGCAATTTTTTTTTAAAAAATGGCTATCACTATTCATTTATTATATATGCTTGTATTGTATAAGTTATATATACTGTTACCGATTAACTTCTATATATAGCTCCACTTCTACTGATATTCCGACCTACTCTATCTAGGTATGTGACTCAAGTTGCTTGTTCTTCCATTGACCATTATTGTCTAAATTACACCCTTATATTCCATTCAAATATCCTATTAGGATTCAAAGGGTACCTATATTGTTGGGCCTTTATAGATGGATTAACACCCACCAAAAAAAAAAAAAAAAAATACAAAATTGTGCTCCACGGGACTTAACTCAATAGTTTAAGGGTCATTTTGGAAGTTTAACTTCAGCAGTGACAAGGTGAGAGTTTGATTCCCACTGAAGATATGGGGGTCATTGGTATCATTACAAGAAAATACGCGAATCGCGACGGAAATTATTCCGTCGCAATATAGCAATGGATATTGTGACGGAATAGTTTCCGTTGCAAATTAATGACGGAATTCGTAACGTAAATTAATTTCGTCGCGATTTTTGACGCAAAGAGAAAATAAAACCCGCGAAACCTTGGCAGCAAAATATTCACTACGAAATTTGTGACGGATGTAAGTTACGTCGTCTATTTAGCGACGCAAAAGGCGACGGATTTACTTTCCGTCGCGAAATAACAATGGAAATTGCGGCGGATTTTATTACGTCGCAAAAGGGATGATTTTTTTTTTATTTTTTTTTTTGTAAATGAATAAATATTTCGACGGAATTAACAACGGAATTAATTCCGTCGCAATTTGTGTTTTTTATTTTTACTTCATTCTGCCATGAATGTTTACTTATTAGCCCAATAGCCCATTAGTCTAATACAAAACAAAAAATTGAAAAACACATAAATTAGCGGATAACATCGCCTAAGTCCTAACCCTAAAATCCACTTTATTTAGATCTGCTCGACTCTTCTCTTCTCGCAATCTTGCCTTCTTCACTTCTCCAATCTGGCAATATCTACTCCACAGGTTATAGTTGGACGATTATTGTTGGACGACTTCGCCTCGATTCTCTGCGCCTTCTTCGCTTCTCCAATCGTCTGAGAAGTGGGCAAGCTGAGAAAGAAACTCTGAATGAAGACGGTTTCAATAACCTTCAACTTTTTGCAAACAACTTGAGCTCAGGTAAGTATGAAGCTACTGTTCTTGTACCTTTTTGTGGAAATGCCCCTAAGGGGAATGCTAATGCGAATGTTGAAGGAATAGTTGGAGAGGATGAGAATCGAGGGGTTCCATCTCGGTCTGATAAGGATGCCTCTCTAGTAACAGTACGTGTTTGTGAAAATGTAACATCCTCAATTTTCAGCATAATTTATAACCATTAAAGCTTACGAAATAAGAGTAAGTCTATCATTAATACCCAAATAAACAGAAACCAAACACAATAGTGTGGGGGTGCTATGCCACATCTAAGCTTGAGAACCTAGATGCACATGCTACTAACTATTTAATCCATAAGCATCAACCAAATACAAGATGGCTCACAAGTCGTTAAACTAAGACTAATCACTAACTATACTAGGAACCGCAGCTCCGTTTAGCGCGCTCACGAGCCAACTAATCTGTACCTGAAAAACATACGGTGTAGCAACCGTTAGCGAATAATGCTAAGTAACACACTCCCGCGCATTGAGTATATATATATATATATATATATATATATATATATATATATATATATATATATATATATATATATATATATATATATATATATATGAAAACCATTTTGAGACTTGGGAATACATAGATATAGTCCTAAACAACTCTAGCTTTAGAACCAGGATAATGACTCCTTTGAAACCCCGCACACAACAATATAATCAGACTCAAGACATAACAGTAATATTGACACCACAAGACCATAATAAGACACGAGCATGCAAATCATGACTATAAAACAAGACAACGATAAGGGACACACAACAGACTCTAACCACAAGGCAATGCAACAATAACAGACAACAATAAGACCACATAAGACACGCCAATGTTCCAACCTTATACCAAGTTCCAACCTTTACTCATCTCTATCCTTATAACAGTTCCAACATGTACCTCCAGACCACGATGTACACCATCACCCTTACCCTCCGGAGCACCGCCTGCTCCCCTCCAACATGACCTCTAACATACCACCGATCTCTTAGCACACGTAGTGCCATTACATAACAGGATTGTGCCGTAGTACGATAATCAAGCACTCGTAGTGCACATAACATAATAGGATCGCACCGCGACACAATAATCAAAGCTCACTCAGAGCACATAACATAAACACGCCCAGTGCATCAAACCTCTAACATATCTTTTCCACCAATCTCATATCTTTTCATCACCATGAGCAATAACACCACAATCAAGACTCAACGACAACCTCATCAAGGGGTAACAAGGGAAAGGGAAAACAACATGCAAAGGGACTTACAACGACATGAGACATCAATCTAAGCATACGACCTACGGGGAATAACATAAACCATACTTTGGACCCACACAATACAAGTTTAGACCTCATGCATAAACACGACTCACAAATCCCATTTACGGTACTTAAGACATCATACTAAACTCACAAACATCAAACGAGACACAACAAGGCACGGGGAAACGATCAACAATGACCAATAAAGCACCCCACCGCCCGTACCAACGGGCGGTACGGCGGGAGGACAACCTCACGCCGGGCTGCCCGCTAGCGGGCTACCATGTTCCAGCGGGGGTTCCGGCGGGTGGTCATCAACTCGCTCGAATGGTGGCCTAATCCCGGCGAGTGATCGAGTGGGGGTTCGTCCCCTCACCGACTACCCGCTGGAACATTCCTCCAAGTAATTCTCCCCACCTCGGGGGTTCACCAATTACGCGCAAATTCAATTCCTAACCCACCCAAAACACACATCAACAGTAATATGGACTTGAATACATATAACGACTCGACGAACAACATTATTGGACTCAATCACAAGCTCTAAACCTTGAGTAACACCCGAACATGCATATACCCACCCAAGAATGTCAAGAATATCAAGAACAACAAGATTCACAATATAAACCCTAACAACAAGCTCTAAATACGTATAAACACAATAATATGCAAACACAGGAACGGTAGCAAAAGGGGAAGATTAGAACGAAAGGTTTAGATTTTTAAACTCGCAGACCACATTTGTTAAGAAAAGGATCGGGGTTAACAACGATGCAACTTAGGAAGTCCAGGTTGTCACCTTGCACGGAATTAGTTTAAGAAGAAAGCAAGAACAAAGTTTGGAAAAAGAACAAGGATTTCTTGGCAAAAAGGATGTTTGGTTTGTCTATAAGGAGGGAGGAAAAACAGATTAAAAAGAGTTAAAGGTTCCCGACTTCAGGCGATTCCTTCTGCTGGACTAACTGATTACAAAACCTTGACCAACTGTCAGATCTCTTCGTCGATTCTGGCATGACTTCAAACGAAGATCTTTATCGGTCTTCTTACATGTGCTAATACCACCACCATCTTTACTACTTCCGGGGAGAACTCTCACGACGAAGCACAACCGTACCTTTGCATCATAAACCAAGTCTTCTGTGCAACTTAGATAACTGAACCAAACTGATAAGCTACTTTTCCTAAACAATCCACATCATTGCCTGATTCTGTCAACAGAGACAATCCATAAATCCCTTTTCCAAACTTTTCCAAATCTCTTATGATCCAAGAAACCTCGCGCAAAAACCAAGGTCGAAGTTAACTCTTATTCCAGCTGAAACCCGAAGCTAAAGTCTTAACACTTAACACGAAAACTATCACACAAGGATAACATCAAAACTAAAGAAGGGCACAACCAGAAATGGTACAAGTACTTACTTGATTGGTTCTGACTTGCATCTATTTCACGACTGTAGATCTAGCCTTGCTGGGGTCTCGGCTTCGCACACAGGTCCTGGATGCTTCATCCTTTTGCCCCACCGTTGCCTCAAATTCGAAACTTATTTCCCGGCTGGGATCTCACACTACCAGTTGGATTTGACTTTGATGATGTCTTCTCCTTAACCATGCACTCAAAGGACCGATGACCCTTCTTGCCACAAGCAAAGCACACTGCCGGCTTCCTATGGCAATCCAAGCCGGGGTGGTCACTTCCACACTTCTTGCAAACGTAGTGCCTTCCCTTAGTCTTGTTGCTTCGGGTGGGTTGGGGAGTCTTACCACCATTAAGGTCATTTCTTTGGAAACTCCTTGCTGATTCAGTACCGGTAACGATCAAACTCCTAACCACAGGTGCATCACTTCTTTCAAAACTCATTTTTCGGTTATCCCGGATTCCTTTCTGAACTTGCTGCACACGATAGAGGTTGGCTGCACAGAGATAGGCCTTGTTGAGAATCTTAGGCTTCGACACAGTCAAGGCTTTCCTAGCCTCAGAGTTGAGTCTGGCAGAGTCTGGCAACAAACTTCTCAACTTTACTCATCTCGGTAAGTACTAAAATCGTGGCGAAACGGGCTAACTCCAAAAACTTCTTATGGTATTCCATAACTGACAATTGTACTTGTCTAAGGTGGAGGAACTCCTTGTACTTCGCCGCCTTGATATGAGCGGGGTAGAACCGCTCACGTAACTTATCCTTCAAGTCTTAACAATTGAACTCCGGATCTTGTCTACAAGCAGGCCTTTCGTGTATCTACCACAAGTCGGCCTCTTCTCTAAGGTAGAATGTAGCCAACTCCACCTTGGCGATCCTCCGAGCAATCCACTACCTTGAAGATCTTGTCGAACGTTCGGATCCACTCTTTTAACACTGTAGGATCCTCTTCCCCGGCGAAGACTAGGGGACAGTGACCCGACACTTGGTGTGCTACGTCCCGGTTCCCATACTGTTGGTGATTGTTGTTGAGGAGGGCGTTGCTCAGCGTTTGAGTAACCCGAGTCAGCTGATGCAGGTTTCAAGCTAGCTGTTCGTTGGTAGGCGTTTCTGAAGTCCTTGCACGACGTCTCGGTGGTGCCATCTTGAGTTCTACAGAAGCAGCACGGTTACGGAAGGAAACTTAGAAGCTCGCACCCTTACCCGATGCCTAAACTTAAAAGAACCTAAGCTAAAAGAAGAACAAAACACAGGAAACACAACCGAAAGCGATAAGAAAACTCACAACCTCACCGCGCGTTCTAAGGTTCCTAAGACTTAGGTACTTAAACACTTAGGATTCAAGCTTAACACCTTAAAGTCTTACTCTTAAAAGCACTAACCTAGGCTCTGATACCAATTGTAACACCCCCGATTTTACGTACTAAACAAAGGCAATTAAAGCTTAGGAACAAACATTTAAACTAAACATTAGGTATTAAAAGTCGCGGAAGCTAACTAGTTAACCGGAGAATGATATGCCACATCTAGATATCTAATCTAAATGCACATGCTTACAAAAACTATTAACTAGAAGTCTACAAGTTCCAGGGCACACAAGCCAAACTACTTCTAGCTATAAGAAGTACAAAAACTATTAACTAGAAGTTTACAAGTTCCAGGGCACACAGGCCAAACTACTTCTAGCTATAAGAAGGAAGCTAGTCTACCGGGCTTCACTATCGCGCTCTCGGTTCAACTACTTTGCACCTGAAAAACATAAGGGGTAGCACCCGTTAGCGAATAATGCTAAGTAACCCACCACTACGCGTTGAGTACAATATAGTATAGATATAAGAAAATCATTTGAAACTTGGGAATACATAAGTATAGCCTTAGTAACACTAGCTTTAAAACGAGAGATAGACATATCATTTGACTTATCAAGAGATTCACTCAATAGTACCGACCAACAACGGTTAAACAATAGAATCATTACGAGGAAACCAAGATAAGAATACCAAGATAATCAACGAAGTACGATAATCAAACATCAATCAGAGAATCACATTTAGATATGCTCATAAGCAAAGAATTACAAGAATCATCATCAATCCATTCCCGACAAAGTTCCAAGTCCACGCAGGGCATATCCAACCAAGTCATTCACCGTGGAGTCATCGCAATGACCCGAATCATAGTGGATCAGTGTGGAGGGCTCCAAATCATCAATCACATACCATAGAGTCATCGCAATGGCTCGGACCGCAGCCCATTGGAAACAGATCCAGCAACTTTAAGTGTATACACCCCCTATTGGGATTCCAAGCCCAACGGGTTAGTTACCTTCCCTAGCAACTGGAATAAGTTTCCCAAGTTGCCCACAAATCAATAATCCAAACGGCAACCTGGAGCTTTAAACTAGGGTTGTGCGTCGGACGGGTTCGGACGGATCGGGGTGTCGGATGGTCACTCCGATCAAATTTCGGTTTTTAAAAGTGACATCCTATCCGTTCAATTCTGTCGGAATATCCGTCGGATAATTGTCTGAACTAGTCCGACGGATATCCGATGTATCCGTCGGACTAGTTCGGTTTTTCAAAAAAAAAAACTTCAAAAATTAAAAATTTACTTAAAAAAAAACAATTTTATACATGTTTCACAGTTTCATTGAACACTTAAGTACTTTAACAAGCTAACTAGTAACTAGTAACTACTTAACAGCAAAAAATAACTTAAGTAAACTTAGAAAACATTAAACATATAATCAAATTAACAAACTTACAAGATAGAACTCAAAGTTCAAAACATACGAATTTACAGATTAAGTTACAAATTTAAAACTTTGAGTTAGAACTTCAATTCTTCAAAGGCAAAAACTTTGAGCATGTCAGCATTAGCATTTAGCAATCAGCATCATTCTCCAATCTCCAAGCAGCAGCAATCAACATTCAGCAATTCAGCCATCAGCCATGAGCCATGGATCAAAAGAAAACCAGAAATCCAAATACCAAAACTCCAAAAGTCCAAATACCTAATATACAACTAACATATGAATATATGATTATATAATATTGAGCAGTCTATTCTTCTTACTGATAAGTGATAACATAAAAACATAATAAGTTCAAAACATTTCATAATTTACTGCATTGTGCCATTGAATATTGGAACAATTGATTGAGTTAAAGGATTATAGACTAAACTACTAAAAAGTGCTCAGATAGCTTTTTTTCCATATCAAGTTAGGATTGGGGGCACATTACTCAATGACTATGGCATAAACATCACACTTCATAGGCAACATACCAAACCCAATTCTATATATTCAGAGAACATGGTGGAAGCATCATCATTGCACAATAATACTTATACAGTTATATAGATACCTACTCAGAAGTTAGAACTAAGAACAAATCACAGTGAATACTTATACTGATACCTGAGCTCAATGGCAGCGACATTTAAAATGTTACCTAGCCATGAGCACTTTCCAGTTTTTCAGTTCTCAGCCTCACGAGGGACATTGATTTGAATCATTGATACACATACATGATACACTGATACAGAGTCATAAATTTATCATGAAATCAAATAAGTAAATAAGTAATCACAAATTTAGAATTAGAAATCATAAAAGCAAAAAAAATATGTAAACATACAAGAATTGTAGGCAGTGAAGATCCACTGGAGTTGGGACTCACATATCATTGAAGAATGGCAAAATTGGGACTCACAACGACATGAGACATCAATCTAAGCATACGACCTACAGGGAATAACATAAACCATACTTTGGACCCACACAATATATGTTTAGACCTCATGCATAAACACGACTCACAAATCCCATTTACGGTACTTAAGACATCATACTAGACTCACAAACATCAAACGAGACACAACAGGGCATGGGGAAACGATCAACGAGGACCAACAAAACACTCCACCGCCCGTACCAGCGGGCGGTACGGCGGGAAGACAACCTCCCGCCGTTCCAGCGGGGGTCCCCCACCGACTACCCGCTGGAACAATCGTAACCCAAAACACACCAATTATGCCCAAATTCAAGTCCAAACCCACCCAAAACACACATCAACAGTAATATGGACTTGAATACATATAACGACTCAACGAACAACATTATTGGACTCAATCACAAGCTCTAAATCTTGAGGAACACCCGAACATGCATATACCCACCCAAGAATGCCAAGAATATCAAGAACAACAGGATTCATAATATAAACCCTAAACACAAGCTCTAAATACGCATAAACACAAGAATATGCAAACAACCACACAAGATCATCAAGAACATCAAGAATAACAAGAATCCATATCATAAATCCTAGGGACAAGCTCTATCAAGGCATAATTACAAGATTACACATACAATCATTCAAAGGAGCCAATAAATAAAAGATAGCAAGGAAAATAGGTTTTGTAAGACATGGGTTACCTTTTTAGCTTAATCTAACTTCTCACAATTCCTAAGGTAAAGTTCCTCAATGTCCTCTTCCTATTGGTCTTTCCTATGTTTGGTGACGGGGAATTCTTTGTCTGAGTTTTGGGAGGGGATTTTCGAGTGGTAGAGAGGAATGGGAGAAAGAGGGTTCTAAAGGCTTTCTAATTCCCTTTATATAGGTTCAGGATTCCCAATTAGAATCTGATTAATAATGGGCCCTCGTTCTTTATTTCTAACAGGCTTAAGACTTTAATATAAATTAGGGTCCATGGTCCATCGTGGACCATACCAATTAATTAAGGGGTCCCGGGCCGAATTAAATCCTTTTTAACTACTCCAAACGGAATTAATTAAATAATTAATTTGGATTTAACTACTCCATCGCGATTCGCGATTTTTCTTGTAGTGTATTAGCCTATTAGGACTCTACTATTAGTCTCCTTGTTGGTCTCTGATCTACTTCATGTATTTATCTCTGTTTTTAATTATGTACTGTACGTATATTTCATACGATTATCTTTGAGTATCATACAGTATACAAAACACTTCCATTCACTGTGTCCATCTAGTATCAGTTATCGAAGGTGTCTTACTCCTAGCTATGGTGTCTAATCTTTCTCCTGCTAGCAACATCGTTGAGGTTTCTTCGGAGGTACAATCACGACGGCTCTCCCCAATTCTCTGGCGCTTGCACCCAATTGTCTTTCGTCGGCTCACCACTTCCTCTCGATCAAACTCACCCCGCAATTACCTATTTTGGCGTACATAACTTGTCCATTTTCTTCGTGGACGGAATCTTCTTGGCTACGTCGACGGTTCGGTGTCATGTCCTCCGACTACTATCACTGCGTCTGATGGACTTACGGTAGAGAACCCTACCTACCTAACACAGATTCAACAGGATTAGTCGATCCATTCAATGATCGTTTCATCTCTTTTGGAGGAAGTTCTGTATCTTGTAGTCGAACGGGCTACCTCGCATTTAGTCTGGGAGGCGGTAGGGGTGTTTTTGGCTACTCCACGCATGCACGCTCGCTTGGTCTCCTTGGGCAGTTGCAGATGTTGCAACAGGGAGACAACTCGGTTGTGGAGTACCTAGGGCGTGCCTAGGTTCTGGTGAAACAACTTGCTTTGGCCGGACGTCCAGTATCTTTGGACGAGCAGAATCTCTTTGTTTTCTCGGACTTCTACCAGAGTTTCGTCCGATGGCTTCATAGCTCGTCACTTATGGTTCGCCAGTCACTCTAGCTCAACTCTCTGACTTCCTTTTGGCCCAAAAATTTATTTGTGTTCACCATTTTCTCCCACCAATGGAGGTTTCGGCTGGAGGCTCTTTGCCGGCTACAATGGTGGTTTGTCGTAGTAGCTGGCAGACTGGTGAAGGAGGTTGTTGGTGTGGATGGGGATGTCATGGTGGCCATTTTAGATGCAGTCGGCGTGGTCAGGCAGGGATTCCTCGTTGCCAAATCTGCCAGAGTCATAGGCACACTACTGTGAGTTGTGTCCAGCGTTACTCGGAAAATCCAGCACCCTAGGCGAATTACGTAGCTGCTGTGTTCATGATGAGTTAGCAACTGCTTCTAGAGGTTTCTCGTGGTTTCCAAACATAGGAACCACACATGACGCCACACCTGTTGTTGGTGTGTTAGTGGAGTCGGAGGAATATCATGGTGTTGATACTTTGCGGGTTGGCATTGGTACAGGTTTGGTTATTTCCCATGTTGGTCGTACTTTGATTTCCATACCTTCTCATTCACTTAAAATTTTTGATGTTTTATATGTTCCTAGTCTGTCTAATTCGTTGTTGTTAGTACAACGCTTTGCGTCTTACAACAATGTTGTTTTTGAATTTCATCCCTAGTTTTTTGTTGTGAAGGACCTCACAACCAAAGAAATTATGCTCCGGGATCCTTGTTCGAGTGGTCTTTATACGTTGCCAGTTTTTGGGTCGTGTCCTGGTGTATTTCTGCCTGCTCTGACTTCTTATGCTGTCTAGTACAACCGTCTAGGGCACCCACATTATCATCTTTTAAGTCGAGTCCTACCGGCTTGTCCAGTTTGCAAATTAGACATTAGTTCCTCTTTTATGTGTTCTGTTTGTCAATTAGGGAAATCATCTAGGTTCCCATTGTCTCGTGTTGAGTCGTCCAGTTCAAATGTACTTAATCTTATCTATACAGATATTTGGTCCTTGCGCCTATTTTGTCTTCTACTGGTTTTCATTATTTTGTGCTTTTTGTTGATGATTATTCTCGTTATTGTTGGTTGTTTCCTTTACATTTAAAGTCTGATCTCTATAAAGTGTTTGATCAATTTTGGGCAATGGTTGAACATTTACTTTTATGCTATATCAAGGCGATACAATATGATCTAGGGGGTGAGTGTCACAAATTACATTATGTGCTTTCTACCCTCAGTATTGTCCATCGCCAGTTTTGTGCTTATACACACAAGCAAAATGGCCGTCTGGAAAGCAGACATCGGCACATAGTTGAGACTGGTCTTGCGTTGATGGCTCAAAGCTGATGCATGAGCAGTTTAAACACGTGCTGCATTTTTGGTGGATGAGTCGTTCATCATATTTCCACAACTTGTGTTGACACCCCAAGTTTTAAGGGTGGTAAAGCTTTAGGAACCTTCCATTGATTGGACCGATCTTCAAACCATCTTCACTAATCAGCTTGTAAGCCCCACTGGTGTAAACTTCTAGAATCACGTAGGGACCATCCCACCTTGAAGTGAACTTGTGGCCTGTTTTTCTCGTGACAATGATGGGCCTGCGAACAGCTAGGACCTTGTCCCCAATTTGAAAGGAACGGGTCCTTACCCTTTTGTTAAAAGCTCTAGACATACGAGCTTGATAGCACTCCAAGCTTTCTTGCGCTTGCAGACGTTTTTCATCCAAGGCTTCTAACTCAGCCAAGCGTAGCTTAGCATTCTCTTCGTCAGTAAGACCCTCCTGTATAGCCAACCTTAAGGAAGGTATTTGGCGCTCTAGAGGCAAGACCGCTTCCACACCATACACCAAAGAATATGGAGTGCTTTGAGTAGGTGTGCGATATGTGGTTCTATACGCCCACAAAGCTTCTTCCATTCTGTCATGCCAGTCCCTTTTCGATTTTGAGACCACTTTCTTCAACAAATTGCATAGGGTTTTGTTAAAAGCTTCAGCAAGCCCATTTGCAGCTGCATAGTAAGCTGATGAGTTTCGCTGCTTAAAGTCAAAAAGCTTGCAGATCTTGTCCATCAACTTGTTGTCAAATGGCTTCCCGTTATCTGTTAAGATATATCGCGGGATACCAAATCGATAGACGATGTGGACACGGAGAAAGTCTGCAACATTTTCTTTCTTCACCTCCTTCAATGCCACGGCTTCCGCCCACTTTGAAAAGTAATCGGTGGCAGCTAATATGTAGGCATGCCCTGCAGATGACTTAGGCGTAATTGGGCCAACCACATCAAGTCCCCAAGCATCAAATGGCCAAGATGCAACTGTTGGGTGTAGAGGTTCTGGTGGCTGATGAATAAAGTTTGCATGATATTGACAAGCTTGGCACCTTCGAGCATAGTCTATGCAATCCTTTACCATTGTAGGCCAATAATATCCCATTCGCTTAATGTGGAAATGCAACTTGGGACCGGATTGATGTGCACCGCAAACCCCAGAATGAGCTTCTTGCATAGCTTGTAAAGCTTCCTCTTCCCCTAGACATCGGAGAAATATTCCATCAAAGGAACGACGATACAATGTTTCTTTATAGTAGATGAAGCGAGGAGTTCGACGTTTTATATCCACCCTTTTACGGGGATCTTCAGGTAACTTTCCATCAGTGAGGTAGTCAATTAATGGTTGCCTCCAGTCGTCTTTGCCTATATCATACACTGAGGCAGTAGGGAGTTCAACAGTTTCATCAACTGAGCCGTCTTCATTAAAGATTGGTGGAACCACCCACCTTTGACATACTTGTATTCGGGCTGCAGGATGAGCAATAGTTGAAGCCAATGCGGCTAAGGCGTCAGCTTGCTTGTTTTCTTTCCTCGGTACATGTTCAATTGTGACGTCCCCTAACCATTGCATGAGTATCTTTGCATAGTTGTTATATGGGACTAACTCCGCCTTTTTCACTTCATATAGACCCAACACTTGGTTTATGATCAACTTTGAATCTCCATAAATGTTAATTCTCAGTTGCTTCATGTCAGCCGCTATCTCGAGCCCAAGTATCAATGCTTGATACTCAGCAACGTTGTTTGAACATTGCTCGGTCAAGGTGAATGAATATGGCAACACCTCGCCTTCTGGAGTGACGAAGACAACTCCAGCACCTGCCCCTTCTCTATGTGAAGCTCCATCAAAGTACATTTTCCATGGGGGTAGGACTTCAATGACAAGCACATCTTCATCAGGCAAATCGTCAGACAACTCCCATTCAGCAGGTATTGGATGGTCTGCTAAGAAATCGGCTAAGGCTTGCCCCTTGACAGACTTCTGCGGCACATAGATGATTTCAAATTGTTGGAACAATAAGTACCACCTTGCAAGGCGGTCAGAGAGCACGACCTTCGCCATAACATACTTCACCGGGTTCGCTTTGGAAACAAGCCGGATTGTATGAGCCTCGAAGTAGTGCTTAAGTTTTTTGATGGCGAACACAAGTGCCAAACATAGCTTTTCAATTGGGGAGTACTTTAACTCGTTCAGGGTCATCATTCTACTAAGATAGTAGAGAGCATTCTCCTTCCCCTTGTCGTTTTCCTGAGCAAGCAAGGCGCCTACAGAACAATCCTGGGCGGAGATATAAAGGATCAGCGGGCGACCGTGAACAGGAGCAGTTAACACAGGCGGCTTCATCAAGTATGACTTGATACTCTCAAATGCGTTCTTGCATGCCTCATCCCATATGAATGGGATGCCTTTTTTCATCAATCGACTAAAAGGTTGACATCTTCCCGCTAGGTTTGATATGAACCTTCGGATGTAAGCCAACTTCCCTTGTAAGCTTTTAAGCCCATGAAGGTTTCTCGGCTCAGGCATCTTCATTATGGCATCAATTTTTGCTTGCTTGATCTCGATGCCCCTGTGTCGAACAGTAAACCCGAGGAACTTTCCAGCAGCAACCCCGAAAGCACATTTCAGGGGGTTCATTTTCAGTTGAAACTTTCGTAGGCGGTCGAAGACTTGCCTTAAATGCACCAAGTGATTTGTGCGCAATTTCGACTTCACAACCAAGTCGTCTACGTAGCATTCGACCATTTTATGGAGCATATCATCAAATATTGTCTGCATAGCCCTTTGGTATGTAGCACCTGCATTTTTCAAACCAAAGGGCATTACTTTATAGCAGTAGATGCCTTTTGGCGTTCGGAATGCAGTTAAGTCTTCATCTTCCGGCGCCATGCGGATTTGATTGTAACCGGAGGAGCCATCCATGAATGACAGGATCTCATGCCCAGTCACGGCATCTATCATTAACTCCGTGATAGGAAGCGGGAAGTCATCTTTTGGGCATGCCACATTGAGGTCCCGAAAATCTACGCAGACGCGGATCTGGCCGTTCTTCTTGCGCACAGGCACAATACTGGATATCCAGGTTGGATATTTAACTTCACGAATGAAGCCAGCCTCAATAAGCTTATTAACTTCTGTTTCAATCGAGGGAATGAGCTCGGGGCGGAAGCGTCGTTGAGCTTGCTTAACCGGGCGACACCCCTTCTTCACTGCTAAGCGGTGCACAGCTACCTTTGGGTCTAACCCTGGCATCTCCTTGTATGTCCATGCAAAGACATCAATATATTCTTTCAGCAATGTGACATAGATTTCTTCATCTTCATCAGAAAGGAGTGCGCTAATGAAGATAGGACGAGGATTTTCAGGAGTTCCCATATCAACTTCTTTTAATTCATCCACTGCAGCTCGTACCCCTTCTTCTAACTCATGGGGTGCCTCTTCCGCATCTTCTCCCTCAATCGGGGTCTCATCACACAAAGTGATATGGAACGACGATGCCACCTCTCCCTGAGTGGTTGGTGGTACGTCATCACTTGAGCCTACGCTTTCCTCATTTTCCTCTTTATGTACTCGAGTGTGTACAATGGTCTTCGGTTGGACTTTCAATACTTCACCGCATGTAACATGAATATATGTTTCTCGTCTCATACGAGAAGGAATCATGCTTCTGAGCCTTTTTGGAGGTTCCACTTCAGCAGGAACATTAGCACTGTCTCTAATAACTTGGACAGCTCCAAGTCGATCATGTATCGACTTTCTCTTTAGGGCTTTAGTACTTGACCCCAGCCTATCAAAGACTGAACGTCGAGAGTCTGCCTTACCAATTCGGTCGAAGACTGACTTCTTTTTGTCTTGCCCATTACCATTGGTAGGAGTGAGTTTTGGGTCATACTCGCTTCCCTCCGCGGAGATACAGTTACTTGTTGCCCTGTTTATAAGAATTCGCACTGGTTTAGGGGGAACATAGCCCAACCCTTTGCGCGTTTGAGGTTTTTGGTGATTTGCTTTGCCTTTACCACCGGCTTCTGGGATAAGCTTTCCCAACTTCTGTGGCTCGTTGGGGTTATAGCCAGCCTTGGCTAGAAGCTTATAAGCGTTAGGGTCGAAACCCTCGGTACGCTTGGCGGGGAATGTTTGGCCCACTTTATCACCACCTTTATCTTCAGATAATTTTGCTGCATTTGCTTTGAGTGTATCAATCCTTGCAAGCGGGAAGATGAGTTTCGTGTTATGCTGATCTCCCCTACAACTTGTTTTCCCTTTGACTTTGATTGGGAAGGTGGATCGTCATGGCTTTCCTCAATATCTTCAACAATAACTTGCCTTTTAATGTAGAACTTTGCGTCTGCAAAATAAGACTCAGCCTCTGTGAAAGGGCTTTCATCGGCGACAACCTTTTCAACTACGCCGTTCTTTTCAAACATGAGGCATTGATGCCAAGACGAGGGTACCACCCCATTTTCGTGCATCCATGGCCTTCCAAGTAACAAGTTATAAGATGTCCTTGCATCTATGACATGGCAGAGGACACCTGAACTCATACTTCCAATTCTCAAGTCAAGTCTGATGATGCCGATTGCTCTTTGCCCTCCCTGATTGAAGCCTTGTATCATTAGACGACTTTGGGCAAGCTCATCTGTAGATATACCAAGGTCCTTCACAGCTCGGAGGGATAGGATGTTGACAGCTGAGCCTTGATCAACCATAATTCTTTTAAGCCTTTGCCCACGGGTATAGCCTTCAACAAACAATGGACGATTGTGTGGCGTGCCTCCAAGTAACAAGTCTTCATCCTTGAAGGTAATTTCTGTGGAATAGGAAGTAGCCTTATGCATTAGCACTTCCTCATCCTCGATATGTTTAGGAGATGAACATTCACCTCCATCTTCTGGCTTGTCATTTGTATTTAAGCAAGAGCTAGAAGTGCCTGTCCCTTGAAGATCAAATACCTTTGGCATATATTGAGCCAAAGGAACTGGTGCACGTGGCTGTTTGACATGGCCCTTCGTCTTTGATTTGCGGGCATGGGTACTTTTTGAGGTTTTCTCAACCCAACTTTTCACTATGTGTTTTTTATGCTTCACAGGCTCGAATTTCTTCTTTCTATGAGTGACAATCACCCATTTACCTTCGGATGCGTTATCATTCCACTGCGGTTCTGAACTTTGACCGACAGCGTGCTTAACAATGAAGGGGAGTGGACGCTTCCGTTGTTTCCCATCTTCCTTTTCAGTACACAACAGAGCGAACCGTCCGGGTGTAATCGAGATTTGATTTGAGCTCGCGTTAGCATCGGCAAGCTCGATTTTTCCATCTCTGGCCAGTGCCATTACTTTATCTTTGAAGATAAAACACTTCTCAATCGGATGACCAAGAAGACGATGATACTTGCAATAGTTTGGATCATCCACCCTTGAAGCTTCCTCGGGACGTTTCATTTCAGGCAACTCAATGAGCCTAAGTTTAAGTAGCTCATCAAACATGGGAGATACATCGGAATCCATGAAAGGATAAGTCTTCTCCTGCCTTTCTTCAATTGTCGGCCTTCTACCACCCCTTGACGGGCCAGAAAATGATCTTGACCTAGGCCTTTCAGTTGCCTTAGTGAAGACTGTCATGGGAGTAGCCTTCACATTCATCACTTCTTTCTTCTCCTGCTTTGGAAAAGGTTTGTTCCACTTTTTAACTTCTTGTTTTCCAGGTGCATTGGAGGAGCTAGGCAAGTTCAATATGTTGAGCCCTCCGCTGGCTTCGATGCTCAATTCCATGTCGTGAGCACGACTGGATAACTCCTCAAAGGACTTTGGCTTAATCCCTTGTAGGATATAGGAGAGTTCAAAGTGCATTCCTTGGATGCACATCTCAATTGCAGAACTTTGGGATATTCTTTCTTTGCAATTCAGGCATAGTTCCCTCCACCTTTCGATGTAGGTACCGGCGCGTTCACCCTTCCATTGGCGAGTAGTGGTGAGTTCCAAGAAGCTGACCGTTCTCCTTGTGCTATAGAAATGAGTTAAGAACTCACGTTCCATATCATGCCAGCTATCAATGCAGCCGGGCGCAAGGTCAGTGTACCAATCAAACGCAGTTCCCTTTAATGAACGGACGAACTGCTTTACCAACAGATCGCCATAAGTCCCTGCATCATTGCATGTCTCCACAAAGTGGGCAATGTGCTGTCGGGGATTTCCCTTGCCATCGAATTGCTGGAACTTAGGAGGTTGATAGCCGTAGGGCATTTTCAACTCCTCAATTCTTTGTGTGTAGGGCTTAGCATAGGAATATGAAGGTTGGCCTCCATCCAACTTGCCTTTGATGGCCCCCATTATGTAGTCCTTCAACTGATCCACCGGTATCATGCCTTCGGTAACTGGAATAGTTTTCTCAGTTGCAGGTAAATGGGAAGCAGCTTCTCCTACCACATGGCTAACATGAGGTGGTGGTGATTGCTGACCAACCTCTTCTTGCCCTTTAGGTTGCTTTCCTGGAGCACGGCTTCCTTGCTCCTCCATGATGCTTCCTACCCTATTATCGAGGGTGTTAAGCCGTTTCTCTTGATTTTGGAGAGTGACAACCATTCCTTCCAGAGACTTAGCAATTCTAGCTAATTGCTCCTCCACAGACTCCGTGTTTGTCGCCATGGCCGGCATGACGTTGTAGACATGCGACCACTCAGGTTCAGCCTTCCATAATGGATGTGGAGGAGTTACGGGGGAAGTGCTCCCGCTACTAGCGTTCCCTTGCATAGAAGTTGGACTACCACCATCGGTAGCTCCCTTGGGAGAGGGTGGACTTCCAGCAAAAGCAATTGCCTTTGAGGCAGCAGGGGCCTTGTCGAGCCTTCGAACCACACGTTGTGCCATGGACTGAGGTTCAGGCACTTGGACCCCCAAATCCTTTGCGCGGTTCCTTGTCAGCGGACCTTGCGTTTTCTGGGTAGTGCCAGAGCTAGCTACAGGCGTAGACTTGGACTTGGTAGCTTGGGCATAGGTCCTCCTGAACATGGGATTGTTCGATGCCATTTGATGCGCAGGTAAAGGTATAGTAGTAGTAGAGAGATGAGAGGCAGAGCTGTCCCACTGGGCGTGCCAAAATATGTAAACGCGAAAAACTTGAATTGTATATATTCAATATTCAAAGTATCGGTTACAAGTAGTATCAAGTATATATCAAACGGGAAGGGGTACAATCTCTGTATAGGAGAAGTCCTCTGATTCTCTACTAGAAGTATGCCTATTAGAACTGTGCCGAATTCGGAATATGCCAAATTGGAAGTGTGCCGAGTTCAGAGTATGCTGAACTTGAAGTATGCCGAGTTCGGGAGTATGGCCAAACTGGAAGTATGCCGAATTCCTTGTTGAAAGTGTGTTGAGTTCAGAGTATGTTGAACTGGAAGTATGTCAAGTTCGGGAGTATGGCCGAACTGGAAGTATGCCGAGTTCGGGAGTATGCAGAACTGGAGTAGTTCCTTGCTGAAGGGCCTCCGGAGTTGGTAGCTTGTTCCTCAATGAAGGGCTAATATGCAGCTTGATCTTCAAAGAAGGGCTTCCGGTATTCAAGTGGCGTGTTCCTCAGCGCGGTATACGCAGTACAACTGCGGGCGTGTTCCAGACGATATCCTGGCGAGACTTCGGCAGAGCTTCAGTATGCAGATTTCCAGAGCTCCCATTCTTGAAAATGAAACCACTATTTATAGTGGTGAGGGTGAGAGAAAATCTCCAACCAACTCTTAATTCCTTATTTAATTTAATTATTTTAATTAAATTAAGGAATGTATCGGGACACCATTGCGTCCAGGTTCATGATTTCATTAAATTTCCAAATAATATCAAATATTCAAATTGCTCAAAGTTATATAATCCACATATAATTTTAGTGGGCCAAGACCAATTCAAACCCGCTAATTAGGAAACCCAATTCATCCAAGCAGCCTGGTCCGACTCAATTAAGATTTCACCAACTTGGGCCGAACAATCCAATCATTCAATTACACTTAATTAAGTAATTAAACTAATTAATTATTTAATGGGCCATTTAATTAACCCAATTAAATAAATATTAGTCCAATTAGCTTAATTAAAGTAATTAATTTAGCAATCAATTATCCACCATGGTCCAACAATATTATTTAATTTTTTTTCAATGCCTACCGTCTACATCGAGAGTATGTATGTGAAAGTTAAGAGTTTAAAATAAGAGTACACCAAGTATTTTTTTTTTTTTGTGAGAACCGTTCTAAGCATATAATTCTGAGCAAAAAAATTTTTTGTGAGAACCGTTTTAAGCATATAATTCAGAGCAAAAAAATCACAACTGTGCAGAATCGCCTGCCAACCCTGTCATAGCCGAGAACCGCCGCGCCGCCAAATTTTGAGCATATAACTATTTATTGACATACACACAAAAGTTACTTCCATTCTATCTCGTTTCTGGAAATTACGTATCAAACTATTTGTGTTTGAATATTTGTTTTCATGGACTTCTTCAAATCAGTATTCTCCGACGAACCGGAAAACTCCGATTCCGATTCAGAAAACCTCCCTTCTCCTTCAAATTCACAACCTCAAACACAATCTCCCCCCGGAGCTCCGGATACTAATCCGAATATCCCTGCCATAGCTAACGCCTGGACGTTCGGGTCGGGTTTATTGAAAACCCTAGCTTCAAAGTCCGAATCCGTGATTCAGAACTACCGGCGTGATCTCGAGGAGTTCAGCTCTGGTCTCAAGACGGAGACTGCTACGATTCGAGAAGCTGCGAGCCGCGTCGTCAAGGACTTGCCGGCTCGGCTCGAGTCAGGTGCCGCCGTGGCTCAGGAGTCGCTCGAAACTGTCGGCCAAGCTATCGACAACATCGGCTCCACCGTGACGGAGATTATTGTTCACGGTAAGGAGTCTATCCTTGCTGATGATGATTCTGGGAGTGAAGTGTCTGATTTTAACAGTATGTATTATCAGGGTGGTGATATTAATCTACAAAATTTGAAACCCTATAGTAGAATTGATGCTGCAATTCGAGCAATACAATGTGATGCTAAAACATATTGTGAGGAGCCCGAGGATTTAGAGGATTATAGAAAATGGAAATTGGGATTTGTTTTCGAGGAAAAACTTGAAGAGATTGGAGACTTGGTCGAGGGAAATATAGTGATTGCTGAAATTTATAGTGAGATTGTGCCCAGAACGGTTGATAGAGAGACATTTTGGAGTCGTTATTTCTACAAGGTTTATTGTGTTAAGAGGGCAGATGAGGCCAGAGCAAGGCTCGTAAAAAGGGCAATTTCGGGGGAGGAAGAATTGAGTTGGGATGTGGATGATGAGGAGGAGGAGAAGAACAATAAAAATGGAGCAAATTCTGACATGAAAAAAGAGATAGAAAAGTGTGAAAGTAAAGTAAGGAAGTTACAGGTTGAAGTTGAACAACACAGTTTGGAAAGAAGAAAGGATGACAAAGTGAGTAGCCTTAATGCCAAAATAGATAGTGGCGAAGATGAGAAAGGGGTTTCAGAAGGACGATTTGATGATGGCGAGTCAAGTGGAAAAACGTTTGAGGCAAAATCTGAAGATAAAGGGTGCTCAGAAGGAAAGAATGGTAATAGTGATTTTTCTGTTGTTTCTAGCCAACCATCTTCTCATGGGGAAGAGGACCTTGGGTGGGATGAAATTGAAGATATCAGCAGTGGAGATGAGAGCAAGGTTGCTGCACGAGTGAGCCCAAACAAAGCAGATCTGCTGAAACGCCTAAGTATGCCTGATGAAGAGGAAGAGCTTACCTGGGATATTGAGGATGATGATGAGCCTGTAAAATCTTGATTTTTGGCTCCATGGTACTTGGTCTCATCTGCTTCGTTATATCTACATATTCAACTTGCAGAATATTTTATAATGTGTGATGGTAATGCTTTCTTTCCAGTTTGTTTTGAAATAAAGCTGTGTATATATCTATATAAATTTTCTTTTATAATTCAAAACAAAATCATATAGTTTACTGGAAGTAGTGGTGTCTACTCTGTTATTGGCATTATACTTGAAACCATAGTTGCCTTAGTGTCATTCCCAGTATGATATACCATGAACTTTTTAACTTAGAACTGTAGCTGGCTCAGGCTCAGGCTACTTTCCATCTTACTTAGTATTATTCTCATCTTTGTTTCAATCATCATAATATCTCTATGTAGTCTTGTTTAATTATCAGAAAGTTTTCTTCTTTAAGTGATGCTTTTCTGGCGACCTCCTCGCTGTCATCCTTGCTGATAGATTGTTTGGCCAGCTGAAACTTATTTGAATGGATTGCTTTCAACTTTGGAAATGAACCAACGAAGAAATCACATTTTCTGGTATCACGACCCCCCCCCCCCCCCCCCCCCCCCTTTTATTGGGGAAGAAACTGTGTAATAATTCAATATGAATTCCTGAAAGATCATTAGTTAAAAGGCAATTTCTTTTAGTCATGATTTGATTTAATACGTGAGGATATTAAGGGTGTATTCCTAGATCTTTTTTGAATTTTAAAAAATTTTAACTAGTTTTTAAAACGATATTGATATTCCCTTTTAAAGAATTCTTAAAAACAATTATAGAATCTGTCAAATTATGTTTAGTTCAAATGAAACTCTAGTTAACGAGAAAGCGTTTTGGTCTTGATGAGGATTGTATTAAGTGATCAACAATACAATAGGAGTACAAGAGTAAATATATATACAATAGTAGAGACCTATCATAACTCAAATACTATATTCCTAACACTTCCCCTCAAGCGCAAGGGTGGCAAGAACAACATTGGGCTTGCCCCGTAAAAAGGAAAAACCCACGCCAGAGAGTGCCTTCGTGAAAATGTCTGCCAAATTATTCGTGAAAATGTCAGCCAAATTATTCCATATTCTTAGTGGAAATGAAATTCACCCGGATTTCTTTCTTGGACACCTTGTCACGAATAAAGTGGTAGTCTATTTCCACATGCTTCGTTCGCGGATAAAACACCGGGTTAGTACAGAAATAAGTTGCACCTAAGTTATCACACCATAACTTAGGAGAAGAAACCGGAGGCAAGCCAAGTTCCTTTATAAGAGATACCAACCACGTGACCTCCGGAGAAACATCCGTTAAAGCCTTGTACTCAGCCTCAGTTGACAAGCGAGCCAAAATACGCTGCTTCCAGTAGGTCCAAGAGATCAAATTGGCGCCTAAGAACACTGTGAACCCACTCGTAGACTTTTGGTTATTTGGATCACCAACCCAATCCGAATCAGAAAAGGCATGAACACCAAGTGACTGGGACTTACCAATCCGAAGGCCATAATGAACCGTACCTTTAACATACCGCAACACCCGCTTCAACATGCTCCAATGTGTTGTGGTAGGAGAGTGCATATGCTGACAAAGCCTATTCACAGCAAATGAGAGATCAGGACGGGTTACCGTAAGATATTGTGGAGCACCCGCAAGACTACGGTACTGCATCGGATCAGCATAGGGCACATCAGACACCTCGTCAGACTGAACGAGCGAGACAGGAGTGGCTAAGGCTTTGCAATCAACCATGCTGTTACGCTTCAAAATGTCATTCATGTAGCGTCCCTGAGACAAGAGCATACCATCGCCATGAGCCACCGTCTCTATGCCAAGGAAATAGGAGGGGCGGCCCATGTCACGAACCTTGAACTCACGAGCCATCTTCATCACCAGTTCGGTCACGCGCGCAGGATCGAACCCCATCACCAAGATGTTGTCCACATACACTAGTAAGTAAAGCTGCACATCACTAGTAGAATATATAAACAAGGAAACGTCTGTTTTAGAGGGAGAAAACCCCACGGAGATCAAGAAATCGTGCAACCGAATGAACCAGGCCCGCGGAGCCTGTTTGAGGCCATATAGTGTTCTCTGCAAAAAAACACACATGATTAGGATAAGACCTGTCCTCGTTGCCCGGCGGTTGACGCATGTAAATTGTCTCCGAGAGATTGCTATTCAGGAAGGCGTTGTGAATATCCAACAGCCGAATGGTCCAGTCTCAGGAAACAGCCAATGACAAGAGCAACCGCACTGTAGAAGGTTTGACAACTGGGCTGAAGATCTCAAAGAAATTCTGACACACAACCTGGTTGAAACCCTTCACAACCAGCTGAGCGTTATTGCGTTCAACCAAACCATCGGCCTTCCGTTTGGTACGAAAAACCCACTTGCAGCTAACCACACACACACACACACACACACACACACACACACACACACACACACATATATATATATATATATATATATATATATATATATATATATATATATATATATATATATATATATATATGAGTTAATACCATCTAAGGTCCTCCGAGTATAGTGATTTTGCCACGTTTAGTCCTAAACTTTTAAATTGACCATCTGTGGTCCCTCAACTTTCAAATTTAACCATTCGCGGTCCAAGTTAACCACCCATGGTCCTTCAAGTTTCAAAATTTAACCAGCTATGGTCCTCTTGAAAGGACCATGGTTGGTTAAAATTTAATACTTTAAGGACCATGGGTGGTTAACTTGGACCACGAATGGTTAAATTTGAAAGTCGAAGGACCACAGATGGTCAATTTGAAAGTTTAGGACCAAATGTGGCAAAACCACTATACTCGGAGGACCTCATATGGTATTCACTCATATATATATATATATATATATATATATATATATATATATATATATATATATATATAAATATATATATATATATATATATATATATGTATATTGATGCGTAGTATATTTGCAAACAAATAATTCTCGGAGTACGAGTTATCGATCAACAGGGAAGTGGTTGTATCAAGCACTAGTTACTAACTTATTCATTAGAGCTAATCCTAATAATTACTTAGATGATTGATTGGCATAAAATAAAACAGAGGTTCAGGATTTTGAAAACAATTAGAGAGAAGTTGAGATTCACGGGATTCAAGTATTTAATCACCTAGTGCCAATTATCGTTTGCAATATCTAGTTTGGAATTAAGATTTGTGTGGGAATGCAAAGTGGAATCGAATTACTCCCGTAATCTCTATTCCTAGTGAATTTCCACTCCCATGACTTAAACACCCAATAAGATCAAAGATCAGCATTCAATTATTCCTAATTACTACCATCTCCCGATGAGCAATAATCTAGAATAAACTTCCCCTAATAAGTTCCCCTTTCCCAAGGACCAACCATTAGGTGCAATCGTGTGTGCCCTAATTTATGCCCCAACTCCCATTGGTGACACAAACATGGCTATGAAGCTAGTAACTATGGCCATTAATTACAAGTATCAAACAATATTATCACGATTGCAACACAAGTATTAAACCCAAATAATAATATTTTAAAGAAACTGAGAGCTCAGGCACATAGGTTCATAAACACTTTTACCCAAGAATCTCTAAAGAATTTAGCCAAGCATGACTAAATTATACATAGCAAATATAAATAAAGAATTACAAATCATCAAAAGAGTACAAGAATTAACCAGACGATTTTCCCAAATCTCCCTAGTCTTCTTCTTGCTTTCCAAGACAACTTGTGGCTCTTGATTTCTCTCCTTCTTGTCTCCAAGAATCTCTGAATTCTCTCGGTCCCCGTCCTCCCATTAGGGTTGAGGAAGGAGGGATTTTATAGTGGGTACAAAGTTGAGATGAAATAGGAATCTTGTACCAAATTAGACTCAAATTCTAATTCCTATATTTAAATAAAGAAATTGTCGTCTTTAATGATATTTAGAATTTGGAAGATTCCTTGAATTGCTAACTTTTAATATGGAGATATGAGCCTTGAAATCCGCGCAATTGAAATTAGGAAAAGAGATCTCGCGCTTGTATTGAATTTTGCCCAGCTGCGCCACTTTAAGCGTCTATTTTTTTATCCGCGCCACTTTAGGCGTCTGTTTTTATCCCAGAAATAGACGCATATTCGACGCGGCAAGAATTTTCTCGACGCGTCGAGACTTCCTGTGCGCGAATTAATTAGCTACTGGAAAATTTCGACGTGTCAAGCCCTTGGCTCGACGCGTGAAGGGCTCGACGCGTCGAGTCCACTGGGCCCCGAACTCATCCAAAATTGCTCTAAACTCATCCTTGAACTCCCCTTGGTCATATCTTTGACCTAAAATGGTTCAAAAACACTAACAAACACCGTAAAATATTCAAAACAAGTGCGAATCATAATTAAATGATAATAGCAAGGAAAACATGTATTAAATAAGCAAAATTAAAGAGCTTAATTACTGTGATGATTCAAAATAACCATAAAAACAAGCACAAATGTGATAACATCACCCCCTCACACTTAAGCTTTTGCTTATCCTCAAGCAAAACTAAGGAATAAAATCACAAGTCAAAACGTACAAATTACTCATGCTCTCTCTTGCACAACCTTTCAAACCACCAACCCACTTGCTACAAAACAACAAGCTTCAAGAATCAAATTAGTTTGGCACATAAGAGACCCATTTCCAAGCCAATAACCAAGCACCAAGAATTTAAAGCATGTGAGGATCAAATGTGCACAAATACTCAGTTGAGATTATGCAAGATACGGTTCATGAATGAGTTCCCTTAGGCTTGCCTTTCATACTCCCCTAGATCAAATCTAAGAATGCATGCTAAGATCAAATATGACTTTATTTAGCTTGTAATGGGGCTACGGGTGATGGCTAACAAAGAAGTGGTATGGAAAAATTAATCAAAAAGAGAGAATGTCACAATTTATCTAAACTTTTCAAAATTTGGAAGAGATGAGATAATCATAATTCCAAGGAGCAAATTTCTTTTAAGAACTTAGCATCTCTTTGGTAAAGTGGGGATCCAAACTCAAAAACTTTCAATCTTTTTTTTTTTTTTTTCTCATTCTTTTCTTTGTCTTTGGACTTCTTTTGGATATAGCAAGATAATTTTAATCCAAACTTTCATGACCCCCACACTTGAACATTTGTAACACTAGCTACTTTTTTTTTTTTTTTTTTTAGCACAACTCCATAAAACTCTTCTTACGGAAAAGATAAAGATAAAAGTTTCATTCTCTCAAGGGTGGAAGGGAAATATTTGGCCACGGGTTAAGGGTTATAATAATGGGGTAAATCAAAGAAAAACAATCACAAA
Source organism: Ipomoea nil (assembly GCF_001879475.1). Taxonomy (NCBI): domain Eukaryota; kingdom Viridiplantae; phylum Streptophyta; class Magnoliopsida; order Solanales; family Convolvulaceae; genus Ipomoea; species Ipomoea nil. The sequence goes on along the minus strand of NW_017618788.1, from coordinate 29,132 downwards.
GAGGGGATAAGTGCTTAGCACTTATTTAAACAAACAAAAGGCACAATGGGGATACGAAGGATAAAAATATATATAGGGACAGGTTTAAAGGCTATGGCTAAACAAAAATGGCCTAAATCACTTCAAAACATGCAAAACTTAGACATCACTTAGGGAGTAATGAGGCAAGTTCTAGCAAAACACCCATGACCGGAATCTCACATAAGCCTTCACTATCAATGCAAAACACAAGATCAAGAATTAATCCAATTATTAAGTGGTTAACAAAGCTATTGGCAAGGGAATAGATCAAATATGTGTTACACCTCAAATCATCCATCACAAATTGAGATGCAGCAAGCACCACTAAAACAAACCACAAACCAACAAGAGAGAGTAATTGTAACTGCATGCTAAGACAAGTAACTTATTCACCAAAAATAGCATATGAGTCATCCAAGCAAAAGCAAAAATTTTAAAAATTTTAGAAATATCTCCAAATTAATGATTCCTCCCCCTCACACTTAAAACTTTGCATCATCCCTGATGCAAAATAAAAGGAAAGGAGAACAAGAGAAAAGAGAAAACTAAAAAGCAATAAAATAATCACGAACTAGAAAATAATAAAACTAAATAAGACGAAACTAGAAAGCAATAAATAAATAGGGAAAGTAATAAAAGATAACATGGGGTGCCTCCCATGAAGCGCTAAATTTAACGTCGTTAGCTCGACGTTACCTCTCTAGCCATCAGGTGATTGGAGAAGAAAAATCCCCTTCTTTCCATCAACTTTCTCTTCCAAGTATTTCTTCAAGTGGTGTCCATTTATAAACTCTCTTAAGCTCGAACCCTTCACGTCATCATGTAAGGAACCACATTTGCCTGAATCAAGAATTATGTCTCCATTCTCTTTTCTTTCTTTTTCAACACTCTTTTGTTCAACAAGTAATGAGAGTCTCGGATCATTCACATGAACCAGCAAGTATTGGGAATCATTAGATATATAGATAGGCAAATGTTTGCCATTATCCTTAAGAACTCCAATGCCTCCCAAATTCAAAATTTCTCTGAAGTTCTCTCCAAGGGAAGTGTTCTCCATTGGTGAGACATCCTCATTCAAATCATGTGCTCCATTAAGAACTTCCTCATCTAATGGGCAACTCTCTATATGTTCCTTGCCATCATTACCTTGCAACTCTACATTTTCCTCCCCGCTTGGTGTCTTCATCTCAATGCATTTATCAAATAATTCTTCATCTTCCTCTCTAAGATCCTCATCATCCTTTTTATTTCTCTCAACTTCATGACCTTCATTTGGCAAGAGCAACTCTTCTAGAACCTCTCCATTAAATGAATCTTGAAGTGGCTCTTGAATTGTCAAATCTTGCTGTCGAGCTATCATGTGATAGAGTCGAGCATTCATGCGATCAAGTTGAGCCTTCATGTGATCTTATAACTCCAGATATTTCGAGCACAATTGCATTACCTTGGTCTCTTTGGACTTCATCCCAATTATTTGGTCAAGTGATTGACAATCTTGTTGAAACTCTTGGTACGGCAACTCTTGAGCTCGCCCTTGATACTTGTAATTGGGATCCATGATAAAGCAATTTTCCGCCTCATGAGATCCACCACATATCATGCACCGTGAGGGTTGTGGAGTAGGTGGTGTGCATCTTTGATAAGTAGCTTGACTCATGTTGGCACAAAATCCTTGAGTAGATTGTTGAGGGATATGGTTGATGGGGTTGAGCATGTAACAATTTTCCACAAAGTGATTCCCACCACAAAATGCGCACCATTGGGGTTGTGATGTTTGATATGAACTTTCTTGATAATATCCTTGACTAGAGTTGACAAAATTTGAGAAAGGGAATTGTTGTTCCATTCCTCCATATTCTCGATTCATATTCCAACTCATCTCATAACCTTGAGAAGGAGGGTAAAACGGTGGCATGGTTCCTTGGAATGCATATCTATCCATAAACTAAATCACACTCAAAACAATGAACTTCTTATGGGTTAGCAAAATAAAATAAAATAAAAAAATAAAAATGGACTAGTCTCCTAGAATAAAGATTTCACTAATGTTAATACTGGAAACGCCACTTCCCCGGCAACGGCGCCAATTTGATGCGTAGTATATTTGCAAACAAATAATTCTCGGAGTACGAGTTATCGATCCACAGGGAAGTGGTTGTATCAAGCACTAGTTACTAACTTATTCATTAGAGCTAATCCTAATAATTACTTAGATGATTGATTGGCATAAAATAAATAAAATAAAACAGAGGTTCAGGATTTTGAAAACAATTAGAGAGAAGTTGAGATTCACGGGATTCAAGTATTTAATCACCTAGTGCCAATTATCGTTTGCAATATCTAGTTTGGAATTAAGATTTGTGTGGGAATGCAAAGTGGAATCGAATTACTCCCGTAATCTCTATTCCTAGTGAATTTCCACTCCCATGGCTTAAACACCCAATAAGATCAAAGATCAGCATTCAATTATTCCTAATTACTACCATCTCCCGATGAGCAATAATCTAGAATAAACTTCCCCTAATAAGTTCCCCTTTCCCAAGGACCAACCATTAGGTGCAATCGTGTGTGCCCTAATTTATGCCCCAACTCCCATTGGTGACACAAACATGGCTATGAAGCTAGTAACTATGGCCATTAATTACAAGCATCAAACAATATTATCACGATTGCAACACAAGTATTAAACCCAAATAATAATATTTTAAAGAAACTGAGAGCTCAGGCACATAGGCTCATAAACACTTTTACCCAAGAATCTCTAAAGAATTTAGCCAAGCATGACTAAATTATACATAGCAAATATAAATAAAGAATTACAAATCATCAAAAGAGTACAAGAATTAACCAGACGATTTTCCCGAATCTCCCTAGTCTTTTTCTTGCTTTCCAAGACAACTTGTGGCTCTTGATTTCTCTCCTTCTTGTCTCCAAGAATCTCTGAATTCTCTCGGTCCCCGTCCTCCCATTAGGGTTGAGGAAGGAGGGATTTTATAGTGGGTACAAAGTTGAGATGAAATAGGAATCTTGTACCAAATTGGACTCAAATTCTAATTCCTATATTTAAATAAAGAAATTGTCGTCCTTAATGATATTTAGAATTTGGAAGATTCCTTGAATTGCTAACTTTTAATATGGAGATATGAGCCTTGAAATCCGCGCAATTGATATTAGGAAAAGAGATCTCGCGCTTGTATTGAATTTTGCCAGCTGCGCCACTTTAAGCGTCTATTTTTTTATCCGCGCCACTTTAGGCGTCTATTTTTATCCCAGAAACAGACGCATATTCGACGAGGCGAGAATTTTCTCGACGCGTCGAGACTTCCTGTGCGCGTATTAATTAGCTACTGGAAAATTTCAGGGGCTCGACACGTCGAGTCCACTTGGCCCCGAACTCATCCAAAATTGCTCCAAACTCATCCTTGAACTCCCCTTGGTCATATCTTTGACCTAAAATGGTTCAAAAACACTAACAAACACCGTAAAATATTCAAAACAAGTGCGAATCATAATTAAATGATAATAGCAAGGAAAACATGTATTAAATAAGCAAAATTAAAGAGCTTAATTACTGTGATGATTCAAAATAACCATAAAAACAAGCACAGATGTGATAACATCATATATATATATATATATATATATATATATATATATATATATATATATATATATATATATATATATATATATATATATATATATATATGAAGTGGTTCTGGTGTGAAGACTCTTCTAGGTGGAACATGGGGTGAGATCTAAACCGTAGATCAAATCTAGATCAACGACTCAAATCAAAGAATTTTTTTTAAAAAAGTGTGTTTCCTGGAAACTCGATGCATTCTCCTATACCATTTTTGAATTGACTCACCTTTTTTTTTAAAAAAAATAACTGACTCACGTTAACACACACTTAAGCTTGAATTGACACACCTTAAGTTTTAAAAGTGGTTCACCTTAAACGTTAAAATGCCACACCTTAAGTATTAAAATGGCACACCATCAAGGTGTTAAAAATGGCACACTTTAAGTGTTAAAACGACGCACTTTAAGTGTCAAAATGACGCACCATAAGTGTTCAAATAATGCACCTTAAATGTTAAAATGGCGCACCTTCAGTGCTTAAAATGACGCACCTTAAGTGTTAAAATGATGCGCCGTAAGTGTTAAATGATGCACCTTAAGTGTAGAATTTATGCACCTTAATTGTAGAACTAACGCACCATAAGTCTTAAAATGGTGCACATTAAGTGTTAAAATGACGCACATTAAGCTTCGAAAATTCGCACCTTAAGCTTCGAAAATTCGCCCCTTAAGCTTTACAATTACGCACCTTAAATTTTCTAAGTGTAGAACTAGCGCTCCTTAAGTGTTAAAATGGTGCACCTTAAATGTTAAAATTACGCACCCGGAGCTTTGAAAATGCGCACCTTAAGCTTTCAACAATACGCAAAATTACCATAATGCCACCGCATTTTTTTTTTAATTCATATTCATTCTAGGCGTTTGATTTTGACAAGATCAAGAGCTATGTTTAATCCACTTGTTTTACCTGGAGAGCTCCTTCACATTTGATCTGTAGTGTATGTGAGTGTGTGTGTGTGTGTATATATATATATATATATATATATATATATATATATATATATATATATATATATATATATATATATATATATAACCATAGGGAACCACTCAAGTGGAAACAGCTACCCATGAGAGAGATAGAAACTAATCTGAGTTGTCCATCTTACAAGATCAACGGATCCGATGTAATTTAAAAAAAGTGGTGGCATTTTTGTAAATAACTAGAACTTTGAGTGCAAGTAACTTGTGTTAAAAGTTCAAGTAACAGATGCAAGTGTACAAGTACAATGTGCAAGTAAAATCACGTAAAAATGGAACCATTTACACTTAATAGTGCAAGTGATTTACCTTTTCACATTGATGCACTTAATGATAATGTTTGGTGCAACTAATGATAATATTCCGTGCATTTAATATTATTACTTGGTGTATATTATATGATGCACTTTTAATACATTTTACTTGCACTTACGGGCACTCTATGAAATTGTTACTTGCACTTTTAATACAATTTACCTACACTTCAAAGTTCAATTATTTATGGAAATGCCACCTCATTCTTTTTTTTTAAAAAAAAATAATGTTTCTGATCCATTAGGACAATCCAGATAGACAGCCGTGATGGGTTCCTATTTCTCTCCTGGGTGCACGTTCTTATTTGATCCATTTCTCCGTAGGAAAGGATCAAATGAGAAAGTGTTCCCAGGAGAGAAATAGGAACCCAACGTAGTCGTCCATCTGGATAGATCTAATGGATTATAAGCACAATTTTTTTTTAAAAAAAAATGTGATAGTATTCTCGTACATTATTGAACTTTGAAGTGAAAATAATTGTGTAAAAAGTTCAACAAATGAAAGACGCAATCAAGCGGTTGGAAGTAAAATCTGACAAAATAAGGTAACGAGGAGCCTAGTGGATGGTAAGGAGTCATCAGGTGAGGAGTCTAGTAGCTGAGGAGTTATTGGAGAGGAATACTGGTCGGATTTGGTGTTAAGGAGAGGAGTACTGGGTGGTAAATTTCAAAATTTGAACATGCTCAAAAGTTTGGCGATTGGAGTGAAGAATTAATCGAATTTGGCGTTAAGGAAAAGAGTACTAGGCAGTTAATTTGAGAACTTAAATGTTCTCAAAATTTAGGCGATTGGAGTGGAGTACCGGATGGATTTGGTGTTAAGGATAAGAGTGCTGGGTGGTTAACTTGAGAACTTGAACGTTTTCAAAATTTTGGCAGTTGCAGTGGAGTACTGGTCGGATTTGGCATTAAGGAGAGGAGTTTGGGCGGTTAATATGAAAACTTGAACGTTCTCAAAATTATTGCAATTGTTTGGAGTACTGGTCGGATTTGGCATTAATGAGAGGAGTACTAGACAGTTGATTTGAGAACTTAAACGTCCTCAAAAGTTTGGCCTTTAAAGTGGAGTATTGGTCGGGTTTGGTGTGACGCCCCGTAACAATTTATTCCAAAATTATCTCCCGTAATTATTTTCTAAGATGGAATTTATTGTTTTGTTGAGCCTAATTCTTGAATTGTGAATAATTCCTAACATATTTCTAAACTAAGCCCAATACTTGATACTAGTCCATATATATTATTTCCAAGACATTTAATTCTTAGTATTATGGACTTTCTCCTTATTCTACTTATTTATTTATTATTGGAATCATTTGGCCCAATACTTATTATTGTATTTGTATAATTGTTATATGTATAGATCCAAGCTTAGTCTTTATTAAATCATTCACCCTAATAGTATGTATATCTATATTATCTTATATATTCAAGAATTAGCTTTGTCTAGACAACACACACTCTCTCTTCTCTACTTACTCTTCACGCCATTTCCCTTCCCATTTCCATCAAGAATTTATCATCATTTGATCTTCAAGAATCAAATCATGATTCTTCTTTTATTGTTTCTTGAGAAAGATCATGGTAAGATCCTACCTTTTCTTGCATTTTCTTCATTTGGTTTGCTATCATTATGAACTTCTTTCTTCTTCTTGTGGTGGGTTTTGGGTTTCTAGATGAGCAAGAAGGTGATGACATGCTAGGTTGAGCTCTAGAAGGTCTCTGCTGGGATAGCTAACTTGAAGAGGTAAACTTATGTCCAATAAAATCTATTTTCTACTCTTTATTATGATGTATGTATTCTTGTGTTTCCTTGAGCTTATTTTGGTTTGTTAGATATATTAAATATAATATATTTAATATAATATATATTAAATATAATATAATATATCTATAATATATATTAAATATAATATATCTATATATTATATTTATATATTGAGAAGAGAGAGAGAGGAATAGAAGTAAATGTTTATTACTTCACTTGATTGATAATAAAAGCTTGAATACAAAGACTATTTATACTAGATAAGATAACTCAAATGCTAAAATTAAGGAATTAATGCTCCATGTAAAGCTAACATCATGGCCATGTACTGCACATATAATTACTCCCATTATTTTTAACCAACTAACTCATCTTACTTGGTTTAATATAATAATAATAATATTATTATAACATTGCCTCCTTTAAACCAAGTTGGATATATTGGTCATCCCAATATCTCCTTCTTCAATTTAAGAAATGTCTCCGTCTTCAAGTTGGATATACGGACTTGTATTTCGTTCTGTAACGGACATTTCTTAAATTGAAGAAAGAGATATTGGGATGACCAATATATCCAACTTGGTTTAAAGGAGGCAATGTTATAATAATATTATAACATGGTTGAATAATCTATGGAGTATGTCTTGATTCTTGATGGTTTCTTGTGTTGGAAATGTGTCATTTCTTGTATCTTTGAATCCTTGTTGTTAGAGATGTATTTTTCTTTGAGAATATGAGATTCTGATGTATATTTTGCTCTCTGCTGTCGAAGTCTACTTTTTATGCTTTGCTCTATATTTTGACTAAGGGGACTGGGCAACGAGTTCAAGGAGCCAGTGAACCAACCCCGTAAGTACATTTTTAGCTTGAGTGGCGGGGTTGGGGAACCTGTCACTTTCTACCGTTTCCTTTACGGGATTGAGTGGCAGGTCCTCTGACCCCACCATTTGAGCCCGCTGGTTCATTTTTGCTTCTGTTCCAGTTCTGCATATTTGATTCTAGTGTATTTTGGTCTATCTTCTTTTATAGTCTGATCTATTATGGTGTCTTGTGAATTCCTCATCTTTGTAATGGAGTATTATTCATCCATGAAACCCTTTTCTTGATATCTATGTATTATGCATATTGAAACCTATGTCTTGAATCCTATATTCATACTTACGAGTGTTTGGAACCCCTTTATGTACTCATCATGAATGGTTATCCCTTTCGGCTGATTTGGTGGTTATGAGCTACGGCTCCTGTGGATTGGTTGATAGATTGGTGGTTATGAGCTACGCAGTATAGGAGTCTGGCTAGGGCACTACAGTACCTCATGATTACTAGACCTGAATTGTCTTGTGCAGTAAATCAGTTTTGTCAACACATGCATGATCCTACAAAATCACATTGGGAGCAACTAAAACGTCTATTGAGGTACATTAAAGGGACAGTTGATTTCGGTTTGCGTATAAGAAAGTCCGTGTCAAGAGAACTTCATGCTTTTTTTGATTTTGATTGGGCTGGTTGTCCTGAAGACCGTAAATCTACTAGTGGTTATGTTGTGTTTCTCCGATATAATATTATGTCTTGGATATGCAAGAAACTGAGAATTGTTGTTTGATCTTCTACCGAGGCAGAATATAAAGCTCTAGCAGATGCTTGTGCTGAAGTAATATGTGTTCTTTCGTTGTTACGTGAGATCAATGTGCCAGGTATTCCTGTTCCTACGTTATGGTGTGATAATCTTGGTACTACATATATGTGTGCAAATCCTATATTTCATGCTCGCACCAAACACATAGATATTGATTATCACTTTGTTAGAGATAGAGTTGCTTCTGGAGATATTCAAGTCAACTTTATTTCAACCAAAGATCAACTTGCTGACATCTTTACTAAACTTTACCTGGCCCTATATTTTCTTTTCTTAGAGATAAGCTACAGGTTACTAGTTACCTTGTGCTTGAGGGGGAGTATTAGGATTCTATGTATTTGAGTTAGATTATGAGTCACTATCCTAGTCTCCTTGTGATTTCCTCACTATATATATTCCAGTATCCTATATCTTTGTAACTAGTTCAATCAATACAATTCATTCAGTTCTCATCGGCTCAACCTCACCCCAACCAAGATCTTTGATCACCACTCCTATGAGGATTCTTGCCACACTTAGTCAAAGAGCAATCATTATTCTGTGGACTATGACCACAACCCAAAATGAAATCGTCTCCTCTCCTCTAATGAGGAGACGACGTGTTAATTGCGCGACATGGGTCTTGCAATTTTTTTCACGCGACCTGCATTTTCCTCTACATTGCTTCTTTCTCAACTCCACTGCTACAATACACATTTTTATAACTCATAAAGTACATTATTTTAAAGCATAAAGTACATTATCTTACCCTAAAAGGTACATTATTCTAACATATAAAGTACATTATTGTAACTCATCAAATACATTATTCTAACACATAAAGTACATTATTCTTTTTTTTTTTTTTTTTTTTTGAAAACATAAAGTACATTATTCTAACTCATAAAAATACATTATCTTACCCTAGAAGGTTCATTATTCTAAAACATAAAAGTGCATCGTTCTAACACATAAAATACATTATTCTAACACATAAAATACATTATTCTACGGTCATCTCCAATCCAAACACCAAATTCTACATCAAATTTTACCCCAAAAGGAATCTTCCCAGCATATTCTTACACCAATTTTTTTCATCTCCAACCCATTTACACCAAATTTTATTCTTACACTAAAATAATTTATATTCTCATAAATTAAAAGTTTTATCTTTATACTTTTATTATTTTAATATAACATATAGTTGTAATTTAATGTAATTTAAGAAATTATAAGTTTAATTATATTTTATGTAAGGGAAAATTGTAAAAAATGCCCCTCTATAATATGCCAATTATCAATGTCACCCCTGAATTATGAGTGGTGTAAATGTTGCCCCTCAATTATCAAAATGGTGCACATATAGCCCCTCCCGTAACGGACATGTGGTTCCCTGCCACTGTCCATCGCTGGTACTTCGAATCGAGGGAGGGAAAAAACAACTAAATTACATACTTACTCTGACTTAACGGTGTCGTACACTAACGGGGAACCACATGTTCGTTACGGGAGGGGCTATATGTGCACTGTTTTGATAATTGAGGGGCAACATTTACACCACTCATAATTTAGGGGTGACATTGATAATTGGCATATTATAGAGGGGCATTTTTTCCAATTTTCCCTTTATGTAATTTAATTTTTAATTCAATTATACTGAATATTAGTCTTGTTTTAATCGTCTTGATGAAATCTTTCAAATGATATTATTTTTTTTTAGTAATATACAATTTATGTTTAAATATTTAACAAAATATGTAAATACAAAAAAGGATACAAAAGAAATTATACATATATATATATATATATATATATATATATATATATATATATATATATATATATATATATATATATATAAGATAAAGAACAAAATAGGGGTAAAATGGGAAACAAATGCTGAACCAAAAATGGCGTAGGATGAATAGTGCAGCGCCATAACTATTCATGAAACGCCAATTTTTTGCTGTAATACCGCGTTGATTGGAGCTCTCATGTGTCATTTCTTTTGCCAATTTGGTGTTTTGACGAGTTGGTTAGAGATTGTCTAACTCATAAAATATATTATCTTACTCCACAAAGCTCATTATTCTAACACATAAACGACTACAGCAGGCACCAGAATTATTTTTTTAACATCAAAACAACATCATTTTGGACCGTGATCCACACAGTTGGGTATACCACGGTTCAGACAATAATTTGCCGTCAAAGAGACTTTGAGCTTGACAAGGGCTAGCAACACCATGTCAGCTGAGTTGATGGATTGACCCACTACAAGTATTACCAATTACAATATTATATTGTGAACTTATGGTTCATATTGTGAGAAATTATACAATTCTATCTTCAACAATCATTGTGTTTTTTCATGACTTTCTAAACTCCCTTTCTTCTATAACTAACTATCAAAGGTATAAACACATTACCCAAAGAAGAGAAAAGCTCTAGAAAAATTATTAAACAACCGTTAGCCAAACTTAGTATATTGTGTAGAATTATTAAAAAGATCACCTTACATTAATAAGGTCCACCTTACTTATAATAGATATTGTAATATTTATATGTTAAATTGTGATACTATTTACTGTTACAAATGATAAATATTGTAATAGATGTGACTAAAATTGTGATACTTACAAATTGTAATTCTAATATAAATATTGTAATATTTCAATATGAAATGTTACTTATGAAAGAAATTGTAAAATTTATGGTAGAAAATTTAATACCAATTTGATTTAAAGGTAAATCGTTACTTATGATGGATATTGTTATATATGAGATTGTAATACTATTTAGATAAAATTAATTGTTACCTTTTGATAGATATTGTAATACTTATATGTGAGATTGTTATATTATTTAGAGTAAAATTAATTGTTACTAGTTGATGGGTATGCAATTATGCAGATCAAAAAGCTATAAAACAATAAGGACAATATGATTGCCAATAATATATCCTCGATTGATGTCAGGGTATTGCAAAGTACATTGCAAGAAAGGAACATGTTGGAATATAACAAGATTTATAGGAGAATAAGACATGATCTATTTATACAAGGAAAACCCAACCAACTCCTCTAATTTTGTAGTGGGCCACAAGACTAGGTCAAGGCCCATTCGGTTGGCCACGGGGTTAGCCCAAATCCTGTCATTCCAACCCCAGAAGGTAGGCTTCGAGGCAGAACGGCGGTCGCCGAGGCCCCAGGTCCAACCACCCGGCTCGAGTCGCTTGCCCGGGGTTGGCCGCGGAAGCCAAGCCCTCGGACCTGGGAATTGAGCCCCGAGTAACCCGACTCGAGTAACTTACCCGGGGCAGGCCGCAGAGGCCGAACCCTCAAACAAAGAATATGAGCCCTGGGTCCTCGCATCGAGGTCCAACCACCCGGCTCGATTCTTCTATCTTGGGCTCTAGCCACCTTCTTGAGCCCCAGATCTTCAGTCTTGGACCGTTTTCAATATCTCCATCATTAATGATAAATATTATAACACTTAACTAAAATTATAATACTTCACATTCAATGATCTACAACTCAACTTGTCTCACAGACAAGGATTATTGAGATAATCTTAAACAAATTTTTGCCATAAATAAATTGAAGGCACATATTATATTAACTACAAGCACATAATTTGTTTAATATACAATTAACATATTATGTGTTTGTATGTGTTTATAATTTATTAATGGAAGTTATGTTGAAACACAAAAGTTGTGTCGGTAGGAATATGTCTGTTAATTGTGTAGAGTTGTGTCTATTGGCTTTAGTCTTTTAAATCTGTATATATTTGTCTGTTGTCTCTCCATTGAGACAAGGAATTAATATTACAAATCTTTCTACATCTCTCTCAACATGGTATCAGAAGCCAACAATTTGAATTTTTTTTTTCGGTGAACAGTAACCAGTACTGTTCATCCGAAATTAATTTCTCAGATTACTTCCTAAATGTGTGCTCTTTTGTCAAAATAGTACTACAACCCTCCTCTACGGTCTCTGGCGACCCCGAGCCATCTTTTCCGGTCGCCGGAACACCACCCACGTGCCACCACGTCGCCGGCGCTCCGATACCACGCGCCAGCGCGTGAGGCCGTCTCCGACGGGTTTTTCCGGCGAAACTTCCTCGTTCGGCTCGTCGGCCCTCCGCAATTTCGTCTGTACCATCAGATTTCTTTTTGGTCGCGATGACTTCCAACGAAAATTCTTCGGGTATTTCTCCTGTCAGTAATTTACCTACTTCTTCGAGCTCTATTTATGTGCCTAATCTGTTTGGAAACCCGATAATCACTTCTGAATAATTATGTGGTTCTCAAAATTACCACTCTTGGTCGATGTCGTAGAATTATGGTTTATGGGCCAAGGTGTTGTTGACCACTTGCAAAAAGGAGTGGATATGATACCGAAAAAAGAAAAGACAGTTTGGCAAAGGTTAGATGCTCAACTTTGTAGTCTCCTTTGGCAGTCTCTTTCTCCACAATTGTTGCCTCTATTCCGGCCCTTTAAGACATGTGTCGAGGTGTGGAGTCAAGCTCAATCTCTGTACACTAATGATGTTTCTCAATTCTATAATGTTGTTGACAATTTGGTTAACTTGAAGAAAGATGGTATTGATATGGAAACTTTTCTTGGCAAAGCCCAAAGTTTGATTGCTGAGTTTGGTACACTCATGCCTATTGGTGGTACACCCGTAGAGCAACTTACCCAACGAGAGAAATTCTTTGTAATACTTCTCTTAACCAAATTAGGTCCAGAATTTGAAAGCATCTGGAATCAAGTTCTTGGAAGCAACACTGTCCCGGGGACCACCGAGTTGTTCAAACGGCTCTTGCAGGTCACCTCCATTCCAGGTACTCACACATCCACTGCCGAACAATCTGCTCTAGTCACACAAGGAGGTCGTGGACGAACTAAAGATCGTGGTGGACAAAAAACACTAGAGTTTGTGATTATTGTAATAGAACTGGGCACACGGGATCAGTGTTGGAAACTTCATGGGAGACCGGTACGTACCCAAGCAAGTGTTGCTCAATCTCAACCTGGGGAACCAAATTCTCGAACCATTTCCGTTGCTGAGTATGAAGAGTTTGTTCGATTTAAAGCCACTCCCAAAGCTTCTGGTTTAATTCCTGCAACCCACACTGATGGAACTCATACTACCCTTGTATCACAATCTGGCCTGAGCGGACCATGGGTTATCGATTCAGGTGCCTCTGAGCATATCTCTGGTAACTCATCTTTATTTTCTCATTTAACCAAGTCTAAGTCCCTTCCATCTATTGTTTTCGGTAATGGGTCCAAGAGTACGGCTACTGCAATTGGAAAGGCTTCCCCCCTTCATACTTTGCCTCTCTCTTCAATTCTTTATATACCTAACTGTCCTTTCAATTTAATTTCTGTTCATCAACTTACAAAATCTTTGGAACTGTACGGTCACTTTTTCTTCTGATTCTGTCATTATGCAGGACCGTCGTTCGGGGAAGATGATTGGCTCGGGGTATGAATCAGAAGGACTTTATCGATTATCTACCCCAAAACCTTCTACAGTTTGCACTGCTACCATTCCTCTCTCCCTTGCCCATGATCGACTAGGACATCCTAGCCTTAATAAATTACGACGACTTGTCCCTAGTTTGTCTCACTTATCTACCCTAGAGTGTGAAGCCTGTCAGCTTGGCAAACATTCTAGAACATCGTTTCCTAATCGTGTTGATAAAAGAGCTGTTTTCCCTTTTTCCTTAGTTCATACTGATGTTTGTGGACCTTTTCGTTATAATTCAATTCTTGGTTTTAAATATTTTGTTACCTTCACTAATGATTTTTCTCGTTGTACATGTGTCTTTTTAATGCAAAACCATTCTGAAGTACTTAATGTTCTTCAAAAATTTGTTAATGAGATAAAAAATCAGTTTGGGGTGTCTATTAAAACTTTACGAAGTGATAATGCTGTAGAATACTTTACAACTCCTTTATCTAACTTTATTGATTCAGCGGGCATCCTCCATGAGTCATCTTGTCCCGATACTCCACAACAAAATGGGGTATCTGAACGTAAAAACCGGCATCTCGTTGAAACAGCCCGCACCATGATTCTCCACTATAAAGTCCCTCCAAAATTTTGGGCAGATGCTATCCTTCATTCCTGTTATTTAATAAATCGTATGCCTTCATCTGTTTTACATGGTAAGATACCTTATAATATTTTATTTCCCGATAAGCCCCTTCATACTCTTCCTTTAAAATTTTTTGGGTGCACCTGTTTTGTCCGGGACACTACCCCAGGACGTGATAAATTTTCACCAAAATCCTTAAAATGCATGTTTGTTGGGTAGTCTAGGTTACAAAAAGGTTTTAGGTGTTATTCCCCTGATAAGCGTCGTTTTTATGTATCTTCTGATGTTACTTTCTTTTCGTCCACTTCATCGGCCTCCATATCTCCCTTTCCTGATGTTCTTCCTGTCCCTACTTTTCAAGGAGGGACCATGGTACATTTACCTCAAGATCCATCATCACCTACGAATCTTAATCCCTCACCTACGACACCTCATTTACAAAGGAATAGTATCACTCCTTTTCCTTATACTTATCATCGTCGCCCTCGACCACTCACGACAGTTCAAATCAATGAAAGCCCAACTGATTCATCTCTCGAGCTATCTTTGCCCTCGGACCCGGTTCCAGCAACAAGTTCTCCTATCTTAAGTCGTGTCGGTAATAGGTCATCAAGAAATCCCTTTCCCATATACAACTTTATTTCTTATGATCGTCTCTCACCTTCATATAATGCTTTTATCAAATGTTTATCTTCTGTCTCTACTCCTAAGTTTGTTAAAGAAGCCCTTTCCCACCCTGGTTGGCGCCAGGCTATGATTGATGAAATGGCTGCTCTTTATTCATCAGGGATTTGGGAGTTAGTTCCATTGCCTGCAGGTAAAACAGTTGTTGGTTGCCGATGGATATATACTGTGAAAGTTGGACCCAATGGACAGGTTGATAGACTTAAAGCTCGACTGGTAGCCAAGGGATATACACAAGTTTTTGGGATTGATTACACTTACCCTTTTTCACCAGTAGCTAAAATTGCTTCAGTCAGAATCTTTCTCTCTATGGCTGCCATTCATCATTGGCCCTTGCACCAATTAGATATTAAAAATGCCTTTCTACATGGAGATTTAGAAGAAGAAGTCTACATGGAGCAACCTCCCGGGTTTGTTGCTCAGGGTGGGGGGGGGGGGGGGGGGGGGGAGTGACTTGGTTTGTAAGCTCAAGCGTTCTCTTTATGGCCTAAAACAATCTCCTCGTGCCTGGTTTGGAAGGTTCAACATAGTAGTACAAAATTTTGGGTTAAATCGAAGCAAGGTTGATTATTCCGTCTTTTATAGACATCAACATGGTAAGACTATTTATCTTGTTGTACATGTTGATAATATTGTCATTACAGGAGATGATGTTGAAGGAATACAATTGTTGAAACAACATCTATTCCAACATTTTGAAACAAAAGATCTCGGGAAATTAAAATACGTTTTGGGAATTGAAGTAGCACAATCCAAGCAAGGAATTTTCATATCACAAAGAAAGTATGCATTGGATATACTAGAAGAAACAAGTATGATGAATTGCAAACCTCTTAACACTCCTATGGATCCAAATGTCAAACTCTTACCAGATCAGGGGGAGCTTATCCAAGATCCAGGAAAATATAGACGATTGGTCGGGAAATTACTTTATTTAACAGTAACTCGACCTGATATCTCTTTTGCGGTAAGTGCTGCTAGTCAATTCTTGGCATCTCCACGTGAAAGTCATTGGGAAGCTGCCGTTCGAATTTTACGATACATTAAGAAATCCTTAGGCACTGGATTGTTATACAAAGACCATGGAAATCTTGAAATTGAGTATACAGATGCAGATTGGGCAGGTGCATGGGATAGAAAATCAACATCTGGATATTGTATCTTTCTTGGTGGCAACTTAATCTCTTGAAAAAGTAAAAAGCAAAATGTTGTTGCTCGATCAAGTGCAGAAGCCGAATATCGATCCATGGCCGTTGGAACATGTGAACTTATATGGTTGAAAAACCTCCTCTTACTGAACTAAAGATTTGTACAAAGGAATCCATGAAGCTCATTTGTGATAACCAAGCAGCTTTGCATATTGCGTCAAATTCAGTTTTTCATGAAAGAACGAGATATTACTACTTCTTTTGTAGGCTCAAATAATCAATTAACTGATATATTTACTAAAGCTCTAAGAAGTCATAGGATTGAACACATTTGTAACAAGCTTGGTGCATATAATATACATATTCCAGGTTGAGGGGGAGTGTTGAAACACAAAAGCTATGTCTGTAGGAATATGTCTATTAATTGGTATTTGTCTGTATATATTTGTCTGTTGTCTCTCCATTGAGACAAGGAAGTAATATTACAAATCTTTCTACATCTCTCTCAACAAGTTAATTACAAATACATAATTTTTAGACTAAAAACCACAATGCAAAATAAACTTTCGTCCATCGTATACAATGTCATATTGCAAGATATATAACTAATATACATGTTCATTTTTAATATACACTTCTTATCTTTATACGCTATTTTTAAAAAAAATTTATTTTAATGTACTATATGTTCATTTTTAATATACAATTTTAAAATAAATGTTCAGTACATTAAAAATAAACATTTAATATATTAAAAATAAACATTTATGAATGATTCACATTGTAATGTGAACCAAATTTGACAATATAATTTGCTGAAAATTACCCAACATCAATCTCCTTCCCTCGTGTGAGAATGGTTAACCAATTTTGAATTGATTTTTTTTTAAAAAAAAAATGCTGTAAAGAGAATTATGGAACATTACCTTTATTAGTGACTTTAGGCTTACAACTTCCCCACCATTTAAAACACTTGGAATCCAAGTGGGCAGAATGCAATGGCGGGTTCGCCAGTAAGCAATAGAAGATATAGATACATGTATAGTATAGTATCTACAATATTGTATTGCTACCTCGAGAGAAAACGGAATAAAAGCAAGCATCATCCGGAGGGGATGGGTTTCAGGTGGAATACACATACATTGTACTTAGTTCTCTGCTTGTTTAAGCATCCGCAGAATAGTGAGGAAGAGGTTTAGGATATCCAGATAGAGAGTGACGGATGCCCAGATGTATTCGTCATATGTAAACCGCTTAATCAAGTTATCTGTGTCATATACAATGTATCCCGAGAAAATTATAGCACTGACTGCACTCAAGACAGCCGTGGATGCAGATCCAAGAGGGAAGAACATCTGTGCAGATTTACACAGGTCATGAATATATAACTAGAAAAACCGGAAGCATAAGACACGGGATGGAATCATGGAATAGGAATATGAATATGATGAATACCTGAATGAAGCCAGTCAGGATGAGAATGAAAAGGCTGGTGAACAGGATTGGTCCCAAAAAGTTGAAGTCTTTACCCTTCTTAGCAGCCCAGAAAGTGTATCCAGTCAAAGCTAAAACCACAGCTGATGTCAAGATCAGAGCCTCGAGCACAATCGCACCTGAAACATCACACATTCAAATGTCAAAGAATGTTTCCAGACCTTGAATGGGCGTCGGGTAGGGGTAGACAATCCAATCAAGCACTCAAACAAATCACTTGAACGGCGAGTAAAAGACTTCCTACCATCTGTGTTAGCACAGCTTACGGCAACAGGGAAACTCAGAGAGGCAGTGAAAAGTCCAAGGAAAATGAAGTTCAGTGGATGCCTTTGTTGATAGACATGCAAAGGCCACAATACTGCATAAATGGTATAAATCAATTATTACATTTATCAAGCACTATAACAAAATTATAGGAAATCAAGTCAAAATCAAAGCCATACTCCAAACCATTAATTATCATAAAACTAAAACTCAAATGTAATTCCATTGATTGAAGTTACCAAATACATAAATCCAGAAGAAAAGATAAGTTTGCAATATCACCAAAACAAATTGTCAAAATAATCACAAAGAAGGAACATTGATAAAAGGGAAAACGGCACTTTTTCCCCCTGAGTTATATACGTATAGCATTTTTTCCCCCTAAATTATTGAAGTGGCTGTTTTTCCCCCTGAAATGTTAAATGGACATATTTACCCTTAAACTAAATATTTAATTTATTTTTTTCTCCAACAAATTATGACCATAATTTGGTTCCAACTAAACAAACACTATAGCAACCAAACCGAAATATTCCAATTACAATTTAGAATCGAAATTCGATATTTAGAGTTTATTAAAATCGTGAACCGGAACGGACGGTTCATGTTCCGAACTGAAAAAATAAAATACATTTATTTTTGAATTTAGACTATTTTAAAATAAAAAATAAAATTTTAAAATAAAGACGGTTCAAAACCGCGAATCAGATCCGGAACCGCCGGTTCACGGTTCAAGATTCAATTTTTTTATACATAATTTTAATAAATTGACATTTAAATATTGGGTTCTAGATCTAAATTATAACCGTAAACTATTAATTTGATTGCTTTAGTATCCGTTCAATTCAAATCGAACCGTAGTCATCCCTACGTATACGCAATAATTTGTTGGAGTAGTAAAATAAATAAAATGTTTACTTTAAGGGTATAAATGTCAATTTAATAGATCAGGGGGAAAAAGCACCACTTTTAGAATAATTGAAGGGGCTAATGTGCTTACCTAAATAATTGAGGGGGAAAAAGTGCTATAAGTATATAACTTAGGGGTAAAAAGTGTCATTTTCCCTTGATAAAATCAGGTATGTCTGTTCTTGTAGAAAAGAGAAAATGAAATAAAATAATGTATAGACACCGATACTGTACGAATTAGGATTGAAAATCCTGAGAATACAAAATTTTAAGTACAAGCAAATAAGAATACAAAAACAACAAATTCAGTTCCATCATGAAATCCTACACAAACTATTATAAGAAATGCAACGATCCGCGATGAAATGGACAGATATTATACATATCCAAAACAGTTCATCATATAAGATCTAGTGATTCAATTCGGATCCAGTCCAGAGATTTTTATACATACAGAAATGTAGGAATTTGGTGATGAATCATATCATATATACATTGCACATATCCATCCAGAGAAGATAATTGATTTAAGATCTAGGATTGGAAAGAGGGTGCTTACGGAGGAAAGGAAGGAAAACAAGGAAGAGGAGAAGTGCAGAACTTCCCTTGAGAACCTCATTGAGGGGAGCATAGAGAACAGTGACACCGGCGACGAGAGTGGTGAGGAGGATCTGAGCGGAGATAATGCCGTAGACTTTGCGGATGAAGCCCCAGCGCAGCTGATTCTCGCCGTACCCAATTCCCGGGTACAGAGTCCCTTCCTCGATATCGCCTTTCATTCCGCCATCGTAGCTGCTGCTCACACGCTCGAAGCCGTACATCTTCGCTTTCGCTCTCAAGTCTCTCTCTCTCTCTCTAGAGATGTGAACAATTTTGTGCTTTGTTGTATGTAATGGCGGACAAGGAATTTTATCGGTGGAGGAGATAAAGACGTGCTTCGGTGGTTGACTTGACGATGACGACGCTTTAGGAGGGATCAGGGAGGATTCTATGGGGCGTTTTCGTCATTTCGTTTTGGAAGTTTCTGCCTTTTACGGAGTACTATTTAAGCAAACTTATCGGTCAAAATGTCAAAATCAAAGCAAAATTATATGAAAACAAGTATTTTTACCCGGATGCACGGAATGGATTTGTTGTAATATTATAAAATATGATAATACAATTCTAAATTAAAATCATTAATAATAATAATAATAATCTATACTATTAAAAAAATAAAAATCATCATCTTCAATTTTTCTGCTCAAACTTTTCTTAATATTAATTAATTAATTTATTGATAAAATAATTAATAAAGCTTAATTGGTAGAAAATATTATATGGAAAGTAACTAATATCTATTATTTGATAATATTCTTTGAGGAGTTTTGAAATCTTCTCGAAAGGTTAAAGCAACCGAGAGGTAACTTTAACTTCTCGTTCAGAATGCACAGCAGAAAATTTGTTTAACCCTTTTAGAAATTTCTTTGCACGTTGTTTTAGTCTTACCAAATTCTTAAGTTTGGTGAAAGTTATGCAATGTAAAGCAGTAAATACGTAAGAGAGTGAGAGAGAGAGAGATTTTTATAATGGTTCGGTTATAACCAGCCTACTCCACAACACATAGAGGATTGCACTATCACCAGTACAATAACCACGACCTTCACGCATTGAACACAAAGCCAGTCGTAAACTCCACAACCACGTTTTTCAACTCCTAAACTGAATTTAATCTGCCTCTTTCAACTTAAACGAGTATAGATTACAAGTTTGAATAAAAGGGTTTTCTTCTTCTCCAACTTAGAGAACTTGGCTCATGAATCTGAATCTTTGACGTCTTGAGGCAGCACAAGTCTCTGAAAAACTGGATATGATCTTTGTAACTTTTAGTATCTTTTTCACTTGAACACTGGTCGCAAAACTAGAATGCTTGAAAGCTTCTTAGCAATTGATAAAATAAAATGGCCAGCACCTTCTTTAGTAAAAGAAAATGGTATTTATAGGCACGTTGAAGAATACTTCCATTGGAGGGAAAACTATTTTCAAACGGCTAAGGACCAGCGTGTAGAGACCGGCGGGTAATCTGCAGGGTACGTGAGTGTGTCAGATTTTCTAGTCGTTAAAGACATAAAACACGATGAACATTGCTTTTTATTCTGCACAAAATGTCAAGGAATTAAAGGAAATATCTGCCTTGCGATGTGTTCCTAAGATTCACTTTACCTTGGACACATTCACTAATCTTTTTAAGGTTTCGGGTTGTACAGCTCATAAAATGTCTCTAGTAGTCCTATCGAATGGTTAACTAGGTTAAGGCCTCGAGCCTTAAATCCTCTCGGATACGAATGGTTGACTTTACTACTCATCCCTTATACTCCTCGAAAGGTAGGTCCTTCCTATCCTTTGACCTTTGCAACCTTTTGGTTACGGGTTGACTTTACCATTCATCTTGCAACACTTTGAAAGGTAGACCCTTCCACCACTCGGTCTTTGCAACATTTCAATCGGTCTTTATCTTCTACTCTTCGAATCTCTAGTCATTTAATCTTTAACTCGGGCCACTCGTGAGTTAACCACTCGGGTTACTCTTCGAGTCTAATGTTGAGACTGATCTCTCGAGTTAACATTCGGATGGATAGAACCGTTACTACTCGAGGTACCATTCGGTTAGTTTGAATGTTTAAGCAGAATAAAACCTTAGTCTAGAAGATAAAATAATTGGGGTCTAAAATTCCTATCATGTGGTATCATCAAAATCAAAAGATAAATGTCCCTAACAATTTCACCTTTTTTTTATGATACCAAAACCTATGCCCATATTATGATGTTGTAATTATCCATGAAAAGGATTTTTCATTACAAATAGCCCATAATTGAGTTTAACAATTTGCATTTCTAGGAATTTGAGTAAAAACAATAACTCAACGCAACCCAACACAAAATTATTTTATTCATCATTTCAAAAATTACACTTAGCTTACAATAAATTTGCAATTAAAGCTCAAAATTAAATAAACATTACAAAGTCGCCATTCGTTGTAAAGCCGATAACCTTCTTCTTCATGTTGCTTCTTCGCTTTGGCTTCCGCACTGTCCAACACTTTGTTTATTTGATTCCTTGTGCCTTTGATGTTATCTCTGAATACGGGGTGGTCAAATAAAGCAGTATGCGATCCTGAAACTCATGTAGTGGAATGCTTCAACAATATCACTTCCAGTAACTACTCCTCGTCTCCACCATCTAATCAGTTATGCTAAGTTCATACCATCAACGAACGACACAAAATTATCTCGCAAGAGATAAAAGATGGCGTTGTTGAGAGTTTCATCAGACTCTAAGCTTGTGATCTTCTTGGGGGAATCAAATTTGGCTTTAACTCTACGCTCAGCTTCAACAGCTTTTTCCCTTTGTCGCTTCTTAGCCCTTTCATTCTCCTCATCTCTTCGCATTTGTATGTCTAGGATTGAATTCTGATAAGCTATGTAGTCTATATTTCGCTGCACATCTCATTTGTGCCATTCATGAGTATGAAGAATCATTTTGTGTGTGTTATATTTTGAAGCTAATATATGACACAATAAAGAGTGGGAGTCCAGGGACTAAGGGGTTTGAAGATTGTATCCACTTATTCCCTCACGAAATGTTTTCCAGAAAGTAAGTTAGAAAATGGATTCGACAACTGTACTGGTTAGGGGTTACGTTGTTTCCTCTCAGAATAGTTTTGATAGTATTGCTATTTTATTTGACATTAATGAAAGTATCTTTCCTGATTACTCTTAGGCATGGTTCATGGAATGGTGGAGCTGGGCTTTGAGTTGCACTATCTAAAAAAATGCGTGTATTAGCTCGGTTATTGGCTCAACTCCGTCAATCAACAGATGATAGAGTTGTTCTAGTCATCAAACTACACTCAGTGTGGAATAGTAACTATGGATAATTTTTCTTGTTTTTCCTCATTAGCTAATCGTTGCTAGAACTTGTAGGTTTTTTTTCCTCACTCAATAATTCAGGACCTCAGGTAGCAAGGCAGGAGGTTGTGGCCTCAATTATATTACTGGAAATAGGCTGGTGTTATTTGATCCGGACTAGAATCCAACAAATGACAAACATGTATAGTGTTTTGGCTTGGAAATTATTGTATGAACTATAAATTTTAACTCACATATGAATAATTAGGGAGTTAAGATACAATATAATACGTGTAACATGTTCTGCCACTTCCACAGTTCCCTGGTTACATAAGTAAGATTTGTAAACATCTTGTTAAGCTGTTGTATACCAGCATTCATTGTGATTTATGTGTTAATGAGAAATGGTACCCTCTTAATTGAAGGATGAATGTTTTGAAATATTTCAGAGTTAGATCACAAATTTCGAACGTAAATAGTTGTGGTTCATTGTTGTCATAGTTTATTGATTGCTTTATAATTCTTGTTTTTCATTCAGGCTGAAGAACAAATTCAGTATTTACAGACAAGGTATACTTCAGTGGCTATGTGGTCTAAACCCACTATGAGGCGTAAGACAAAGATAATTTGCACAATTGGTCCTTCTTCCAACACAAAATAAATGATCTGGAAGCTGGTTGAATGTATGTAATGAACTTGTTTTAGGTTGTATGCTCCTTGAATGTATGTGGTGAACTTGTTTTGAGTGCTTTGAGCCTTTAAACATTAAAGTTTGGACTTTTGAATTTTTAAAATTTTTTATTATTTATGTAGAGATACAACAATACTTATTATTAATTGAAACATGAAGTCAAATAGGTCAAATTCAAGCTCGAACTCAAGCTCAAAATCGAGGCGATCTTCGGCTCGAGCTCGAGCACGAGCTCAAAATTGATCCGATCTTTGGCTCGAGCTCGAACAATTGAGCCAAGCGAGCTGCTCGAGCCAACCCAAGCTCGAGGTCGGCTCGGCTCGTTTACACCAATACTCTCTAGTAGGAAAAGTGATCTGCTCTAACGGCTCGGCTGTTGCGACCACTCAGTTGAGTAAATCACTCATCATTTGACTGACTGCCTCTTCAACCTCTCGAGTTGACTCCTCGGCTGATGGTTGTGTTGCTTCCTCGGCTTGTTGATCCCTCGTTTGAGCTTCTAATATGAACCTAGTCCAAGGTTCAAATAAGATGGAGTATTGTCCCAAGATTGTTCTCAATGCAAGGATAGAGATGGATCGCAAATACCATAGACCTCACAAGTATCCCCGCCCCGCCCCCGCGATCCCACCCACTCCCCATACCCGCACCCGCACCCGCGCGGGTAATGAAATTTGTTCCCATACCCGCCCCGTGGGGATTTTGCGGGTTCGGGGAATACCGTGGGGATTTTGCATGTAACCTTAGTTTATTCTTATTAATAATATGAAACTTAAATCTAATAAAATTTTTATTACTACAATTTTTAATATTAATGCATCAAAGTCTTCACCAAATAACTACCAACTTGAATATTACATTTGCTTTCAATTTCAACATTAGTGTATAAAATCTTAGCGACTAGCACCAAAAAATAATTAGAAGTTGTAATATTAGTAAGTTAAGACCTTCCCTTACTACCCAAAAATCTAACATATTAAATAAATAACACAATACATACATACATACATACATACATACATACATACATACATACATACATATATATATATATATATATATATATATATATATATATATATTTGCGGGGGCGGGTGCGGGGCGGGGATACCTCTCCCCGCACCCGCCCCCATACCCGCGCGGGTTTAAAACTTTTCCCCCATACCCGCACCCATTACCCAAATTATGCAGGTATTTTATTACCCATTGGGGCGGGGATGCGGGTAACCCGTTGGGTGAGGGTAGAATTGCCATCCCTACTCACAAGAAACCCTCATTCTCGAATCCTCAAAGATTTAGAAGAATCTCATTGTAGCTTAAAGTACCTCGATGATGCAATATTCAATCAACTTGAGTCGGATCTAGTTTCCTTCGATTCAAGAACGAGTCCACAAACCTAAATCTAAGGTTGAAGAAAGGAAGAATGATTCGAGTCCACGAATCAATTTGCTAGTCGAGTCCACGAGCTGGAAACTAATTGAGTCCACAATTAGCCATAAGGTTTCTTACACAAGTGTAAAGAATAACTTTAAGAATTTATTGAATGAAAGCCTAATTAAAACTCCTATGGCTGTGCGCTATTTATAGGTATAAGGGCAGAATTGTAATCCTAAATACAATGAAAAAAGAGTCCTAACTTAATCTGGAAAGCAAGTAAATATACAAACTAGTGTTTTTCTCTTTCATGCCAAACAATTTAAATTAATGATGACAAAAAATTAGGGCTGATTTGGGCCTAATTTATTCCCAAAATCAGCACTTTAAACAATTATAAAAAGCCTTGAGTTCTTCTTCATCTTTTGCAATTGGGCTTGACTTGGATTTTCATCATATTTGAACATAACCAATGAAGAGTTATCTTAATTGTTTGGACTTGGACCTTTTGATTGGCCCAATTGGTACTCTTGATGGATCTTCATTATGTTGGCCACATCATCTTCTGAAGTCTCAGCCTTGGTAACAGAAGTTCTGACAACTTCATTAACCATTCGGTCAATATCATATGATTTCAAAAAGACGTTAGGCGCCCAGGGGGCGCCTAATTTTTAAATTTTTAAATTTTTAATTTTTTTTTTTTAAATTAAAACCAAAAATTCTAATTCCTAATTACCTAAAAGTCTAAAAAAAATTATAAAATTATAATTGATAGTTTAATTGTAATTATATACAACTTAAAGAATTAGAAGTTAAAACTTAATAGTTTAAAGTTTAAACACATTTTTGCAAAAATCTGAATACATAAAGCATTATTAAAACATTAAAACCACAAAATCACAAGTCACAACTTCACAAAATCACAAGTCACAACTCACAAACTATCAAAGCAAACTTTCAAATCTCAATTTCCAAATCATAGTCCATGATGCATAGTCCATACTCCATAGTCATACAAATCCAAAAGTTCAAAATAAAGAAATCATCATATCAATAATTCAATACAAAAACTCCAAGTCTTCAAATTTCAAAACAAAGTTAATGACAATTAAGTTATTAACAAATAATAATAGTTTCAAAGTGTTCACCGAGACATCAAATTCAACTTTCAAGGTTTTCTTCTCCATCTATCAAACGATTTTCATCATCTTCAAACTCAACAACTATTAGTAATGTAATTAATGTGTATAGTTTATATAGTTATATTTCTAGTGGTTGAGATTTAGTCTAAGTCTTGCAACTCATCAACATCTGTAGTATTGTATTACTCATACTCTTATGCGTATCAACCTTTTACCTATGCTCTTAGATTAACTTGATCAGCTCTCTTGTTCTTCTTTTTGTTCTTTGCCATCATGAGAGCTTCCTTACATTTTAATTGTTCTTCCTTTGAAGTTTGTGGGCATTTGCTAACATTTCCTTGTATGCCAGCGATATGCTCTTTAATCCGATAAACTCCACCAGACATTACTTTCTTGCACAATAAACACCTAACCTTGTCCATTGACTTATTCGGATCATGAATTACCCATACTCCCAACCTATATCATTGGACTTTTTTTTGTAGATGGTTGAGAAGATCCAACACTTTGACTTTAAGAAGTATTAGTATTATTATCGCCACTGGCCATACCTAAATCAAAATAACTCAAAACACATTACACCTCAAGATCCAAGAACCAATTCAACATTACAAAATTTAACCAATTCATTGCATTATATTTTCCTATCAAGCCTTTTTTAAGTAAAACAAAAATCACAAGTTTCCAACTAAATTTTCCACTTCAAATTTATTTTAAATCACATAAAATTTTTAAATTACAAACTTACTAAGTAGTCAATTGTGACACCCCGAAATCTAAATTCAATTAAGGGATTAATTGAGTAATTAATCCTATTTCAATTTGTAATTTAATTCCTTAAATTCCTGAAATTTAATAGTTGGGGACTAGTAATTGACTAGTCAACCCCAAAGTCAAAGTTGTACATTGAGCTTTGTAAGGAGTTCCTTGTTCCTTACACTTCCTTATGTTAGTAAGGTATTCTTGACCTTTCACTTGGTGTTAGTATTGTAACCTAACCTAGTAGACACCTTCATTCTTTCCTTACACTTTCTAAAAATCTAGCTCCACCTTCTCTCTAAAAAGGTGGGTAGCTTTTCTTCCAAGCCAAGTTGGAGCCTTGCCAAAACTTCAAGAGTTGCTTCCAAGATTCAACCTTTCATATATTTGGGCATCTAGGAGGGTAAGATCTAAGTTCATCTTGTGTTTTTGGTTTTATCTAGGTGTCTTTTCTTAAAGATAGGATCTTTATGATCTTTTGGTATGTTCTTGAAGTGGGTTTGGAAGGTGAGCCTTGAGAGGAGCTTGTTGAGGTGTAAAGTGAAGTCTTTAGTCTACAAGAGGTAACCCATGCTCTACAAAATCTATTTTGCTTACTATGTGAATATTTCTTGGATTCTACATGTGTTTTGCTATGAAATGTGAGTGTTTATGCATTGTCTTGTGAAAATGCATATCTAGAGCTTGTGTTTAGGTTCATTTGTGCCATTGCTTGGAATTTCCTTTGATTCAAGTCATTTTGTTGTATTGGTGAGATTTGGCATGTTTTGGACTTGAATTTGAGCTTGGAGTTGAAAATCCCCGAAGGGATTATTTGTGGTACAGGGGTGTACCCGGGGCGGAACGGCGGGTAGGGTCCACCCCGCCACCTGCGGGTACATTTTGGTACCTGTACCGCGGGAACCGCGGGTAGAGGCCTACCGTGGGCCTACCCGCGGGTACGTGTGGTGATGTTTTTGGGATTTGTTCCCCGTGATTCTTTTGACTCGGTATTTGGTCTTTTGACTTCCCGTTGTTCTTTTGTGAACTATTTGAGTGTCTTCTTGATGTTTCGTATGTCTAGAACTATATGGTAGGGATTCCATGTAGGTTTTGGTGTCTTGAATCGTGCTAAGTGTTCAACATTTGTTTTGTTGAACCGTGATGAGTCTTGTGTGTTCTTCGGAACTACGTTTGGTTTACCGTTTGATAAGCATGCTAGTTCGGTGTTTAAATGCTAGCGTGTGTGTTGTTTGTACCTTCCTGGTTGATGATAACTTGTGTTATTCATCGTTGTGTTGTTGTTGGACTGTGATCCATTCCTTGATTGAGTATGGTTTCATATCTTCGTTGTGATCCGTTGATTGATTCCTGTTGAGGTGTGATGTGTGCGTGGCTTTACCTGGATTGCACGATTAGTGGTATGGGACACTAGTCACCAAGGTATTGAAGCGGTCCTCGTAGTGGCCGTGACGTGATTATGGAGTTGTGACCTTTGTGTAAGGTTCACGTGATTCTGGGTGCATGTGTTGCCGTGTGTGTGTACGGTACCTCGTGTACTATGAAATTGGTGGTTTTGTTGGTGTTGTTGTGGGGGACGTTCCCGGAGGGAAAGGTGGACTAAGAAGTACAGGGGTCCTGGAGGTAATGGTTGGAAGAAGATACAAGGTTGGGGGTAGCCATAAGGTTGGAACCGGGCATAAGGAAGGCATATCAACTCGTGATGGGTGATGTCACGAGGGCTTGTGTAGCCGTTGTTGTGAGTTCTCTCTTGTGACGTGTGTAGTCACAAGGGCAAGTGTTGCTTGGCATGTGTTGCCGTGGGTGAGTCTTATTCCTTTGTTATGCATGTCGGTTTTGATCTATTGTGTGATGATAGATCATACTTTCTTGTGAGTCGTGTTGTTCTTTGTGTCTTGGATGTGTTCCCGTGTTCTTGTTGAGAGTGTTGAGTCTTGTGTTGACTATTACTCTTGGTTTTGTACTTATATATATGTATTCCGTTTCGAAAATGGCTTTACAACTTATCTTATTATGTATGATATTTCACATGTATTGGTGGTTACCTGCATTATTCGCTGACCGGCGTCGTCCCATGTTTTATTGTGTTCTTTCAGGTGATGTCTAGACGAGTGCGCGGTCTAGTGCTTGCTAGTATAGCTTCTCCTTTCGTTTTGTGGCCTGTGTGCCAGCTTAGATATAGAACTTTGAGACAATGGGTTTAGATGTAAACATTGCAGATGTTGCCGGTGCGTTCATCCTTTTGGTGAACGTGGCATAACACCCCGTGTTCAGGATTATGTCTATCTATCTATCTTTCAGTCTTCCGCTGTGTTTGTTGTTT